>NC_138173.1:3000000-3510000 GCF_964165515.1 Mesoplodon bidens | reverse complement strand
GAAAAAAATTGATGAGGAAACCTTAAATATAATTGTGTACACTGTCTTTACGTTAGGGAAAAAATAAATAAGGTCTAGGGAATAATCAGATTCATAGTCTAAAATAAAACTGAAATTAGACTTTCCCTAACTTTTGTTCCCCTTGCAAATATCATCTGCATATTATCCTACTTTTATGTGTGTAACCTAAGATTACCAGTGATCTCTTTTCTCCCTATTCTAAATATTCAATTACTCAGTGGTGATTATTGTGGCCTTCTTGGCTTACTCCAATATTAGATTACTATAGATTTCTTGTGCCAAATTAGCGGAAATCACTGTTGCACATAAGAGTGATTCACTCTTTTTTAGTTGTATTTATGTTATAGAAGCAGCATCATTTTAAGCTTAAAAGCTTTTATATTTTAAATTTGGATATACTGTACCTTGGAGAGCATAAAGTAGTTGTATTTAAAACCTTACAAAGTACACTGGAACTTTTCTGGAGATTCTAATTTAGTTACGTTTAAAGGAGTCCTTTTTTTTTTTTTTTTCTTTTTAAGAGTGGCCATTAGTATTCTGCTATAACATCAGCCAGTAAGATTTAGAGTTTCCTGGTTCTTCTTAACTTAGACATTTTAAGTGCAAATTAACTAGAAAAGAATAGAAAACACTAGGAGCTGTCCATGGTAGCATGCTTTTTAAAAAGTTAGATTTATAAAATGCATATCTGCATACTCTGTGTAATTGGCTTTATTACCATTTTAAAAGGTCAGGATTAAATTCTTATTAGATGAACTAACTGGGCATATACAGTAGTTATTTGCAGGTAATGTAACAATCTTATGCTTACAATTCAATTGCAAAACTTTAAGCTTCCATAATGTTAATGAATGTTTCTGGTTGCAGCTTTAAAGTATTTATGAGTAAATAAACAAAAATCACAGGCTATTAGAGATGTAATTATGTAGGTTGACATTAACAGAAAACCACAGTGCAAATAGTTTCCATGGTAGTAGGGCAATGCGAACAAACGTCAAAAAACGTAACTTGTATGACTTTATTGCTCTTGAAATTAATTCTTGTCCTTATGTGACCTGCCATGTCTGCTATAGAAATCCAAAAGATCATAATTGTTTGATATGAAGTGCAAAAAGAATAGTTAAATTGAAAGTTTAACATCATGAAATGCAAAATCCCAAGCGGTATATAAACATTAAAAGAAACTTTGGACTGCTAATCCTAGGAAATGAGTTTTATGGATTGAATTCAACAAGGCTTCAGAAATGGTTCCATCTGCTGCCTAGCAGCTGGTGAAAGGATAAATTTAATTCATTAATTCATTTGGAAAAAAGGATCCAAAGTAGTAAAGACTTCATTGCTCATAATGCATATAGGTGAAAACACAAACTGAAATCTGGTCCAATTGATCATCCTAGATAATGAGCTACATTTTGTCTTCCCTTTTTTACTAAAGGTCTTAGTGACTGAGTCAATACGGTGTTGATTTTTATGACAATAACCAATCATTTCCAATCATTGCAATGATAAAAAAAATCAGGGAAATTTAAAGTGAGTCACGATTTTTAATCGAGGGAACTGTAGCATTACAAATTATTCTCATTTTGTGTATGTGTATGTGGGTAGCAGTGTGTGTATCTATGCTTACAATATATACGTATCCCTACTCTAAATCATATATATCCCAAATCACTTCAATGAACTACTAATAGTTCTACTAATATTAAGTGGCATCCTCCCCTTTGTCGAAATATTCAAACTTACTTAGTACTCGAGATGAATGCAGATAAAGCCTACTTCAGATTCAGAATTCATATTTACTCAAAAGTTGCAAAGGTTCAAAATAACACTTGTTTTGTTTTTTCCTCTTTCTACACTTCAAACTAGTTACTCCAGCCTCTGTTTTTACCCACACGCTGCAGAGGTCTTCAAAAGATAAAAAGTTGTACTTGAAGTTGTCTTTTCCCAACTCCTTTTCTATGTTAATCACGTTGACATAGGACATGGAATAAGATCTGGTTGGCTGGATTGCACAGGACTTTTTAGTATCTTTATATAAAAATGATAGAGGTTTCATGCCCAGCTTCTTGAATTGTTTAAATTTAACCAACACGATGAGGTATTGAAAAAGTTAACGTTGTTGGATTCCCTTTAACTTATAATCGTATTGGTGGATTTTTTTTTAATCTGCTGGCATCTTAATAAGAGTGAGTTTCCCCTTAGACGTGTGTAGCTCACCTTCCCCGGCAAAAGGTAAACGTGTCCTGGTTGCTAGTTAATTGATTATGATAGAGGTAAGAACGCCCCTGACCTGATTCAGCAGCCAGCATCCATTCAATCCCTTCTTTTCGGATGGTGATTTCATGAATGGTTTTGGACTTTTCTTTCTCTGTGGTCATAGCTCACTGTGGTGGGTTTGTTTGCACCCTGTGGGTTGGGTTAAGAATCAGGGTTTATGCATTTACTTGTACTGTTGCATTGTTTATACAGCTTTGGTTTAGTTTTGATCTTTTTTCTTTTTTTTTTTTCTTTTTTTTTTTTTTTGCCTTTGAGGCTCTTCCACAGTGTCAGCTGCTGACTGATAGTAGGAAAAACGGCCTCGTGGTGTGAATGAAAGGGACCTAGCGGTTGGTAAACAGAGATAAGGAATAAATAGAGCACAGGCAAAAGGAGATAGTTCTGCGGGGCCCAGATTGCTGCCAGTCTGTTCAGGGGAGATGCAGAGCCTGTCCTTTTCCCAGATTAAATTAGTGTGCGAAATCTCCAGTGACCTCCTCCGCTTCTCCCCATACTCTTTAGCCAAGCTGAACAGCCTCTGCTGTAAAGGGTTCATTTTATCCAGGGACTGGCTGGACAATAGAGCTCCCCCTGATACTTATGGACAGCTGTCGCATTCACCGTGCTGGCAGCATTTCATGTTTCATAAGAGTTAAAAGTGTCTTTACCTTGTCACGGAAAGAGGGCAGGAACGTAACTTTGCCAGTTCCAAGGCTGCTCGGGCAGCGGGTAGGACTGGGGCAGGGGCAACTTCGGAGTCAGGAGAAACTGCTAAAGGATGCAGCGCTTTTTGGTTTTGCTAATAAGATGAAACTAAGACAGAAATTAAATTTTAAATCCGGGTTCCTTGCTCAGAGAAAATATCTTTGATGCTGAAAGTTGTGTTTTAAAAAAATTAAGGTCACCCATACCAACTAGAGAATTCCTCTCCGCCTGCTCTACCCTTGTTTTGGCTAAAGATGCATGCATTTTATTACCTGCGAGTAACCACCCTTAAATAGGAAGCCTGCAAGATACCTCGGGAGTCTCATATTTTTTTCTCTCTCTTTTTTTTTTAGTGATTTACTGCAAATATATTCAGCATTTGACTGATTAAATAGACCTTCGGCAACCTTGAGGGTCACTGTGTAGAGTATGTACATAGAAAATGCATCAGCCCATTGTACCCTGGCAGCTAATGAGATTGGTCGTTAAGTAAATGACACAAAGCCTACAAAAAAAGCTTAGCAGCTCACTAGAGTATCACAGAGTGTCCCTGCACACCACACAACGACACAAACACTGGACTACCCTAGCCCACCCCTGCTTCATTCTACATCACTGCTTCCCTGAGGTCATCGCGAGAGGCAGAACAAAGGCTAGGAGGTACGGGTAAGTCAGTCTGGCAATTAAGCCCCAGGGAGAAAGTAGAACAAATCTTAGCCTAGCCGGGGCGATGCAAGTCCGACTCTCGACCAGTAGGTCAGAATGAAGGGATTTTGCTATATCACTTCTGGAAATACTGCTTCAGTGATCAAAGCTCTTACGCTGCTGTTATGGTTGTTTCATTTTGCCATTTCATAAAAGTTTTGACATTTCAAAGTCGAGTGTACTCCAAAATGCAAGGGAACTTGAATTGGAGAGGTGGGCTATTTGCTGGAGAAAGGGGGCTTCTGCACGTGACGACCGTTCAGGTGTGTGTGCAGCTTTGAAAAACTTTCAAATGCATGAGGTAACTCTGATTTCAGTTAGTCCTACTGCTTTTCAGAGACAACAGAAACTGGGGTATGAATGGGTGCAGTGAAGTTCTTTCTCGTTAATAATATAAAATTGTCCCCTCCACTAGTATGTATTTAACAGATGTGGGACAACCGTTTCCTCGATCAGTATCTTAAAAATCAGTCAATCAGACACAACAAAACAAGGGGATAATAGCTCCTATTTTTTTGTGTGCGTTCCAGTTCTCTTGAATCTGCAAATAAAATCATGGCTGTGAATCCGTAATGTTGAGTAGGATTAGTAGTTATTTGCTTGCTGTACTTGGGGGAAAAAAATCAAAGCTATCTGACACTGAGGAGCACGGGGGTACTGTGTCCCTTGAAAAATGCATTTAGTATTGAACTGTAACGTTGCAGGCTCCTTTTAGAGAAATATGGCAACAGGAAGTTGCCAGAAAGTCTTATTTGCCTGGCCGAAATGTCTGTCTGCCTCAGACGTGTGTACTCAGAGGCTGTTTAGTTCAAGAGAGAGTGATATTGTTCCACGACATTCAGGTAAATTCAATATTTTAGTCTAAGAACTGTCAGCTAAGTGGATTGTCAACGGTGTAATAAACTCTGACACTCTCATTGAAAACATGTTTTAAAGTACTGTTAAGCGTGCTGTTTTAAAATAGATGGATGCATAATATCCGTGTCAGGATTCAATGTTTGAAGGCACTGTCATTTAATATCAGAATGGCATGTCATCTGTTCATGAATTTAAACTCTCCATATTACATGGAAACCAGTTTGCAAACTTGCATTACTTGCCCTGAAACATTTTTATTTATGTAAGAATATGGAAATATTATGATACAGAATAAATTGTTTACTACTGGTATTCATGGGAGATTCATAATAGTTCCTAATATGGTCTGGGTGACCAGAGGTCACATACTTTTTAAATTTTTTTGTCTTGAAGTACTTTTCTCCTTTCCCAACATTCATTTTCTTTATATGAGTCATTTAAGACTGTATGTGTAGAGTATATGACACATATTATGTATTACAAACTCTAAGTATTATTTTTATGGTAACCAGAATTTAGAGGGACATAGATTTTGTGAAGAAAGTGGTATAATTGCGTCTTGTTCTTTCAAGTAAACTATAGGTAGGGGAGAGATACTTTGATTTTACTCAATTCAGATTTTTCTAATATGTCATCTCATCACCAGGCCTTTAATGGGACAGAACTCGTGGAAAAAGCAAGCTGTCTGAAAGTGGCTACTCTTGCAACCTAACAATTTTGGTTTAAGGCAGAGTTAGGCAACTAGGTCATTCTCCTGGGCGTTCTAGGTGCATGAGGTTCTCTCTCTGTGCTAAACAATTTAAATTTGAATCTTGTGAAGCATAATTTATTTTTTCTACGGTTGCTCGTGTTCATCGTGTTACTACAGGAGTGAAATGTTCATAAAACACTCACTCCTTTCGGACGGCTGTACGTATTTGACTGCTGTCCTCCAGTCCAGCAAACGGTGGGCAACCTTGGCCCAAGTCTGTTAGTTGCATCACTGTGGATAAAACTGAGTGCAATTACTTTCACAGGAATACGATTGTCACTCTTCAAACTAAAATCGGGCTGTGTTGTAATTAAGATCAGAGGGCACAGATCCTTACTTTTGCTTTATGTGAACTTGTTTTCACCAGTATTGGTCTTGAATTGGAAAAATGTTTTTAAAAATTTAACTGAAAATACCTGAAGAAAATGGTTTTATCTGCTGTATAAATTGCTTCTTCAAAGAAATGCGAGGACCTTCATTTCTGTTGACAGAAGGAAACTAAACTTTGTTACTGAACTTTTATTCAGATTGGATTATTTGAGAAATAAGTATTATAAGTTCAAAGGATTGTATGACTTGCTGTGGGTAGTACAGGGAGCTCATTTCCAGCCCTAACTACCCACCATCTAAGCAGAACTATGACATGTTTCCTAGAGATAAGGCTGTCGTTATAAGTGTCATGTGAGTGACACAAAGTGACCAGAGAATCTACCCCACTCCCTTCCCGAGCTCATATGTTTGAAACCTGGCTCTTCCGTCGACCAAATCTGTGGTCGTGGATAGTTATTGAACTTTTCTGGGCCTCAGTTTTCTGGTCTGTTAGATGGGGGTCAGGGTGGATAAATCTTGCCTTACAACTTCTGTGAAAACTAAATAAGATGATGTAAGTAGTTAAAAAGCTTTTGCTGCTTTAACTTTCCCTTGGAGCTCAAACCAGTGAGTGGCCCTGCCAATATCAGGTGAAGACGCTTCCACGTTTGCCTCACCCTTACAGAACTCTTTCTCGTGTTTTTACTTTCAGAGCCCTCAATTTTGTGAGATTCCTTGAAAGACTGTGAAAACCATTTTACATGGCTGCGTGCTCATATCAAGTCTAAGGTAACAAGTTAAAGATACCAAATGTATATTGATATATATATATATATATAGATTAGATTGATATATAAATGTATATTGATATATATATTGATTAGATTGATTATGCATAGCTTTATTAAGAGCAATCAAGTGTATGCTAAAATTTCATTACATTTCAACTTCAACTTTCTATAAGCAGAAACACTGAATTTCCTTTCAGTGAAATTGAAATTCATTTCATTTCAAAATGGAATATCCATAATTTAAATATTTAGTTAAAGCAAAGGTCTTTATCTACTACTATTAGGTTTACTCCTCATTTTTAAAATTAGTATCTTTATTTTTTGTCCCTTTGAGATTTATTTCATAAGGTTTTGACTTAGATTGTTTCTTTTAATTGATACTTTGATTTGGTAAAAAAACATTTTCTTTTTCAAGGACATCATGATTGGAAAATATTTTATTCTATGAACTATTTAAAGAAACTTGAAACTAGTTGACGGCTAAATATTTTAAAATTTCATTCCAGTGAACTCTAAGAGACACTCAAGTGTCTTTACAAGTATTTGAACAGTATTTTGTCAAATGTAGCATCAAATTTATAAACTTTCAGGTACGAATTTGTTACTTTTTTGGTTTAACTCTTCAGATTCTGACTGTAGGAATATTTGTTCTGATAGGGTTTGACCTGTACATTTAAGTTGCAACTTTGTGAGAATTTTGTTGCTAAGAAGAATTTCTGATCTCATGTATCTCATATCCACAGGTAAATTGCGTCAACCTCAGAAATGTGAATGCATTCAAAGTCTTACTAGTGACTTATTTATACTACTAAGTAGTATTAACTACAAAAGTATAATAGCTTTTAAAATCAGAGCATTTTAATTTATTTGGCTTAGTGTAAATATGAAGGTATAGGGGTACTTGCACAATATATGTTCTCCAAATATTCCTAAATATTATATTTGTTGGTTTATCAGAGTAAAATACCTATTAATTGATATGCTATTAGGATGAAGAGTTACACTTGGTATTTCCATGAGAAAATAATTACATCATGATTTCATTGCCAAATAAGTATACCAGTATGGATGGTACATTTTCTCCACCTTTTCCGAAATTTACAAGTAACATAGGTGGTTTAATTTAATTTCCTAAATTTTGAGTTTTTCCTCATGAAGGAAACATGGCTCAAGGCCAGTGTGTAAACCTTGCCTCACCCTTTTTTTTTTTCAGATGTGTCATATACATGTCCAATTTCTATATGAGGGAATTCATGCTTGGCATGGGACAAAACTTAGTTATCCGTACTTGCAATGTTAAGCAGAAGCAGCCAGAAATGAAATGGTTAATTATTTAAATAGAATAAACAGTATTTTCATTCCTGGCAAGTAGATTAAAGAGAATAAGAAAACAAAAAATGAAAAATTTTGTTATTGAAAGCCTAATTTGTAAAAGAATACCATCAACTAGGAAGATGCATCTACTGTTTGCTCTTTCGTTTCTGTGGCATATTTGGTATGAATTAGAATGAAGGTATTTACCTCTTTTAAATTTTCTTCTTTCAAATAACAAACAATGGTAGGGAATTAGTCTTAACATTTCTATGCTGAAGGGTGAAAAAGGGTTGAGGGTGAAATATGCTCATGAAGAAAATGAAATCAAGAAAAGATTGAAGCTGACAAAATGACTACTCCAGAAAAGGGGCAAACCTATTATGTACAGAGCCCTTGACCTTTTTGTGTGTGAAATATACCAGTGTCTACCAAAAGGGTTAAACAAAATGCATTCTGTTGCATCTGCTTACTAAATCCCTTACTTTAGTAGAAATTCAAATTTTGTAAAGATTATTCGTTTTATTGATGCATATAATTATAATCACAAGCCATCTGCTGATTTGGCAGGCATGGTTAAAATTCTCCAACTCTCATAACCTTTCAAGTACTGTGCCCTTGGGACTCTATTTCACTTTTATATTTTGGAAAACATGTAGGGACAAATAAGGGCGGTCATCTACAGAATGTCAGGCCTGAGGAAGGGAAAAAATGGAGATCGGGGTACCGTGGTGGGTATTTTTAATGGTAGAGGAAGTTATTTTTTCCTTTTCTTTTTTCTTTTTTTTTGCTTCTGACTTCATGAAGGATTATCCTAGTTCTATGAGGTATTTAGGAATTTTTTTCCTAGGGATTAAAGCTCTACCTTTTCACTCCTGAAAGGCAGTTTCTAAGTCTAAACAAAATAAACGAATAAAAAACCTTTCCGAATATTGCTTACATTGGTTTTCACAGGTAAATGGAATCTATTTCACCGAGACCTTTGGAGCTAATAGAATATTCCACTGTTTTTATTTATCTGAAATGCATTCGGCTGAATTACCTTCCAGCCATAGATTTCAGATTGTAGAACAGTTTGTACATTTTGATGTGGATCTTTGGTTTGAAGGTCAAATTCCCAAGCATTTTTGTAGGAAATCACGAGCTGATTAGATTTCCCGTGGCAGGAATCTTCTGGTAGCCCTTCTTTGCTCCCATAAACAGTTGAAGTTTGATGACATCCCACGCCTGCTTCACTTACTTCCTTGGGACTGTTCCTACATAATCGAACCTGGGCAACCCCAGAGATTCCAACAATCAGGTTTTGTGGTTGGAGATGGTATACTGGCCGTATCACAGCAGACTGCAAGTGAGCTGAGGGGGACGGACAGAAGCCGTGGGATCCCAGGACTTGGCTTTGTCAAATGATGCAAACACACACCTCCCTCCTTCCCTCTCCCTAACACATGCATGCACTCACGCTCAAGGCACACCTGCTAAGTCAGCAACCCAAGAACTATTTCTTAGGTTTGGCCAATAAGAAAAAGAACTTCTGATACAAACATTGTGTGCATGAATTTCTTCATAACAACGATGACGTACGTGACAACCGTAATAAAATAGCAATCTTTGTCCTTCACCAGTGCACGCGCTGTGCCGGCCATGCGTTAAACCCCTACCCGCGTTATGTGATGTAATACTTGTAAGATTTCCCTTCGTACCCCTTTTTAGCGGATAAAGCAAATGAAGCTGAGACACATTCAGGTGCTTTCCCTGAGGTCACCAGCAGGATTGAGGCTTGAGCCCAAATCTAACTGTTCCCCAAATCCATGCTCTTAATTTCTTTCTCTGCTATGTGGTCTCTGGGCACAGAGATTAGGGAAAACCAAACATTGTCAACGACATAGTGTCAAGTGACACTGGGTCCCATGGACTCTGGGCTCTACTCACAGCCAAGTACGGTTAAGGGTTGAATGATCTTGACTCGACCAGTTGCTTTATTTTGATAACATCTGTCACATTCTGGGCTGAGCTCGGTGTCCACTGGGATCCTTTTCATTCCTCAAATTCTGTAACTCCATGAACTTTTATAATGAGATATCCCAAGATTTGAAAAACAGTTTACGGACAGCATGTCTTCGGTATACCTAAGACATAGATGTTTAGCAGGCCAGTAACCT
The DNA here is from genome assembly GCF_964165515.1 of Mesoplodon bidens. Classification (NCBI taxonomy): domain Eukaryota; kingdom Metazoa; phylum Chordata; class Mammalia; order Artiodactyla; family Ziphiidae; genus Mesoplodon; species Mesoplodon bidens. Next base: position 3,500,134 of record NC_138173.1, on the reverse strand, counting down.
TGGTATCGGAAGTAGCCTATTCGAAGAACTGTATGAGCTTTAGCTCTGAGACTAAACATCACATCGAAGTTAGACATTTGCCAAACAGCCAGAAATCTTAGGTCTGTGAGCGTAAGCACAGGTACTTGGAAACACCTGATCATTGCATTCTTCTTCTGAGAATTTTGGTGTCGAGCGGAAGACATTATTTTTTTCTGCTATGATAACAATACAACACTGACCTGGTGCCAGCCACTATTTTGAGTCCAGATGTGAATTCTTTTCATTTTAACCACAATCACAACCAGAGCAAAAGCCAATAGGTGAGGTCTGCCATCATCCCCTTTCATAGATGAGGAGACCCCCCCTGGGTATATGGATCAGCCTGCCCTGGGACTCAGGGCTGCAGATCAGAGCCCGATTGACCCCACCCGGCACTGTGGCCTCGGGCAGCGTGGGTTACACAGCCAGCCTCTGTGCTCCCCTCTCTCTGTGGACTGTGAAGATTTCACTTTGCTTAAATAAAGGTTTGGAAACATAAATTATGGATTACAAATATGTTTAGACTCATTGTAGTATTTATTTTTGCATTTTAGATCTTAATTAGGCAGTTACTATTATAATACTCATATAGTTTCCTTAAATTATTATAGAAGATTAACCCGAAAACACTGTTTAATCTTTTGCAAATACCATGTTGAAACTATAATACTAAGTAAAAAGAGTCAAGTTAATGAGATTTGACAAAAATCCTTTAGAAGAGAAACTGTATTTAAAATAATTTTATTCTTATCAGTATCTAGCATAGGAACTTTGAACATAGTGAGTTCAAATGCAGAAGTGTTTGTTGAAATAAAGAATCTAAGGATGAAGAGTTTCTATCACCATGGAACTCTTCCTAGGTATTGTAGATACCACGTGAAGTTCACAGGAGATTAAAATATTTTATTCCAGCTGCATATGATTTAAGATATCGTTTGTATTTATAGTTTCCAAGAGAGTGAAGTAAGAAATGTAAATATCAGCACTAGAAAACCGTGAACAGGTTATTTAGGCTCTCAGTTGACTAAGAAATATTGTCTAGAAGGTTCCAGAAGTAGAGACAGTGGATGTAAGACGTGGCACCTGCCCTGAGGGACTTTATGAGCTGGAGCAAAGCCCAGTGGTGTAGGTGAAGCCTCCAACCTTGGCTGGGTTATTGTCCACGGGGTGGGGGGCCTCCCCATGGCCGGTGCAAAGATGAACTAGGCTATGGCCGCACGTCACTCCACTCGGCCACTCGGCCCTGCTGTACGTGGGCCAGAGCACCTCACCAGGCACAGTCCGTTTTATTTTCCCCTAAAAGGTAAGGTTATGGCCTAAAGAATAGAATGACCACCTTTGCCTAGCAGTAGCCTCAGGGAAGATTTCATAGAAGAGGCATTTAAAGGGTCTTGAATCCATCCATTCAACCAACCTCTTGAGAATCTACTATGTTCCAGCAACTCTGTCACACACAGAGGGTACAGACACAAGTATTGTGAGGTCTCATACCGTAGCAGGTGACACGGGCAAACTGACGTTCACAGTCCCAAGGGGCCCATGTTATGCAAGAGGCAGCCCCAGGGCAGCCATTTGAAAACCGGTCAGGAGTCCTGAATGACAACCGTGTGGCTGGGATTACAGGTGGCTGGGTAACCAAGTGAAGAGATTCAGAAGGAAGAGGTTATTTAGAGGAAAAGCTGGTGTACATCTTGAATGCAAGACAGCCAGGTGGTGATGCTGAGTATCCAGTTGATCCGTGGATCTGAGGTTCAAGGGCAAGATCTGAGACAGAGAGATGGACATTTGGACGTGGTTTCCAAGGAGAATGCATGGAGTAAGAGAAGGATCAAAATTAGCAACTCCGGGAAATCTCAGTGTTTGGTGGGAAGATGGAAAAGGGGGAGCCCACAAAGGAGGAATGTAGAGAAGGCTGGAGAAAGCTGGGACTCAGGGAAGACAAGGATGTAAATGGCTTGCTCAGGAAATAGACTGACGATGCAGCACGAAACACATTGACTAAGAGGTCACTGGTGGTCTTTCCAGAGACGCTCGAGCTGACTCGGGCCGGGAGCCAGGTGGCCCTGGGCTGTGCAGGAACGGTGCGCTGAGAACAGAAAGCCTCTGGGGATTTTAAGAAGTTTGACTCTGAAGAACAGAGTTAACAAGATATAGGGCGAAATGTGTTTATATACTGAAGAGAAGGAACCAGAAGACATAAGAAGGCTGGAAAGTTTGAAGATATGGATGGAAAATAAACTAGATCAAGTAGGAAGCAAATGTAATAGAGCCCAATGGAGAGCCTACCATCAGGAAGCAGCAGGGAACCTCTCACCCTAAAACTGGAGCAAGGGAGAGAGGAGAGGATGCAAATAAAAGGATGTCTGTACATGTATGAGATGAGATACTGGGACCATTCAGAGCAGATAGGAGTTGATGCAGATAGAAGTAGGCCTGTGCATGTAAGGATGAGACATTAGGACCATTCAGAGTAGGTAGCCCCCAAAATTTTCTGTCAAGTTAGGCAGCAAAGTCCTATTTCAACTCTGTGTGGAATGGTTTTAAACTGTAAGTGCCTTTAACATGTTAGTTTTTATTAATTATTACAGTTACATCATATTAAAAGCAACAGGTTCTACTTCACTCCTAAATGTTATGCATAATGGATATTGGCATGGAAACTCAGAAGACTGAAGAGAACCAGGGGAGGTAGGGCTTCGAGCTGTCTTACAAGATGCAGATGATTAGGAAGGGGGAGGGAAGAGGAGAGTGTCCTCGGTCTGGGGCTGATGAGGAAGAGGTGAGCAGAGGGGGAGGGGGAGGGGAGGGGAGGGGTTGGCTTCTCTCCACCCAGGATTCATGAGGACATTGGGAGTGATGAGTTTGTCTCACAGCAGGCAGCAGACCCATTTCTGTTCTTTATCGCTCTCCTTTTTGTACTTTGCCTTGATTTACACTGAAGACGGAACTTCAAGGCTGTCTGTCACTTTACCACCTCCACCCCAGAGGAGGTCCACCTGCTCACACCCAGATGACCGCCATGGCCTGGACACTGACTTCCCTGCTTTCTCACCTCTGCTCACAGATGTCCAAGGGCATCCTATCCCACTTAAAGCAAAATACAGACTCCTCACTACGGTCTGTATGGCTCCATCTGTTTTTTAAAACAGTTTTATTGAGATATAATTCACATACCATACAATTTACCCATTTAATGTTACAGTTCAATAAAAGTCTTTAGTATATTCAGAGTTATGCAGCAGTTTTAGAACATCTTCCTTCCCCCAAAAGAAACTCTGCACCCCTTAGCCATCACCCTCCAATGTTCCCTCTCCCCAAGTTCTAGGCAACCACTTACCGACTTTATGTTTTCGTAGATAGGCCTATTCTGGAAATTTCATATAAATGGAATAGCATCATGTGTGGTCTTTTGTGACTTTTCTTTCACTCAGCATATTTTCAAGGCTCATCTCTGTTGTATCATCTATCACTGCTTCACTCGTTTTTATTGCTGAACAATATTCCATGGATTGGATAGACCACATTTTATTTATCCATTCATTAGTTTATGAACATTTGGGTTGTCTCCACTTTTCCACTATTATGAGCAATGCTGCTATGAACATTCATGTACAATTTTTTGTGTGGACATATGTTTTTATTTCTCTTGGGTATATACCTAGGGGTTGAATTGCTGTATTATATAATAACCCTATGTTTAACCATTTGAGGAACTGCCAGACATTTTTCCAACACAGCTGCACCATTTCACATTCCCTCCAACAGTGTAGGAAGGTCCAATTTCTTCACATCCTCACCAACACTTGTTATTATGTGTCTTTCTATTATAGCCATCCTACTGGGTGTGAAGTGGTATCTCACTGTGGTTTTGACTTGCAGTTCCCTAGTGACTAATGATGTTGAGCAGCTTCTCATGTGCTTATTGGCCATTTGTATGTCTTCTTTGGAGAAATGTCTGTTAAAGTCCTTGGCCCAATTTTAACTGAGTAATTTGTCCTTCTATTATTGAGTTGTGTTCTTTTTTATACATTCTGGATAGAGGGCTCTAACTCTTTTCAACCTAGGCACAGTTCTTGTACTCTTTCTTAAATGAACAAAGATTATTATTACTTCAATTTAAAATACCCGCCATCTTTTATTTTCCTGTAGCACTTATCACTGCTTCAAATTGCACTGTACACTTATTGTTTCCTTGGCTCTTGGTTTGGCTCCCAAGAATATAATTCCAAGGATATAATTCCTGTCTTGTCCATCCTTGCTTCTCCATCTCCTTTCTCATGATGATGGAAGGTTGCTGTGATTAAACACATGGACCTTGCAGTGAGAGTCCAATTCCCAGGGCTGCTCATCAAGAGCTGGGTGACTCTGGGAAAGCATTTGACTTCTCTGTGTTTTAATCTCCTCATTTGAAAGATGGGAAAAATTAATAATCCCTGATTCACTTAATTGTGCAAAATGAGTTAATATATAAAAATATAAAGCATTTACAACAGTAACTAGCACAAAGAAATAATAGAATGAAAAAGTCAACAAAGATTTTTGAATGAATACTTCATGAATTTTCCCACTAACAAAGAAAATTGTCTGTTAAATTTCCAAAGATTTAATCAGCCTCACCAACACATGTCCTCACCATGACCAGGCAGGGTTATTAATTGGGTACCACCTACCTGTGGCCTTTGCATGAAAACTGATCTCTTTGGGGATCATGGAGTTTTATAGAATTTGTACTGTGTGCCATGCCTTTTATGAGTGACATCTCATAAGTCCTCACAGCTCTAGAGGGAGGTTCTGTTATGGTAGCTTTTTAACAGATGAAGAACCTGAAGATCAGGGAGGTTAAATACAGACCTCAGATCACAGAACTAGCAAATGTTAGAGTTAGGATTTAATTTCAGGTTGGCGTCACCCCTCTACATCTGCTGCCTTGGGCCAGGGCTCAGGGTCTCCTGTCATCAACAAGCATTTCCCAGGTCATTATCACTGTATTTCCCCACATATGGTTTTATGGTTTTTACCGTATTTCAGAGTCTCCATAATCTTAGCACACATTACTGATTGTCTAAACATTCTATCCCATTATTTTCAGTCTAAATGCAGCACTGAAGTTCTCATTCCTTGAGTTCATGAGTCTTTCCAGGGTTTGCTTAAAGAAAGACATACAGGCTTCGCCTGCCAATTTAGCCAGTGCTACACGGCAGGAGAAACCCTGGCATCACACATGGTCTTGAGCACCAGCTCAACTTAAATTAGGAATAATAATGTCACCCTCCTTAGGTTGTTGTGAGGCTTAAATAAGATAATAAGACCATGAGATGCCTAGTCTGGTGTGTGAATCAACATCCAGGCACGACTGATTGCAGTAATTGCTGAAAGCCTCTGATTTTGTGTTTACGTCTTGCCTTCTGCAGATCACTTAAAGCATCATCCACCACCTTCTACTCCCCACCACCTCCTCTGTCTAATTTGAGATCAGCATGTTGCTTAGCACATTCATGATAAATAATACTATGTTTCTTCTATTACCTTTTAATTTTATTTCATGATATTTTAAGAACTGCCCAATTAAGTTTCTTTAGGCATTTGTAACATGCCAGTCACTCTTCTGTTTTTAACATATGACTGAACTGGCAGTGACAGTCCTTAAGTTTTAATCCCCCCCCACTTTAAGTTAACGTCAATGGTTATTAAGGTTATTAATAGTTACATAAGTTTTTTGTCCGTTTTTAATTTGCAAAGTTATTTTTAATTTGTAAAGTTAATCTCAGTTCACAAGTAAACTGTTCATAAGATTGTTATTCTGTACATCACTAGTTTTCAGATATTAATAATCTACTTTAAGCATTACATTTATTAGTCTTACAAGTTAATCTACCCTGTATGTTTTCACCAGCATAACTTTTTGCTACATGCTCTGGATAGTTTCATGCTTTATCTCTAGGTATTTGATCCATTGTTTTCCTAAAATTCATATCCCGGAGGCAGCACCTTGATCACAGTTCCCTATTTTCTTCGTAATTGGGCAGTGGTCCTCAAATAGTCAGCACTCTCACTGAGCTTCTGGACTATGGAGAAAGCAGAGAGGAGACTGTCCAGGGCCTGCAGGAGCCCTCAGTGAGCAGGGGGAGAGCATGTCGAGGGTGATACATTATGGGGTTAGGGGGGCTTCCTTTGGGAACACGGAACCAGAGTTGGGAGGAGGAGTTAAAAGGTGAGAGGAAACACATCCAGGTTACTTGGAGGCCACGTCTTCATTTCATGAGCGTTCTCATTATTCACTTTGAAAACACACTGTATAAATTAAGTCTTTAAAAGCAGGAATTCCGTAGTTCTTCCAAGGAATCTTCTCCTTGTACACTTTTCAAAAAATTTAAAGTACCCCCAAAATACGTAGTCTGTTACCTCTGATGGAAAACTTAGATCGGATTCCCTCAGTAACCTGCCACAGATAACAAAACACTGGAATCTAGAGAGAAACCAGCAAAAACGAACAAAAACCAATAAAAATAACAGACCGGAATTGGATAAGCACGGGACAAAGTGCCTGACGTGAACGGTCCTGACCTCTCTGTACAACCAGATGTTCGAATGACCGAAGGCTCTTATTTAGTCTGATTCATTGTAACTCTTAAAAACCGCCCAAGCAGAGAGATCGGTTAGGATGTTGACACTCACAACAGTCAGCCGTGACAGCACCGTGCACAGCTGACCTGAACTTGTAGGGTTATGAGTTCTTCTCTACTCAAACTGTACACCCTGATGTTTGTGCTTCTGCAGGAGAGAGCTCGTCAAGCCCATCACATGGTTCTCCCAACTTACCAAGAAATAAACGCGGCACCCTCTTCTCAAAGATTTTCATTTTGTCACCTCTTTGCTTTGTTCGACAGAAGTATCTGTGCTATGAGAGGGGCACACACCTTACACCCCTCTCCACTCTACAGGACTCCACCTGTTTATATAAACACTTTTCCCTCTTCTCCAGAAGACTAGGTGCTTAATGAAGATTTGAGCGAATAAGTTAATGAGTTCATTCAATAATACTGTTCTATACGGAGAAGGTTGGTTTTACTGGCATTAATCAAATTCCTTATTTGTGACATTATCTTGTATTTAGATGACGTTGATACTTTTAAAATAGCTTTGTTAAATAGATATCAGTGGGGTAGCAAGACATAAGAGGCGGTGAGAATTCAGAAGGGGCATTGATTCCTTTAAAATTGTTCTCATTTGTGAACAAACTTCTGGTTACCGGGGGGGAAGGGTTGGGGGCAGGGATAGATTGGGAGTTTGGGATTGACATGTACACACTGCTATTTTTTTTTTTTTTTTTTGAGGTATGCGGGCCTCTCACTGTTGTGGCCTCTCCCGTTGCGGAGCACAGGCTCCGGACGCGCAGGCTCAGCGGCCATGGCTCACGGGCCCAGCCGCTCCGCGGCATGTGGGATCTTCCCAGACCGGGGCACGAACCCGTGTCCCCTGCATCGGCAGGCGGACTCTCAACCACTGCGCCACCAGGGAAGCCCCCACACTGCTATTTTTAAAACAGATAACCAACAAGGACCTACTGTATCGCACAGGGAACTCTGCCTGATACTCTGAAATAACCTAAATGGGAAAAGAATTTGAAAAAGAATTTGAAAAAACTGTTCTCATTTGCTTACTGCTATTTCTTATATTGAGCCATGTTCTCCCAACTTTACTGGAGTGTTGTTTAATAAGTTCATGTTTCAGGACACTAAATAGTTTTTCCTGGCCTGAGCACATCACTGCGAAAGCACCTAACTTCTGCTCCGTGAGTCATTTTCTGTTTGGAGAATCACCCTCCATCTCGTTACTAAAACACTCTTCAGCAGTGTTTCCTTCTACAATTTATTTTACTACCAACTGCTTGTACTCTCCTAGTTCTAAAATATGTATTCCAGGGCTTCCCTGGTGGCGCAGTGGTTGAGAGTCCGCCTGCCGATGCAGGGGACACGGGTTCGTGCCCCGGTCTGGGAGGATCCCGCATGCCGCGGAGCGGCTGGGCCCGTGAGCCATGGCTGCTGAGCCTGCGCGTCCGGAGCCTGTGCTTCGCAACGGGAGAGGCCACAACAATGAGAGGCCCACATACCGCAAAAAAAAAAAAAAATTAAAAAAAAAAATAAAATAAAATATGTATTCCAATGAACAATGTTGAAAAATGACCTTGTAAGAGCTTTGCCACTGAGGTATTTACCAGGACAGTGATGCAAATTTATTTTTAGTATTAGACTAAAAGGTGTTTTCATCCTTCGAGAAGTTTTCAGGATAATGTGTTCTTCAAAACGGCAGCAATCAGAACGCTTCACATAGCGTCTATGAGAAACTTGCTGTGCCATTTAGAAATAAGTCAGAATTTACTAGGGCTGGAAAAACATTGAACGTCTCAAGGAAATATGCATCATTGCTTGACATGGAAATCCATTTTTATGATATTTTTAATTAATTCATCCTCTTATTTTATTTGCTTTGGGCCAGTTTAAATGCTGTGCAGTCTTAGATCTGTAATTTGTGAGCTTACAGTTGATAATGGCACCTGTGATGAAGAAGTACATAATTGCTGTCCTTTCTCAACATGAATGGCTTCAACTGAAGGGAAGATCAAGTTCAATAAAGCTATAATGTGGTTCTCAGAATGCACTCCAGTGATGGGCCAGAACATTCACTTTTTATCTGTTCTTTTCTCTCATAAACTATTGAATGCAGAGCAAATACATAGCTCTAGAATAGAGTGGGGAAGTGCCTCTGTTCCATGTGGATGCAGGGGATTTAGCCTTTGGGATTGGAGTTCTTCAAAACCTGTATTAGTGACTCTCTAAGGCAACAGTTCTCAAAGTGTGGTCCCCGGACCATCAGCACCTGCATCACCTGGGAACATGTTGAAGAGGTACACTCTCAGGCCCTCTCCAGACGACCCTGCAGGTGACTCTGGTGCTGGCTCATGTTTGAGAACCACTGCTCTGACACTTTGCTGCTCAAAGTGTGGCCTGTGGAGCAACAGGAGCCCCTGGACCCTCATTAGGATTACAGGACCTCGGGGTGTCGGAATCAGGATGCACTTTAACAAGACACCCAGGTGACCCTGATGCATATTAGAACCTGAAAGCCACTGACCTAAGGGTTAGAGCAGGAAACCTACAGGGGAGGGTACCTGCCATTCAGGGGCATTTGGGAGGCTATCAAAGTGGGATCAGTGGATGCTTTTTTTTCACTGCCCAAAATATATTCAAACACCCTAATTCAACTTATTTATATTAGGGAACTGTGGGAATAACCCTGAGAGTACAGAAAGAAATGTTTACAGATAACAGCATGAAAAAAGAAAAGAGTTCATGTGTTTTGCTTATTTTACAAAGTAGTGAATAGGTCATTCAGCCAACAAAATACAAAACCACTACGAAATATTACCTTTAAACCTTAATTATTTTCAAGGCAGTATTACCCATTAAATGTTCCCTAGCTTTTTATATTGTGATTTCTATTTTTTAATTTCTTTGGGTAGAAGTTGTTAATTTTATCCTAATGTTTACCTTACATCAATATATCAATACTTCTGTTTTCTTCTTTATTTCTCTCCTTTAGTAAAAAATATAATCTTTTACTATCTGGTTTGTATATTTTAAATGATATACTTTGAATCCCAGTTATTATTTATACCACTTCGTACCAGTGATTTCATTCCATTTTTCAGTTTTTCTATCCCTTGTCAGAACAAAAAACACTTACATAGTATTCCTCTATCTATAACTCCATCCTTGTTTGTCTTCATTTTGCAATTAAATAAATGAAATTCTGACCATCTATCTTTTTGGCAAACTACACACATTTTTGTTGAGCAGGATCAGGGGATACTTTACTGTTTGTGGATCCCTCTCAGTTCCCTCTGGAATAAAAAGGGGGAAGAGATGGGTAAACCTCTTGGCTACAATGTTCAAAAATATGTAAAGGCACCCTGTCTACATTGTGAGATGGAGAGCAGAACCATGATATGAGTAGCAGAGTTATTAACTGGATAATAAATCATATGTGTGCATATATACACACACACATATATACTCATACACACATATATATCAATATATCCCACAATGACCTAGACATTTTAAGAGAAAGCATAGTTTTCAAGTCTAACTTTTTTTGAAAACTCAATTTTCTAATTCACTTTTCATGTACAAATAAATCCAAGATGTGTTTGTGTCTTTCTATCTTATTTTCTACCCTCGAATTTAATTTTCTGGAATGCATCTTTTTAGAAAGTCTTTTTACCAGGGAAGGAGGTTGCAAACTTTCGAGTCCTGCCTCATCCCTACAGGGTCATTGTTACGATGCTGAGGAATCAGTAAGACAAAGCTTTCTGTGGAGGCCGTGAAGTTTGCCTGCTTCCAGGACTCGGCATTTTCCATCTTCTTGTGGTGAAGCCAGTGGCCTGGGCAGAAAAGAATAGTTGACCAAGTAAAATCTTATTCCTAAGAATATTTTTAGCATGGAAACACATGAAAATTAAGGGATCTTTTTTTTAAAAAAGGCTTTGGAAATCTTTTGCACAACAAACACCCCCATATGTAAATAGGACTGTCACTAGCTGTTTGTCCACAGCGAGGCCTCCAGATGAAGCAGGGCTGTGCTCTGACAGGGACAGCTGACTCATTAGCAGAGAGCAGTGAAAGGTAATTAACCCTGGGAAAAGTACAGCTGCCGTGCGGGCTGTTCCTTTCTGTAGGATCTGATTAGAAATTAGTGTTAAACCACTGATTCTTTTTTTTTTTTTTAAAGAAAAAAAAAAAGACTGTCATTGATAATTCACTTTCACTCTCAGGTGTGTCCCCAGAAAAGGTTCTCAAATGTACTTGTAGACAAAAGGACTCAAATCTAAAAAGCATTTTCTGATCACAGTAGACACCTGTTTTTCTTGTTGAGGGGGGAGTTCTTTCAAATGAATATTATTGAACTATTGAAGATTGGTTTGTGCCCTGATCCGTTCTCCCATAGTCAGTATGTAAATTACTTGAAAAGATTGTTTTATACAGTTAATAAGCTGTAGATAATTACCATTTAATTAAGTTTTTCTTTTTCTTTCCATTTTCCCTCTGATGATGCTTCTCGTCAGTAGCAATGGAAACTCTCCAGTTCAAATCCAGTGGACGCTAGGGAAGGTAAGTGAAGACTATTTAGAAATAAACTTTCCCCCCCAAAAGAGAAGTATCCCTAACTTTTCAATGGCCTTCAAAAACTTGAGAATTTAAGAACTTGGTTTTAGGGGACAACCAAAGATGCCTGGTTTTGTTAATGTTGGTTTCATCCTGGTCATTTGAGTTACAATTGTGTATTTTTTTTGAGAACTGTGTACACCTGTTCATCTTGATTTATGACTTCACTTGTCTCATATGAGGAGTATTAATACTTTAACACAGTCAGGATTTACATATGTGGCTGAAGAATGTGGTGGGTAGCATAACGGCGCCCCCCCACAAAGCATCTATGTCTTAATTCCTGAAACCTATGAATACGTTACCTTACGTGCAAAGGGAGTGTGATTAAATTGCGAGTCCAGAGATGAGGAGATTCTCCTGGATTATCCAGGTGGGCCCAACTAATCCCAGCGACTTTAAGAGAGAAGCAGATGAATGAGTCATGCAGATGCAGCCCGAGAAGGACTCCGTTCCACCAACCATTTGAAGAAGGAGGAAGGGATCTTGGGCCCCAGAATGCAGTGGCTTTGAGATGCTGAGAACGGCCACTGAAAAAAACAGGGACCTCAGTCCTATGACAGTAAGGAATTCTGACCTGCAGCCTCCAGCAAGGAGCTCAGCCTGACTTGAGTTCAGGCTGGTGAGACCGTCCCAGACTCTGGACCCCCAGAGCTGTAAGATACTGACTTATTTGTTCTGTTTTAAGCCACACAGTTTGAGGACTTTTGTTACAGCAGCAACAGGAAACTAATAGAGAAGATAAGCCAGCCTATAGATGGGACGTATTTTACAGCTGACAGTATAAGTCCTATGAAGAATTTCTTGTGTTTGGATGAAGAGAAGAAAAATTTCTTGAGAGGCCAAGACTGATAAGTCGTTTTTAGGAATTGGAATCTGTAGATTGTAATGATGGTTATCACTAAATCTGAGATTTCTGTCTTCTGCATTGCAACACCCCTGCCCACACCAAAAATGTTCTCCATGTGATATTTTTGTAAACATGATGCCTGTATCCTCCAAGGTACAAAGGAGTACCTGCTTTATTGGGGTGGTGAGTACATCTGTGTTTCACTGTGCTTGGGTGAGAGGAATGGAATGTCCATGGGAAAGGCGACCTCTCTGATGCAGAGAGAAAATTGATCTGACCGTTGCAGTGTACGCGGAGCCTGGTGCCTAGAACCACAGGGCTGTCACACAGAGCCTGGTGCTAGCGTGGGGACGCTGACTTTGTTCCCTTTCTTCATTGTGAAATGGATAGAGTCTCCCTATAGGCACAGGATGATGACAGGAAAAGAGTGCATGATGGTGCTCATAAGAGTGTCTTTCACGGGGTGAGAGTTCAGTCAAGGTGAGCTCAACTTATTTAGAAAATACCATATCATTTTACTATCTTGATAAAAAATAATGGATGACTTGTCTTCCCTTGTGGTTCCATTTTTATCTCCAATAGAAAAGTCATCAATTTGGAGTATATGGACATACATTGTTTAAAATAAAATGTAAATGCATTGTAGTTAGGACACTGGCCATACTGACAAATTTTGAGTAAGAAAAGTGAGATACAGAACCTGGAAACTGGATGGAGTTTAAGTGAGTTGGAGGTCTTCCTAAATGGTTTTCTTGCCAAATTTGGAAAAATAAGAATAATATTTCTATTTTACCTTTGGCTTTTATCCCCACAAAGGGACTGATTTAAATCACATACTGTCATTTTTCATGCAAATTAGATGAAAGTAGACACTGGGGAAGAAATCTGACCATAAAATCTGTTACAGTCTATGCTTGCTCCCCTTTGTGTTTTGGGAGCTGACTTTTTAACACAAGGGAAGACAACATTGAAGACAACATCGTAAATTCTGCTTACCTGGCATTGCAATCAAACAGACAAAATCTATAAGTTCCAGATGTTGTGCTGGGAAGTTATGTTTTGAATACAATTAATAGGATAATATCTCAAGCATCTGAAGAGTATTATCTTTGGCTTATTTTAATTGAATTCAGTAATAACATATTGAGCACCTACTTTGGCCACAGCATCATGTTGCAATGAAAGGTCAACACTACACAGCCCCTCACATCTGTGAGCTTTACTGGCGCCGGGACGATAAAGTGACCTTGAGTCAGCGTGGCGTCAGGCAGCACCTATGAATCCAGGTGGAGGTTCCATCAGAACAGGACTGGGACACAGAATTCTGTGAGATGCGGCCGCTTGCAGCACCGCGTGGATGACAAATTGCATTTCAACAGACAGATTTTTCAGCTCTGATACTGAAGGGAAAAGTTCCTTTGGAAGTTACAAATAACATCAACACATTCTAAACATTGAATTTTAGCTCTGTCATTTGACCAGCTGGTCTCCTTGGACCCTCGTGTAACTATACAAAAATATGGCTTTAGTACATTGTTTCACCAAGCCAACTGTTTGTATTTTTTTCAACTGGTCTTTAGGGATGTTTATGTATTTTAGCCAAAGTCTCTGAATCTCGGGATGATTCTTCAGGCGTCATCGTTTCTGGAAGCGTGTCCAGGCTGCACCCCCCTCGCTGCGTCTGCCTCTTCCGGGATCATACTTTCCTTTTTTTATTTACTTGAGAATTTAGGGTTTTTTTTTAGCTTCTTATTTTATATTGGAGTATAGCCAATTAACAATGTTGTGGTAGTTTCAGGTGCACAGCAAAGGACTCAGCTACATATACATGTACCCATTCTCTCCCAAGGCTGCCACATAACATTGAGCAGAGTTCCCGGTGCTATACAGTAGATCCTTATTATTAGAGAAATGCAAATCAAAACTACAATGAGGTATCAGTTCGCACCAGTCAGAATGGCCATCATCCAAAAGTCTACAAACAATAAATCCTGGAGAGGGTGTGGAGAAAAGGGAACCCTCCTACGCTGTTGGTGGGAATGTCAACTGGTGCAGCCACTATGGAGAAGAGCATGGAAGTTCCTTAAAAAACTAAAAATAGAGCTACCATATGACCCTGAAATCCCACTTCTGGGCATGTATCTGGAGAAAAACATGTCCCGAAAGGATACATGCACCCCAATGTTCACTGCAGCACCGTTTACAATAGCCAGGACATGGAAGCAATCCACATCCTACTGGAATCCTCAGGTTTCTGGTTTGTACCATGAGGACAGGAGCTGTGCTTTCTATATCTTTTGATGCCCGAGACTAACATGGAGTTCCCTAGATCAGTTATCAATAAATGTGTATTGACCCAATAATAAGTAAAGTGTTTAGGACAAAGAGACTTATATTAACAGAATCCATATTAAATTAAACACTGTAATGAGAACAAAATCCAAAAATCATTCTGCAAAAATCCAGTGCCCATTGGCTTCAGTGTTTGAGAATCAGGTCATTTCTTTGTAAATTTCGTTAGATTCTCCCATCCCATACTTCCTAGTCAGACAATAAAGATAAATGACTCTATTCTTTTATCTTAATTCAATTTTACAGAATATGGTGAAGATTTTAATGCAAAACGAACAGTTCCTGTTGGGAAAAGCAGCACGCTTGTTGAAAAAAAATTCTAAAAAACCTCTTAAAAACGGGCAAGGAAAATAGAAAATGTCTTAGGATATCAAGCATATTGTATAACAATCTATATAATAAAACAGCTTAAATAAAGAAAATTCCCTTTACATAATAAAAAACCTCATTTTTGAATCAACAAGTGCTCTTTGAACTTTATTAAAAATGTTTTGACATTATAGGGTTGTTTAGTATAGATTTACTCAAAATAGCACATTTACTTGCAGCACAAGGCTTGAAGTTAAGTGGTTAGTTTGATAAAACAGAGTTTCCATAGTTACCACAGGAGAACAGAGGATAACTTTTATTTCTTTGGAAGCCAGGAAGGGGCTTTAGAGAAAAGATTAAGCAAACAGACCCAAGCAGGCTCATTGCACAGGGCTTTACACCTGATTGGCTTTTTTAAAAGCGGAAACTTGATATTACAGGAAATAAAGTTTTCCCACTAAAATCTATAGAAGCACGCTAAGAAATCTGCACATTCCCTTTCCCTGGGCATTTCCAACTAGGTTCTGAGTCAGAGGGAAAGCTAGTTTAATGAGATGATCCCTGTGAGATGCATTTTTGCTCATAGTGTTTTGTTAAGAACCATGTCATAAACAAGTGGTTAAAAAGCCACGCAGGAGGGCCTCCCTGGTGGCGCAGTGGTTGAGAGTCCGCCTGCCGATGCAGGGGATACGGGTTCGTGCCCCGGTCTGGGAGGATCCCATATGCCGCGGAGCGGCTGGGCCCGTGAGCCATGGCCGCTGGGCCTGCGCATCCGGAGCCTGTGCTCCGCAACGGGAGAGGCCACAACAGTGAGAGGCCCGCATACCGCAAAAAGAAAAAAAAAAAAAAAAAGCCACGCAGGAGAGACCACTGCCTTGCTCTCCAAGGCACATCCTGCCATCTCAGGTCTAACTTGGTTATCCACGATCACCATTCTGTCGAAAGGCCTGATGAAGGGGAAAGGGAAAGCCACGCTGGCGAAAACCCCCTCGTGCCAGCTTCACTGAGATGGGCTCTGCTTGCTAAAGACAGTCACTGTCGCCGTGTCCTCTGATGTGTGTAACCCAAGGAGTTCTTCACCGTTGACTGTGGAGAAGCAGAATGACGTGGTTCCTACTGTCCCACCTTCAGCCCGTGAGCCTTTGAAGCAGCGGTGATTAAGAGGACTTTTCCAAAGTTTCTATGTAGTTACAAGGACAGTTTCAATCTTCTGTCGTTTTTTTGCATTAGCTCTGATTATGCTTTTACCAGAAAGATGCATTTGTTTTAAAGGTAACAATACACACTAGGAGAATAGCTTATGTTTCATCTATATTTATCAGCACTCACTGTACATTTGTGTCTTCATTACCAGGAAATATTAAGGGACATTGTGCCATCGATTCCTGTTTACAGTTTATTATGCAGAGATAGGAAACACTTAGCATGTAAAATGAATGTAGAAATTATTCCTGGATAGAAACACGGACATTTCCCACTCGTTGGCTCTTTCTCCTCCATCACTGGATCAGAGTGTAATTGTCAGTAATCAGGCCTGCTTGCTGCTGATAAAACCACTCTGAATGCTAGCAGCCTTCTTTGTGTGATGACTCAATTATTCCAGAAGTGCCTCATCAAATCTGCCCCATCAGCTGGGCTAATAAATAAGGAGAAGAAACTGGCCCCCCAAAGCAAATTATAAATCCATTTGCATTAACCATTTCGCTGGTCCATGATCTAGGCAGAAATAAGCATGGCAGATTGTGTTAAGCTTATTTGAATATGTTTATAATGTTTACAGCATGCAACTTTTTTTCCCCACAAGGTGTTGGAATTATCAGTCGTGAATGGCATCTGAATTCAGCTATGTTAATTTCAGCAAGGCTTTAAGTAGCTCTGAGGGCTATTTTGTTACTTAAATCAGGTGAAAGTTAAATCCTCTTGCAGGGAAAAAATAGGGGTCTTGCACAAGTTATTGGCTTTGCTTCAGAGTTTAAGGAGAAGAGGCCTGTGTTTTATTTTTACAGGTGATGGAAGGACAAACACAAATAACATAATGCCTGCTAGTACAAGGATCAGATGACTTCTTACCATCTCAGTGGAAACCAGAAGTTATTTTGATGCTCTGTATGACTACAGCAATTTTCAAAGCAAAAAAATACATTTTCTAGAGAAGATCAGGGTTGCCATAGCATTCCTTGTACTTCAAATTCCTTGAAAGACTCCACAGGGCAGAGATTTCAAAAAGCCAGGCAAACCAGTGAAAATCAATTAAATCCGTCAATGGAAATTTTGTACATTGACAAATCTTATTTCTCCTCTTCTTGTAAAATAACAAACTCTACTGCATAACAAAAAGTTTTGTTTGTATTTGAAGTTCAGTGATCACTTGGGGAAGCAAAAAACGTTCAGAATGGATCATGAAAAGCAATTTGGTTGCTGATATCAAAGAATTAGTCTTGTTGAAAATGCAACGACTTAAAATCCAAAACATACCCCCTAAAAGTAAGTGATACCACCACCCCACTTTGCAGTGGGAGCTGTTTTTCTCGTGGAGCTGCTCCAGTTCTGATGAAGTTCTTCTTTCTCCTCCCACATTGACCAGGACCCTAATTCTGGGCTGATGGTCAAAGTAAAGCTTGTGGCCAATCAACAGTGTATTTCTTTGCCTCAAATAACTTAAAAGAAACTCACCACTTCTCTTCATTTGCCCCAGCCAATGAAGCCTAACCCCCCAATATCAACCTGGAAAGCTACGAAGAAGAAAGTCATCTTTGACGGCATAAATATAAAGTGGCAGTAGGCTAACGTAAATTGTGTGCATCAATTTCTAAATTTATAATCTCTTGCTATGATAGGAAAGGCAATTCTATAGCTCATTGACTAGAAACATCAAAATAAGGGGTTTAAATTTTCATTAGAAATTTAATGGCACAACATGGCAAATGGAAAGACAAAGAATTTGATTGTCTGTCCAGGCAGATTTATATGAAATTTGACTCTCACTAAAATTATCATGGTGATTCATGTAAAAATAATGCTGGAAACTTAGAACTATAAAGGACTTGCCTTCCCATTAAAAGAAAAAAACAAGCAAGAATAATCCCCCTTTTTCATCATTTCAACTAATGAACCATTGGTGAAGATCCCGAAGTTAGTGACTGAGAGGTTAAAAGTGTGAGAGGTTAGGAGACAGGACCCCAAGGGTCAGCAGTGCTGAGGTTAACATGCTGGCATTCTCCTGTTTTCATTTTACTTGGCAGGAAACTAAATCTGAGAGTGGTGTTTGGAGCTTGAATTAGCATCCCAAGCTTCTGAGAGGAGCCTGCCATGCATTTTGCATCCCAACTGGTTCTATTGGTAAGCAAATTCCCCAAATAGTAGTTATATCACAGGGCTACCAGTGCTATGACATTTCATATTCAATTTACTTGCCCTTTCACCAAATTTTTCACTTCAAGCTTAGTTTGGAGGATTTTTTTTAATATAGAGTTTTCTTTGAATCATAAGTAGATCTATGGTTCTCTGCTTTAAGGACACAATTGACGGTTGCATCCTATCACTTTAGGTCACCCCACCACCACCACCAATAAAATATAATCTGATATACTCTTTTTTAAAAATAACACTGCAGATTCATTACATTATATTATAGGTTTAAAGAACCGTCTTTTTCTGAAGCAAGTACTTACCCCTGAAGCGGCTGTAAATTTAGGACTCCATCCACTGTTGTTGGCATGTGGCAGAGCAGACAGATGGAGAACTCTGTGATGACCCCATTTAACAAGGGAAGCCATGTCTTACTTAGAGCACACACTGAAGGACTGTGTAGCCCATTCCCAACATCTTGGGTGTCATATAGTTTTACCTTTTAAGATTGCTGTTTCATGAAGAGATGGGCTTCAATAAAAAGTGTCCATCCTGGTAGGCAGGGGATAGAACTAACTCAGTTCCAAGTTGGGGGAGCTTGGTCAAGATTCCAAGTCTTAGGTTAACTGTCTTCCAAAATGTGTATCTCCTATGAACATTTTAGGTAGTCCTTAAGTTTTACAACATGGTTTAAGGTCATCAAAGAAATTAAAGATGGCAATGAATAAAAAATGGGTTTTTTAAGGTATCTCTTTGATATAGTAACAGGACACAAGCAGGGAATGGAGGGAACCGATTGCAGTGGAAGATTCCTTTTGGTATCAGCCAAGGGTGTGTTTCCAAAAGGCGTTGGGTGTGGTTACGAATGATGGGCGCCTGGAACGGCGAGCGTCCGCGGGCCCCTCCTTCCCGTCCGTGTTTTGGTGCCCTTGGACTTCCCAGCCCATCTGTGTCAAATCATATTTCTAAACGTATATGTTGTCGGCGCCCTCTGTGCAGGGCTCCACGTGGATCTCAGCTGTGCTGCCCTAACTGTCATCCCCGGGGAGGGGAGAGACAGCAGATGGGGTTAGGGCAGAGGGCTGATGCATCTGACAGCAAACGGCCGGGTTGTTGAGTGGAAGCCGCGAGCGTCAGGAAGCTCCTTTTCCCCTGAGAACCAACTAACCACTGAAGAAAGTTGAAAATGAGCCCTTTGAGAAACGCTATTAAAAGTAGTAAAAAATTGCAATTGTGCAGATGATGTGCTGCTGTGTGCTTATTCGGATGCTAATGAGTTTGACATTAGGGGAACTCAGAGGGTTTACAGCTACTCCCTTATGTGCTTCAGTTCTTTATTGGCAATCTTGGAGAAAATAAATGGAAAATGTATTGCTAATAAACACACAACACGATAGGGTGTAGACAAAAAGCCATTACTTTCAGGATTTGGAAAGAGCTCTGCCCACCAGTGTTTTCCGGGATCTTTTGTCTTAGGTTAGAGTGTGGCAAACAAAGGGCACAGGCAGGTGGACCGAGGGTGAAGAAGAAGCCAAACACATTTGTAGAGAAAGCTTTTTTTTTTTTTTTTTAGTTGCAGTCAAACCAGCTAAGAACTCCCGAGTCCTCCGCTACTTTTCAATCCTTACATCCTGTGCGATAATCTGCTCTATCTCTTGAGGGTTTTATCCCCATTACTCCCCAGGAACTAGAGTTGCTGAGTTGAGTTGAAGAAGCATCTGCTTAATGTCCGGTCAAAGCTTTCAAGTAACACAGAAATCCATGGTTAAAAAGCTGGGCACGCCAACCTACTGCAAAGGGTAAAACACGGACGAGAGAAATCTCCTGCCAGGAAGGTTGGTGACTTGGGTTCTAGTATGTCAGAACTGACGGGTGAACCATTGCAAATGTGCATTAATATACATAGTGTACGTATAGTGTTTGTATCACTAGCCACTCTCTTATCAGGCTGAGTGTATTACACTGAGTTTCAGAGTATTCTCTCAAGGGCCAAATGGACTGAAGACAGATTCTGTTCCATCCCTGGGACCAAATAGAGGTGACACAGGCCTGTGAAAGCAAGGAAGCCACGTGCAAATTGTTTCCACAGGAAGCAGGTTAAAACATTGGCCAAAAGCGTTAATAGCCTCTTAAGACAGCCTCATTCAAGAGCACCCTAAATACGGATGCCTTTGGAATCTTGTCTTTTGTGACTTTTTGAGTATAGCACGTGCCAGACCGTGTCTGAACTTTTTCTTCTGGTGGTTAAAAGTAAAAATGACAGTAATGATACTGAGAAACCCTATTGTCCAATTTTCCTAGTAAATTGAAGGCATAACATAAATTTTATATATATATATATATATATATATATATATATATATATATATATATATAGAGAGAGAGAGAGAGAGAGAGAGAGAGAGAGAGAGAGAGAGAGAGAGAGAGAGAAATTACCAGTTTTTGTTTGGTAAGAAAATTTTCTTACCAATTTTTGTTTGGTAAGAAAAACAAAAATTAATTTGGCTTACCTTAAAAAAGCTACACATCGTTTTCCCTTTGATATGTTAGTGTGACATTTTCATTCTGTTTGTAGTATAGTCCACCGGAATTATAGGTAATTGTTTATTGTTCACTTCACTGTTTATTATTGCTCTTCTATTTATTTGTTCTACCTTATATGCCTTCTCTTACTTTTTATCTTAATAGAATGAATTGCAGGATTTCTCACTAAAGCAGACAAAGGTATTCAGTCACTCTGAGAGAGGAAGGCAAACCAAGTTAGCGTACAAGTTACCTGGAGAAAGAGAGAGGTAAGGCAACGTTTTTATTAGAGAGTAGAATATATTGAACTAAAATGAGTCCGATCAAAGCACTTATATAAAGGCTCTCCTCTGAAACAGCACTTTATCTCTGCCCATTTGCTTTGACAGAAATTTACTCTTAACGCCCAATTTAGAATCATGATTTTTGTCAGAAGTACGGTCACTTTAATCCTTTAAAATATTAAACAGGTGAAATTCTCCGTACCTACAAACCCTTTTGCACGTTGATTGGTATGTGTTACTTGTTTAAACGTGTTTGCCCTTAGAGAAAGATTCAGCATTAAAATAGTTTTAAAATTCCAATTTTAATTCATTTGTATTTGAAATCATTTTACTTGAGGATTAAGAGCAAATAAGTGAGATATTTTAAAAGCACTATAGCTGACATCTAGAGTTTATTCCTACAGACACTAAAAAGTAAGGAATTGGGTTGTCCTTGGGAAAAATTCTATTTAAAATAACTTATCCCTGTATGAAGGAGCTTGTTTTCTAACATTTTTCAACACATGCCTCTCAAAATATCAGCAAGAAAAAAAAAATTTTTAAGGCCCATTTAGGGTGTTCTTTACACTGAGCTATCTTTAAACAGGGCATATTTAAAATTTTTTTAAGTCTCCGAAAACACAAGCTGGTGATTGCCCCCTTAGATCACAAAGCTGTGACTCAGAGGCCGTGGTTCGGCGACTAATAGAAATCATTGGCACACGCTGTCCACCTAAGGGAATAATAGAACTATTTGCTGGAGTCGTTAAGCAGAAGGACACAGACGTATGGCTTTGGTTCATGGTCACGTGGCCAGTGGTGCAAAGTTAGAGGGTTAGTCTACACACAGGAGCCGCAGAAACTCAGAAATCAGAAGCAAGAATCAAAACACCTCAGCCTCCTCCTAAAGCCACCCAAGCTTTCCCAGGCCCAAGGTTTCCTTCTTGGCTGGGCATTTCCACTGGACTCTAGACAGTCCCTTTGAAAAGCAGCTCCTCTGTTGGGGATGTGCGTGCCCTTGGCCTTCGGGGAGAGCTCTTTCCAGACAGCTGTGCTTCGTCTGAGAGAGCGCCGAACCTGCTTTTCCATTAGGTGTGGTGTCTGCCCAGCTGGGAGGGATCAGGGGACATGAGAGGGGTCACCGGTGTGAACGGTACCATCATTCAATTCTTCAGCTTTTTATGCAGAATCAAAGACAGTACAAATAGAGACGGACAGGAACAGAGAGCTGACATCGGGGATCCTGTGCCCTAAATAGAGGATTCAGAAAATTTTCATTTCATTTAGGATAAAGCATTCAGAAAAGGTTCAGACAATTATTAACATGTCATCAAGGGTGATGTCAAAGGTCCTGATTTTATTCATTTAAATGTTTTGAAGTTTACTTTCTGAATTACTCTTCCTGAGGTATTAATAAATGTATGAAAGGAGAACCAGGAAAACAATAAAAGGGTAAGAACAGAGAAAAAAATACTTGAACATTCAATCTTGGTATTCTCATCAATGAGTCAAGTGATCTTTTAGGATCACAACTCATTTTCCCCATCTTTTTCTTGTATAACAGGGAAACATCTTTTGCTGCCATTTTGGGCTGATCCAAAGCTATGTTTAAAACAAAATAATGCCAGAATCATCCAAAGAAAGGGCACTCAGTGTAGGGTTCTTTGTTCTTCAATCTGGCCAAGTTTCATCCCAAGGTACTGGCATCATTTAGCTGTTCCATTTTCTGGGTTTAGCCTTTTCCAACTTCCTGAGTTTCTCTTTGTCGTTTCTTAAAAAATGATTTTTGTAAAGAAAGCATCCGCTGAGGATAAGGTGCACCTCATGGGGAGGACCCCTGGACCTCCTCTGGGCAGGCACAGAACTAACTTGCTCTCACCGTTGCCGTGAGTTTCCTGAGATTGAAGGCACAGCTCACAAGAGTCACGAGGCACAACAGACAGAACTGCTTTGTCAGTTCCCAACTTTCAGGAGAGGAACACAATGAAATCTTGTTAAAAGTGGGACTTATTGCAAGTTGAATGTATGTGAAGGACTTCTCAAATTAAAAGTAGCTACCAGCATGAAATTATATGTCACTAAACAGTATGACAATTAATTGTATAAGGATTTTGAGAAACTGTCCTCAAAACATTATGATCACCATGGCTTTTCTACTAATATTAAGAAACTCAAGACTGCTTATAAATATATATTGAGGACGTCACTGTCCAGAGTTCTGTTGAAAGGAGAAATAAAACGTAAGCATTACCGAGAGATTTGTTTTCCCCAAATCTTAAGAAGTGATTAAATATTTACTTGGAGGTTGTTTTTGTTGACAAATAATTTTGTTTGTTTAACCATTAGGTTAAAATAGGATCTTTGAGTGAAAAATAAAATCAAAGGGAACTAAATCTCCTCACATATCCGTAATTTGCTTGTATGAATGAAAGCAAAATTGAGTTTATCAATTTGGTGTCCTGCTCCTTGAATCTCTCCCTTCCACAAATCAGCAGTTCCAGGGGTCCCTCTTCAGCCCAAAAGAAGGCACCAGATCTGTGCCTTGGAGCAATGCAGAAGGGAGATCTCCTGATCACCCCTGATGTAACTAACTAAGCACCAGGAGGAAAAGGTGGTCAAGTCCATGTCACTAGGGAATTACTGTGCACACCTGTATGTAGGTCTGTAAATATGTGACGATAGTAAATGAAGCCTTTCCAAATTCAACTAAGTAATGAACATTTATTTTGTGGTCATTTTTCCTCTTCATCGCCTATCTGCTTATCTCCGTTGGTTGTGCCGGCATATCCTTCCCCCAAGTTTTGCTTCTTTGCCTTCTTTATTTTATAAGTTTCTTTCCCTCTTGCCTCTTCTTGTATCAACTCTTCTCCCCAGAGAACTGGGGAAGAAAGTCTTTAAAATTTTTTTTCATGGCTTTATTATGAAATAGATAGCAAGCAGGAACAATTTTTTTCCCTTTCTACATCAGTATTATACATAACATATCCATAATTGTAGGTTAAAAGAACTTTTCTTAGTTTCAGGAAAAATAAGAGTGGCAAAACTTGCCTTTAATATTTTATCTCGATTGAGTAGATTGTCGAAGCCAGGAGGAGCCCATGGTAGGAAAGTGAGAAAATGTCTTGTCTTGTTCCCACCCATAAACAATGGTATGGAGATAAAGGTCCTAAGAAGTGAGGAGAAGGACAGCTTTTTAGAAAATCAAAGTTCCATTTTGGGAAAAGAAATGATTCATTAAGTTTCACAAAATCAGTTGCAGGCTTGTCGATAGAATTTGGGACTTTGGTAGTAAAGATGGTCAAGTGTCCTTTTCCAATAGAAAAAAACCCCATGTTCCCAACAGGAAGTGGAGTTTTCAAGATACAGGCCATGTTAGCTAGATCAGTGTCCTGAATCGTACGTACTCGTGGCCTCTTCTGTAACGTGGAGAGCTTGAAGGGGTGGTCATGCCCCTGCCCCGCTGCACGCCCCCTGGGTCTCAGCACAAGCAATGAGGTAGAACTTCTTTCCCCTTGAATGAACCATCACCAGAACATGGTAACCCACTGAATCTGAGGTTCGATTTTACAAAAATTAAGTCTTCCCATTGGCAATTTATTAAAGTCCATGAGAATAATCCATACAAAGAATATTTAGAGATTCCTGCTCCCATGTGTAAGGTTTTTGAGAACAAAGGCTTATTTTTAAGCTGAGATCTACCAGAGAGTGAGCTTTCTCATGATTCTTGCCCCCCAAAGAAAAGCACATATATGCTCTGGGTGTCTGATGTTCTCATTCCCAACGAGCTGCAAGACATGACCAGACCCTGAACTTAGTAACAGCTACGGTCCTTCAGGTGTGAACCGGAGAGAGGAGGTGAAATGGATGGATTGTATGTTGGGGCCTGATCCATCCCCCACCTACAACCTGGCCCGCAAGTTAAAATGAACACTGAGCTTCCTGGATGAGTTGCCAGTTCTTACAAGGCTTGTGTGGGATGTATGTGCTCCACCAGCAAGAGGACAATAGCTCCACAAAACGCAAGCGTGAGGCTGGCACTCCAGGCCCCTTCAAGCAGAGGCCCATGAATATTTATGCCTCCCTTCCGATGACTTTAACGGGGAAGTGGCTGCACAGGGCGGTGGCAGTCCGCTCAGGTCCTCGCATAGCTGAATTGTGAAATAGCACGAGTCTTGGAGCCGTTATGAAGAAGGTTACGTTTCAGCAGTTTTCTGACATTTCTGTATATGCCTGCTGGCACTCTGCACACCGTGTTTCTGTAAAGAAACTCGTGGAGTTCAACCTTCACCTGTGTTTTGGGGCGGGGGAGGATGGGGACGTCCAGAGTGGCGGGGGTGCACTATCAGGGCACCTGCACGCAGGGTAACTGCAGACCCGGGGTTGAGGCCATGTTCTCCCACGGGAGGAGCTCCCTCAGAAATAGCTGATGGTTTTTTGCACCATTTTAACCCTCAAGCTACTGGTTTCTCCTAATCAAGGGACCCGTTTAGCACACAGAAGGGAGTTTGCGTGAACTGAGCCACTTGATATGCAGCAGAGACCCTCACGGAGAAGGATTTCACAACGCAATGCTCACCATCCTGTGTAAACCAAGCCACGTTAATCCCAGGCAGCGTCACATCTGTCATAAGTCTGTGTGGTTTTAAAAGAAGGGAAATCTACAGGAGAAAAAACAAAAATCTCCTCTGTTTTCCCATTGTTTTCTCTTATGTAGTTTGAAAATATTTGTTAACAAGGGACTGTTTTATTTAGACTAAAGCAATGGCTGCTCAAAAAAGCAGTGGACACTTTTGTTGGCTAATTTGAAAAACAGTTCAGCGATTGGTGTGGTGTTTAGTATGAAATGATGACAAAAGGGTGCTGGTGGTTTTAACAGTTTTCGCTTACGAGAGCTGTCATTAATTTTGTCTGTAGTGTTGCAGGTGAAAAAATGCACAATAGATAAATAGTCTATATTGGTTTAACTGAACGTAATATACAGTGTGTTCTGGAGTTGTTTGTCTCAATAGACTATAGTAATCAAAAGTAATGAACCTATTATGTGCAGGACCTTGGAGGGCGTCGAATGGCAGTAAAAGTGTGGCACATAAAAGGTTTATTAAAGGGAATTAAAGTCCATCATTGCCACACCTGCTCCCCTGTTATACGTCTACGGCAGGTCAGTGCTTTCCCTCACAGCTCAGCCTCAGAGAGCAGAGATGCGTCTCCCATTCTCACTGCAGTCCCCCCGCACCCCCGCCGGCGTCGGGATTTAAGGATGAGCCGCGGAGAGCGCCTTCTGCCTGCTTCTGATTTTCAACAAGCAGAACAACTTCTTTCTACTTAAGAATTCCTTCTGATAAGGTGCAAAAGTGAATTAAACTACGAGATGCTTAGAGGATCCTAGTGGAATGGTTGGGTGTAGTCAGGTCAGACTCTATCTCCATGTGGACAAAAACAACAAGCTTTTTATGTCTTGGCATCCCTTTGATAATTAGCTTCATTATATTTAAAATCATTAGTAATGATGTTTTAGGGAATTTGATAGTGACAGACACAACACTCAAATTGTACTTTCCTTATGGATTTGGACGGTTATAACCCACATTTATTCTGGAATTATGGGAGTAAATGTATGCCGTTGTTGATCGTAAACATTTCCAGTGGTATTTTACAATGAGGGCATTTCAGGGTTTTGTGTTCATGTTGGATTTTTACAGTGGGAATTATTTTTCCTAACTTAGAAAGCGGCATGTAGCAGAACGTTTCTAGAAATGCAAAGGAATCTGGTTTAGTAAATTAATCTGAAACCTTTTGGTTTGGCCTTGGAGGTTTTGTCTCTTTCACAATCACTGTTAATCAGACCATCCCTCTTTCTATCTTTGTGATGCTGGAAGTGTTTGAATCACTAGCAAACACGTGTGGGCAAGGACATCTGCCCTCTTGTCCCTTCCGTCTGGTTCCAGCATCTATAGAAGTGTTTCCAGGGCTCATGGGCTGTGAGGCAGTCACAGCTCCGTCTCTTCAGAGTCAGATGCTGTCCGAGAGCGTGAAAGGCTACTCTGCTTTTCCTAATGACCTTCAGAACTTCTGGTGACATGTGTTCGTATTTTGATCAATGTCAAAGCAGTGACCTCAGGACTCTGTGCTCACGTTACAGATGGATGCAGAGGCTGAAGATAAAACGCTGCGTACCCGCGCGAAGGGAACCAAGGGTGAGTAACAAGCAGATTCCACGACACCGTGCTCACCACACCATGGAATGTGGGCGTTCCATGCTCAGACCCTGACGTGCAGTCAGAAGAATTACAACTTCCTCAGGGCTTCCATTTTTAAATCAAGCCAGGACATTGGATCATGGCATTGAGAGGCTAAATACTATGAACCAGAAGTAAGACTCAGAATAGTCCGAATGATGTAGGATGCTAAGTTTTACAAAATGCAATCATGAGTAGATTTAAACATCGTGCAAAATAGCATAACGGTCAGCAAGGGAAGAACACTTCACGGAGACCTCCGATTATTGACGTGACTTTAATGTCCAAGGGAAAAGACCGAATTGTTCGTTTATTGCCAAAGCAGGTTTTGATTTTTATGTTATCCGGTTTAGTGGCTTCCAGTCTAAACTTAGTTCAAGTAAAATGACGATGTTTGGTTTTGGACTGTCCCTGCTGGGAATTTCCAGCAGCTCTGCGAAGTAACGTCTGAAAGGTTTAACTTGTCAGTTATCCCCCTCTTTTTGTAACCAACAGATGGTAATGTAATATTAAAATATAAACAGGCCCTTGATGATCTAAACATCTGGAAAACAGGATTGACTGGCAATAATACCCCTTAAGGAAAATAACTTTTATTATAATTAGCTATATTTGTGTGACCCTTCATTCTAAATGGAAGGTTCAGCCTGGCCTCTGGAAGGAAGCTGGACAGCTGTTCCCCACCTGACCCTCCTCGCACTGGTCTTGCTGAGGAAAGGTTGGGTCGGACAGTGATCAGGCAGTCATTTGTAAGCGTTCTGAGATTTACAGTTGAAAATATCTAATCAAATTCAACGCTTTCATTAGCTTTGTTTATGTGTGTAGTCAAGGTAAATAATTCCTGTTTCAGTAAAGTCCAGAATCCCCCTTTTTTTTTTTTTTTTTTTTTTTTTTGCGGTAGGCGGGCCTCTCACTGTTGTGGCCTCTCCCCTTGCAGAGCACAGGCTCCGGATGCGCAGGCTCAGCAGCCATGGCTCACGGGCCCAGCCGCTCTGCGGCATGTGGGATCTTCCCACACCGGGGCACGAACCCGTGTCCCCTGCATCGGCAGGCGGACTCTCAACCACTGCGCCACCAGGGAAGCCCCAGAATCCCCCATTTTTAAAAAATTCCAGGATGATTTTTTTTTCAGTTAAAATACAACTCTCGT
Organism: Mesoplodon bidens; assembly: GCF_964165515.1. Lineage (NCBI taxonomy): Eukaryota > Metazoa > Chordata > Mammalia > Artiodactyla > Ziphiidae > Mesoplodon > Mesoplodon bidens. Next base: position 3,471,857 of record NC_138173.1, on the reverse strand, counting down.
TATCATTAGCCATGATAACCAAAATGCAGAATCATGCTGTACAAGATATGGGACTTTTCTCTACCCCAACTGAAGTTTTACAGTGTTCTATTTTCCAGGTTGTTTAAGTTACTTTAAAAGTAATTGCATCATATATCCTAGTATTTGGAATGCAGTTTTGGAAATATCACATTTTTATGCAGCAAACTTCTCCATGGAATACATGTTTTTAAAACAAGAACAGTTTTATCATTATTTAGCATAGGCTCACGTCTGCCATAAACATCAGCATTCTAGGAACTGTATTTGGATTATTTGAATCTCTTATTCTGACTTCTGAAAGCACACAACTCTATCATACTTCTAAAATGTGAGTATTTTAATTTGCCATTCTTTTTGGACTTTGAATCCTTCTGGCACATACATATACACCCTTAAATAGAGCCAAAATGTTCTTTGAGAACTGAAACAACTTTTTTTCGTGCAGCATGAGTCATCTTTAAAACCCCCTGTTGTCTCTCTCAGGATGCTGCGTATCCTGGGGCAGGCAGGTGTTCATAAACATGAACTTCTTTAGTTCCCATCATCTCAGAAAAATCAAAGCTCTTTTTTTCTCTAAATATCTTATTTTTAATAGGATGTTGAAATTAATGTGACTAAAACGTCTCTTTCTACAGGAATGAAATTTATGGAACAGAATCTTAGGGTATTTATTAATAAAACTTTGCCAGTTTTATTTAAATGCTGGTTTAACGGCAATAAAAATGTAAACAGGATTCTTTTGAAATTTTTCCTAGAGACAGTAAAATTGATTTAAAAAATAGTTCAAGTCCTGTACTTTTTCAGTGAATCTCTAAAGACAGGTATTTGGAAGTCCAATCCGTGACTGCGAAGGCCCAGGGTCGCCCGAGGCACTAATCCGGAACCGTCTGTTCTGGGCCACAGTCACCTGTCCTCTTGTTTCCAAAGAACCAGAACCAGAAAAGACGAATCGGCCCAGAGGGAAATTGAGTGGGGTCTGCACTAATCATATACATTGGTCATTATCTCTAGGCGGTAAAAGGTTTCTGTCATACAGTTTTCAAAATCATAAACTGATTTTCCTTTTCTTTCTTTCTTTTTGTCAATAGCACCAATGGATTCTCTAATCCAGGAGCTCAGGTAAGGGTTGCCCTACTTTACTTTTTTCTAAGATTGATCAACTTTAATTATTAGAATGTTTTGTACTTTTCAAGCCTCGGATCCTCATTTTACTGTGAGGAATAAGCCAACAGGCCTATTTCACTTGGCCTCTGTCTCTACACCAAAGAAACTGAGAAAGGGAAAAACTACTGATTGTCGATCTGAAACAATTCAAGCTAATATTTTGATAACAAAACACAAAAACGCTCTTCTGTAATGTGGGAAAATCTCCGCTTTCTCCTTGGAGGGTGCGCTGCCTCTGTGCACACACCCGTGTGTGGTTTCTTTTCGTGATGATGGAAGTGAGGAACTGAGCTCATCCGAGAACATGAGTGAGGAATAACCCAAGTGCAGAATGCTCCATGTTTCTTTTTAATAATTAGCTAATTCTTTTTTAGATTCCACATATAAGTGATATCATATGATATGTCTTTCTCTGCCGGGCTTACTTCACTCAGTGTGATCATCTCTAGGTCCATCCATGTGGCTGCAAATGGCATTATTTCATTCTTTTTTATGGCTGAGTAATATTCCATTGTATCTATGTACCACATCTTCTTTATCCATTCCTCTGTCGATCGAAATTTAGGTTGCTTCCATGTCTTAACTGATACAAACAAACTTATTTACAAAACAGAAATAGAACCACAGACATAGAAAACTTATGGTTACCAAAAAGGAAGGGGAGAAGGGATAAATTAGGAGTTGGGGATGAACAAATACACACTACAATGTATAAAATAGATCATCAACAAGGACCTACTGTTTAGCACAGGGAACTGTACTCAATATTTTATAATAACTCTATAATGGAAAAGAATATGAAAAGTATGTATATGGTGTGTGTGTGTGTATATATATATATATATATATATATATTCAGATATATATCTGAATTATTGTGCTGTATACCTGAAACTAACACAACCTTGTGAATTAACTATACTTCAATTTTGGAAAAAATTTAGACAATTCTATCAGATAATCACGTGAATTTTTGACAGTAGACATTTGAAGATAATGTGATGATGGGGTTTGGGGTGGATCTGAGCACTTCTGCCTTAGATACTGTGCTGTGCGCCTCAGGCAATGCTCTGGAAGTTCCACCTGACTAGGTTTTGCAGAATAAACTCCAAGTGGGTTTTCTTTCACAGAGTCTTTGCAAGGTATAGTTGTTGGGTTTTTTAAGTGCATATTTAAAGAAACGCATGCTGCCAATACATTTTCTGTCTTGATGCTGTTTTGTAGTGAAATGCTGCAGGAGAAAGAGGAAACCCTTGTCTCCTCTCTAGGTTTGCTAGCCCAGAAAGTCCCAGACTCAGGGTCTAATCCACCTTTCTGAAAACAGCTATGGTCTATGTGTTCCTCTGGGAAATGTGTGAAAACTGGAGCATGTGTAACAGTGTCTGGCACACCTTGACATTTACAGTGTATGCATTTATGATTTACATGGTTGTTTTCCAGGCCACTGTGCTCTGTGATTTCCTGTGGAGGGCTAGCTTAGTACCTTCATTCTGCACGTTTCGGTTCATCGACTTAGTGAACTGGATCTATCAGAACTGGGTGCAAGCTTTCATGCCGGTGCTCTTCTCTGTGGAACTGTGTTTGTAGGAAATCCATGGCCCTGCATATGTTGTCGATTTTATCGTTGAGAATATTACATTTTAAACTACTTTTATGAGAGCAGAACGTAGATATACCCACATATTGGGACAGGATTAAATGGCCGCAGTGTCTGGCTGCCTTACATTCTTGCTTTTTACATCTGCTCTCGTTAACAATTCCTATTTGTTTGGAGACTTGATGTCCTTGTAGAATGACAAAGAGAAGTTGAAAATGCTCAAGGCTCCAGGAGCCTGCCATGTGTGCCCTCCCAGGGTGGGTTCCTCGGGCATCCCACAGCTGAAGAACTGTGTTTCCAGCTGGAGTCTTTTTAGGGAATCAAACTATTCAGAGGAGGGAGAAGTCCTTTAGAGTAATGTGTCTTGAAGAATAACTTGAAAAGAAAGAGAGAAATTTGAAGGAATGAATACGTTGTGTGCTTTGGATTAAGGAGAAATATAAAATTCATAGAGAAAGAGAAGACATTCGCAGAGAGAAGCAACTTTGAGAGGGAAAATGTTTAATATGACCCTCCTGGAGAAATAGAAGTTACTGTTTAAGCACTTTATTAGCATCAATAATTACAATAAAACTAATATTTATTGAGAGCCAGACAGTCCTGAGGGTCCTGGAGCAATCTGTCTCAACAATCCTCCAAGAACCCTAGAAGGTAGAAACTATGATACTTCCAATTTTCAGATGAAGAAAGTGAAAATAGTTTACATAAACAGCCTAAGATTAAACAACTAGTAAGGAATCCAGACTTCTGACTCAAGCCACCTTCTCACTCACCAGGCTGAGCTTTTTGTCATGCACAGTTAATACTAACTGTCTAGAATATAAATCAAAAACACGGTCCATTGTTGATGTCCTCAGAACCTGGATTCTTAAAATTCTGCAGTTTAACCCTTATGGTTTATTTTTCAAAGCCTAGTTTTCTGAAATTCAAAAAAAAAAAAAAACATTTTAATTAAAAATAGCATTTCCTAGTCTCCTAATTATCTAAAAAACTTTTTGTCAGATATTTAACTTTACCTAATTTGTCATTAGACCAATTCAGAAAGCTGGTGATAATTGCTGGAAAATTCATAAACAAAATAAGTTCACCTATTTTTCTTTACTAACAACGAGTTTATAAAAATTACTGATTATTGCTAATTTGATAATTACTTATTTTCAACAGCCGGATCATGCTTAGGCTAAATAGGTCTCAAGTTGTTTCTTAAACAGTTTAAGTTGACCCAGATATGGACCCTAAATGCCATTCTACATAAATCTTGGAAAAAAATTCTGATTCATATGGAAGGTTTATTTTTAGTGTGTTTTTAATTCTGTCCAACTTTATCCATTTGCTACAACTGTTCCTCCAGTTGATTCTGCAGCTTTGTTGTGGTCCAGAATCCAGCATTTTTGTGCACCTGAATTCTGAGTATCTCAGGAAATGTGGCATATTTTCCTCAGTGTAAAAGTTATGGGTGTCTTGTGGAGAACATTGGCAACTTTATTTAGTCCTTCTTTTTAGAATGCATTGGACATGTTATTGCTTCCAGAGCTACTACCTATAAAAATACTAATACAAATGAGGCTGATTTCAATATACTGCATATTGTTCCTGACACTAATAAAAATTGATACTGACATTCTCATCTTCTTATGAGACTCTGTCTTCGCCATTAAAAAAGCAATTTATAACCCCAGACCCACCGCTAATCACGTGCCTTATTAGCATTTCCAGCCTTTTCTCCAGCACAATTCAGGTTACAGGTGGTGCTGAGAAGGCTCTCGTGAGCCCGTCTAAATCATGACCATTGGATTTTCTCTGCTCTTTTCTTTTATTACTATTATCTTTAATCTGATCTGCCTGCAGTTACATCTACTAATATTGGTGATTGTGTCCTGCGTTGGCAAAGTGTTTTACGCCCGTCCCGGCCCCTCTCCTCTAATTAGGAAAATATATTCTGGCCTCTGAAATGGCTTTCCTATGTGACTCCTTAGAGGCACAAGTGAATTCAAGGCTCTTAATTATATTAGAGGCACATCCCACTGTCCTTTCATGGTCTTCTTGCTGCCTCCCAGTTGGCTTAAGTTTTGTAATAAAATTTTAACTTAGTTGTCTCTTTTTATTTTGTTTTACATAATTTGTTCCTTCATTCAAAACCTTATCATTTGGTATTTTCTTGTAAGTTTTAAAATATTAAACATTTTATGAGTTCTATAATCAGTAAGCTATAGATTTAATAACAGTATTTAATTGACGTGAGAATATTTTACGACTTACAGATTTAGATGGCTTTCTCTTCTTCTATCTTATTTCATGCGCTAAAGTCTTTATATCAGTTAAATATTTAATACTTAGTTTTCTTTCCAATTTTTCTTTTTTTCTTGAGACTAAAGTTTCCTTTAATGGTCATGATTTTCTTGGAACTACTTGTTGCACAGAATTTCTGGAGAGGACGTTCAACTGAAGGAAATACAATGAACAGAAACTGGTTTCTAAAGTTAAATGTCATAAATCTTTAATCCAGGTTAAAGGAAATACGTTGTTTTAATCACAAGGTTGGAGAAAAGAAGGAAGAAACCCTCTTCTTTCCTTTATTGTTGTGATTTCCAAATGCACACCTCAGTGCATGTTTGGGATATTTAATAACATATCATATCTATTATGTTCCCGTTAGCCATGTGCCTCTCTAAACATGGCCAAACCTATAAATTAGAATCCAAGGAACTGACACCTTAAAGAAAACCCATTTTCCTAAAACCCCTTTGAGGGGAAGTGAGACTGATAACCAAAGAACGTGATGATAAGGACTTAATTTGAAAGAGAAGTCTCCAGCAAGGGGGGGCCTGAGGCATCACTGTCCATCACACCCTGTCCTGGTGGTCATCATCCGCCTCTGTGTAAAGGGCAGGGGGCTGGTGTCCAACCTGCAACTCGGGGGCATGAGTCATCCTTCCAGAGAGTTAGTTTGTTTTCTGTACTGTACTTACTGGGGTAAGAAAGTGTCTTAAGATATCTTAGGGAGGCTTTCAACAAGAATAAAAATTTGAAAAGAGTTTGTTGTTTAACAAGAAAATTCCATTAACTGTGTGCCAGCAGTACTTATGGGCCTGCATTTAGCACTGAGCCTGCCATGAGAGGCCTCCAGTAGGTGTCTGTTGAGTGAGGTGTGCAAATAGTGCACAGGATCTGATTAGATCCCTACAACCAGCCCTTAGGGTCACTGGGACAAGTGACATTGTCCACAGTTAACTCACAAGCTGGGTTCAGGGAAGTTACATGCTTTATACACGCAAGGTCTTTGACTAATAAGAGACTGGACCAGAGGCAGAACTTAGGGTCCATCTGTGGTCCAGGGTGCACCCTACGCCTCCCCAGACCCACTGCAGCCACTGTATTGTCCTCTGTTACTGCAGACCCTAGCATTGCTTTCTTTCCCGATAGACTTTACTTTTTAGAGTGGTTTTCGGTTCAGAGCAAAACTGAGCAGAACAGACAGAACTTCCCACAGACACCCAGCCTCCTCCACCGTCAGTATCCCCACTAGGTGGTATGTTCATTACAACTGATGAACTTGCACTGACACACTGGAATCCTATCTTATCATCCGAATTTTGGGGGAAATATTTACTTAAACTTCATCAATAAATTGATAAATCAAGGTGGAATATATCAGCCCTACAAACTAACCCCAGCACATTTTCTTTCTTTCTTTTTTTTTTTAACGTCTTCATTGGAGTATAATTGCTCTACAATGGTGTGTTAGTTTCTACTGTATAACAATGTGAATCAGCTATACGTATACATATATCCCCATATCCCCTCCCTCTTGTGTCTCCCTCCCACCCTCCCTATCCCACCCCTCCAGGCGGACACAAAACACCGAGCTGATCTCCCTGCCAGCACGTTTTCTTGATTCATGTCACTGCCGATTATAAAGAGGCCACTGTCCTTTCCTTCTGGATTTTTTATTCCATGAGTTAATTATGTGATTTTAAGTCTGTTAAAATACCTGGATCTGATACAAATCTCTGTTCGTTCTAGTTGTTTTTCCTTTCAAAGTGCTGCCTCCCAGGTGATAAGCTATCATGGGCCTTGCCCTTCGGAGACTGATTTTACAGAGTGTGAGGTGTGTGTCCTTTCTGCCGTCCACGTGAGGTCAAGACAGGCACTTAGAACTGGGCCAGCAGTGGGCTCCTGTCCCTTCACAGTTGAGCTTAGAGACTGAATAGCTATGTGTTTGCCAGTTTGCATATATAAACTGATGATTGCATGGGGCAGGGTGGGCCCCATCTTAACTGTATATGTTTTATTTTACATCATAATGCCCGCATTATGATGTGAAACACCATGGGGCTTATACGTAAATATTCAGTGAAGTTTCTCAGAAAAAAATAAGAACAAGGAAATGCCTTTCTTTTCTTTACCTTTTCTTTCCATGTTCCAACGTTATCACAAGGATATCGGTGGCCTGTGTCAGCCAACGGTTCTAGGAATCTAAGGCGCAAACATCTCCAGAAATCAGACCTTTTCTAAAACTGTGACACATGGCACCCCCGCGGGCCACACATGAAGATTCACTTCACCATGGTGTTCGGATTTGCAGAGCTCAGCCACAGAGATAATTTTTTTTATCCATTTAGCTCTTCTTTTCTTGTAACACAAATGAGGAGAAAGAATATCTCCATCTGTATTTGTTGCTTCAGCACTTCTTCTGCCCCAGTGTAGTACCAGGTACTGCAGTGGAGACAAAATTAGCCCATGGGTGTAATAAACCAGGGAAGTATGTGATAACAACACTGTGGGTGACACTGCAGCGGGAGAGGTCCCCTCCCACTCGGGGATCACGTGTCACCCGGAGCCACCCCGGCTGCTCCGATCATCCCCTGGGCGCTTATTAGAAACGCAGGCTCCCAGGCCCACCCCAGACGGAGTGGACCTGCGTCCTAGCGAGATCTCTGAGCTGTTATCCTGCATATTAAAGTTCCAGGGGCACCCACAAGCTTAGACTTCACTCCGTACTTGGAAAAGCTCTTCTCTCCATTGTTAATTTTCATGGCGTGGGTTGGCAGGGAAAGACAAGTGTCTGGGTTTCTTTGGAATTTTCTTGGTCTGTGAATTCTTGGGTTAATGTTAATGACTGTTTGCATTTCTACTTGATGGAGAATAACAGAACACTGAACAAACAAAATGTTGACAGTAGTGTAGCAAAAAGCACAAGCCTTGGTCTTTTGCGAGTCTTTGTTTTAACCTCTTGGACGTGTTTGAAATCAACCAAATCTTCCTTAAATATTTTCCACAGATCATTAGAAAGAGAATTCGTGTAAGGATGCATTTAAACACCACTTTATATGCCTCTACAGTCATCTAGAGTGTGTTCTCAGGGGATGTCATTATTATGTTTCAAACAAAATCCAGACTCTCCATTGGCTTCCATAGGTCACGTGACTGCCTTGTCACCTTGATGTGTTGATAACCAACGTGCTGAGGTTCCTTTCAGCCCACCCAGGCACGTCACAGGTTAGGATGTGGTCATGATCTTCTCGCCCTAATGTGCTCTGAAGCATCTCTAGTGCAACGTGAAAGTGTTGAATTCCATCTCTTGTTTCTCCTTCATCTTCCGTGAAGGAACGATTAACTTGAATTGCCAGGCAGAGCTCTGCATTTCTGCTGTTATCTCTTAGGTAAGCTATACCCACTTGAAGTCCCGTTTCAATTACCGTGTATGTTTGCAAACATAAGATTTCTGACAATTGTCGTGTTTTTCCTGCTTGAAGTGTGAACTGAGATAAATGTGTCCCACAGTGTTGATACATCAACTTCCTACAACCAAAGCGTGTGTATGCTTTAGTTTTCAGTGTTTCCTCTCCATGGGTGACTTATCGTAACTCTAACACAAACTTGGACTTTGACGGGTGCGCGTGGTGGCGAGAACATGGGTGAACAGCAGCCCTGGGTTCTGGGGGTCCAGGCAGACCAGCTGTGGGACCTCAGAGACATGTTCAGATGTCACGTCTTTGTTGCCTTCTTGACTAAGGAAAGTGTTCCATACGGCGCTTTCAGTCTTGGCCTCTGGGTTCACCTAACTGCTCCCCCATCTCCAAGCAGAGCTAAATTGACCTCTGGCTTTATTCAGACGTATCTTCTGATTCGTCTTTGCCACTGAAGCTCTCCTTTGCTACATTTTCACTTGTCTTTTTCCCCTTGTGTGATCCTTCTCCTTATTTATTTTATCCTCCTTGAAGGAGAAAATCCTGTTTTCGAATCACCTCCACTTCCAAATGTTCTTCTTCCAATCTCATCACCAGACTGTTTTCTGTAGGAAATCCCAAGCCTAAAGCTACTTCTTATTTTATTTTATATTATTATTTTACTATTTTATTTTATTTTATTTTATATAATGCTTTTTCCATCTCAACTCTGTTACAGTGTATTCCTGGCAAAATTCTTCCCTTCATCTAATCCCCTGTGGGATTTGTACTCATTTTTTAAGGCTAATGACTAATGTCATCTCTGCAATGAGCTGTCCCCATGACCTCCCAGGCTGACTAATACTTTTTTCCATTGTGTCCCCAAAGCATTTCTTTTCTTGTCTGTTTTAAAGCACTTATTACTTTGAATTATAGCTATTTTATTACTCATCCATCCATCTGTCCACCCATCCAGAAGAAAGCAGATCCCCTGCCTTCAAGTTTAGAATTTGGTTGGGGAAACATCAAAAAAAAAAGAATAAACTATTTTAAAAACTTTAATTAATCATATATAATTCTTTTTGATACACCGTAAACTTTTTCAAGACAAGAAATCTATTTTATTCACCGTTGTATCCCTAGTACGTGATGTTACTTGAGAGATCTTATTTTACATCGCCTACCAATATTTGTTTTGAGAATAATGTAGTTATTAACTCACTGCCAAGGAATTTCTATTTAACATATTGATTCTCTTTATCTTTTTATAATGCCTGTAACCTCTTTCCTTCCAGTTCTTAGATTCTTCCCCTACGCCTGTCCCTTTAAAGTCTAGACTGTTCAGTCAACAAAGCTTCTACGGGCCCCTTGACTACAAACCATGCTACTCTTGCTATAATAACCATTTCTAATTTATTTTTCTACCATTAATACGTGTCTTCCTCTACAACATAAAAATGAGGTGCTCTTAATTCTGTTAACTTCTCCCTTAGTTTCATTTGGTCATTTTCCGTCCAGAAAAGAAGTCACAACTAGAACAGAAGTGCCTACTGCCCATTTCTGAGTTGCTTGTAGGAAGGAATCAGCCAGTGAGTCTGTGGACAGGAGACCCCGAGGCCACAGATCAGCAGGTGAAGCCGCCGCTGCTGGACGTGTGGACACTTGGGAGAAACCGAGGGCCAGGGCACCTGATCCTTAAAAGGTCCTCACCGTGGTCCCCACCTGAGGTCGGGAGCGCATCCCCACCTGTGGGATCTTCTCGTGAGGAGAGGATGTTGTCCAGGGCTGGGGCAGTAAAACTTGTAGGGAAATGACGGCACACGCCCGGGGGGCCGCGGAGTCGACTCTGCTCTTCCAGGTGCCTCGCGAGAGCTGAGGGAGTTCAGACCCTCTGCCCTCGAAGGGCCCGTGGAAATTGCTCCAGAGCCTCTGAGGGCCCATGTCCTTGGAGGTGGAGGCCGACACAGAGCCTGCCGTCTGTCCTGGGATCCCGGGGCTCCACGTTTATTGTACGGGAGGTTTATTGTACAGGAGCGGATTCCTATCGCTTAGGTGTTCTCAGGGAAGCAGTCGTACAGTATTCTGAATGAGAATATGAATTTTTAAAAAAGGTTACATGATGGAATAGTAAACTACAAGGCAGGCACGGGCAAAACAGTCACTCCACCCTGTGCCCACCCGTGAATGGGAGTAAGGGCATCCCGTGAGTGGTCCAGGAAGACGGCCGCCTGCCGGGTCCGGAGGTGACAGAACCATGTTGGGGCCAAGACTGCCTGACTTGGTGGGGCCTGGGGATAGAGGTGGGCCAGGAGGGGGGGTCCTCAGGAGCTCTGATGGGAAGGATGGCACGGATACGCTTAAGGGGTGACTTATGGGAAGTGACGTGTGGATTTGCAGGCTTAATGTAGAAGCTTGAGAGCGTCTAGATCAGGAATAGCCCTTAAAGGCAAGTTATTTCTGATTCAGTTGGATACTTGGCTGCCACAACACTGCACAGATTTGTGTGTGTACATATATATATATATACTTACACATACACATGTATAGCGAGATGATACACACACATTTATATACAGGTAATTTTAATAATATAGCAAAGGAGGTTATCCCTACTAATTCAGCACTCACTTGACTATTTTAACAGTTGATCCCCCTTTTAAATATTTCTCCGGCATGACAGCAAGTTCTGTGAAATGATTCATAATGTGTCCTGGTGAAGTTGAGAAGGATAAATGGAAGCCGTCCAAATATCAGACGACCAAAGACCTTGTGTATATCTGTAGGTTTCTAGTTTTTTTTAGTTCAGGGAACTGAGATTTATGGACCAAGTATCTGCATTCAGGTAAATGTCAAGAAATAAAATCAGCATTTACGATAGTAGTCATAAAAGAGCCACATGGTCTTAAAGAGTCTTTTGTCATCGTCATGTTAAAAGCCAAAACATCACCGTATTAGTTGATGAAGTTGTGTCTCTGTGTCTGTGTGTGTGCCTGGTCTGTTTGGTTTTCCCTCGGTGGATGTACCTCTCCCTCATGTTGGTTGCTCTCGGTGTCTATTTCTGCTGGTCTTTGACACTGTGCCCCCGGCACACGAGGACATGCACACACATGTGCGCACACACACACACTTAGTTTCCGCCCCTCCTCCCAGCCTCCCTGCCTCCGTTCACTGACTCTTCCACCTAACACTCTCTCCCTCTCTCTCACTTTCCTTCTTTTCATATCATATCTTTTCATATCATCTTTCCTTCTTCTGCAAATTTCTACTCTAAATATTTCTACTAGACCCCATGTACACACACTCAAAACTGAGAAAACCATTCTTTTGAACATTGAAAAATATCTATAAGTAGAAACCACAACAGGAATGGCCAGAAAAAGAAATCAATAAATAATGAAAAAGGTCAACATTGATGAACTCTGTTCTAGGTAACAGAAATAATGTGGCTCTCCTTCTTACTACAAAAATAATCAAATGTAAAGACTACCTGACAAAAGTGTTTGTACGTAAATTTCATCTAAAGAAGTGAATTCATTATATTTTAAAGAGAATGAAGCCACTATGTTAGTTTCTAGTATGCAAAATATGGTTATAATTATCTATTGCATGTAAAACTATGTTATTCTTACATCAAATTTTTAAACATATGAAGCCTTACTCTGTGTCATTCTCAACAACCCTTCAGAGCCTGCTCCTTAGAAAGAGTTCACATCTGCACATCTTGGGAAAAAGAAAAAGTAAATACATGTTCACAGTAGAGAACAGAGAACAGAGGACACCTATACTTTACTCATTACGGTGCTAAATAGCTGGTACTTTATGCTTCCTTCTCTTCATTTAAAGCTACCAAATGTACTCGGTTTTACTTCTGTGGCCCTGATGTGAGTGTTTCCCAGAGTGAATGACCCACACGGCATAAAAGAAGCTGCAAACCCCATCACTAGTCTGTGGTTTTTACTTTGTGAATAAATTAGATCGTTTTCATTTCCTAAGGATGTGTCTGTGCCACAAACATAAATAGGACCTTGGTATTTGATAGATATGGACCTGGTGCATAATAGTGTCTTTTATAAGTTGCCCACGATAAACTTTTTTCCTCCTGAGTTGTCTGGCTGATTCACATGATCCTGAGTTTATTCACATGATCATGAATGAAATATCAATTACCTTTATTATTTTGGTTCAAGAGTTACTTTTGGAGCAGACTTCTTCCGTGTGACTTTTACAGTCACTGTCACGTACTCTGTCTGATGTTGCCAATCAAAGTTGAGGGTTGAAATGGCCTTTCTGAGCTGAAATTGTTGCCTGTGCCTGGATCCTGGTCCAGCATTCTAGTCAACAACCTCTGTAAAAACTTAACCTTCTCGTTCTGATTAGCAAATAATCAGATTATTCAAATTCGCTTTGAATTCCAAGTTTTATGATGAAGTTAAGTGTGTCTTCTTTCCTTGGAAGTGTGCGTGGAAGGTTTCTGGTCCTCGTCCAACCATAGAAAGTGCTCGCATGGTGCCTACATGATCGTAACCAATGCTCCGTGACCTCCAGGAAGGCCCTGAGTTACACACATGCACGTGCGTAAAGTACAAATCAGTGTCATAAGGTATAAAGCCAGGGAGGAGACATGTGGGATGTCAGTCTCCTGCACGTCTCCCAACAAGATGAGGTGAGGTGCTGATGAAATGGCAGGGTGAATGAAGCATCTCATTCATGGGGGTGACGTGAAAATAACGTGAAGATACTGGCATTTAAGATTTCTCTTTCTTTCAAGTTTGGGACTTAACAACCCTTTCCCCAGGGACGAGCTGAGCTGGTTCCTCCACAGCAAGTGGGGGCAGGGCAGGGAGCCTGGCAGCCGACAGCCTGTCCATCCAGCCTAGGGAGCATGGGCACCCCCAGCCCCTGCTGACAGCACCCAAGCCTCTTGCTTTTTTTTTTTTTTTAATTGAAGTAGAGTTAGTTTACAATGTCACTTGAATTCTGGGTGTACAGCAAAGTGATTCCATTATACATATATATTTTTTTTCAGATTCTTTTCCCTTATAGGTTATTACAAAATATTGAGTATATTTCCCTGTGCTATACAGTAGGTCTTCGTTGGTTCTTTTTTTAATTTAACCATTTTTGCAAGCATATTGCGCTAATAGAATTTCTGCTGGTAGCTCAATTGCTACCTAAAATTATGTAAAATACTGTGCCAGGGAAATTAGAGGGGATTGCTTTATTTTCTTCTAAAACTAGGTATTTGTGAATACGCACAAAAATGAATGTATATGGTCTTATCATATACTAACATGTTACACAAAGATAAAGCACAGTATTTTTATCCTCATTATCATGGAATTTCACCACTCTCATTATTTTATTTTATCTTAATTTTTGGATAGGAATACAAACTTTAAGTAAAAAAAAAAATTCATATTATTGCCTAATTCATTAAAGTGAAAAGAGTAACTTTGAACTCTGTTCTACAAATGCATTTAACTTAACTTGTCAAGATGCTATTATTACTCAACCACATTTAATCTTTTTAGCAGATGCAATCTGTAGTAAAATACTTATCAGAGCAATGAAGATGATGCAATAATCGTTTAAAGTTTTTTTTTTAAAGTAAGGCCATTTTAGGTATCTTCTCAAATATGATTTTTTGTTAAGGCAAATATTCATGAACTCTGTGAATTTCATTTTTATATTTCTTCATGATTAAAATAAGATCATTGTTTAATTTTTCTTAATACTTTTAGTTTTATAGTGCTATTTGACAGTTAATATAAAACCATATATATCTTATTGTTTTATATACTTTAGAACATATATTTGAAGTATTACTCAATAAATTAAAAAAAACAAACAGTGTGGCTTTAATGAAGCCAAATTTGCTAGCAAACAACAACAAATCTCCTTTTGTGTTTAAATCTTTGTGAATTCTTTTGGTATCCTGATTCTAAAATCCACATAATAACCACCTGTTACTGTCTTTACTTTCTAATTTTACCTTAATAGATCCAACTTCTCTTCTTTCGGGGAAATCCCTATGATCTATCATGTTTCTGAAGAAGGCAATGAGCTATTTATGTATTGCATGGCTAAGCTGTGGCTATACATTAATGAATCAATTAGTCAATCTATAGGCAATTACAAGGAACTTGGCAATTCCACATTATTTCACTGAGATGCATCCTTTTCCTTTGGGTATAAATTGGAGGACATTTATATTTTGTTAGACTGTATTCCAAATTTTGGTGTATTAGTTTGTGTTTTAGTTGATGATTAAATATTTTTTCTTTTAAAATTTTGGTGCATGTGAGGATTGAACTGTCTTTAAAACTGACTGATTGTTCTGCCTTCTTGGAGAATGACCGGTTGGTCATTTGGTGAATCCTTGTGCGGGCCAAGTAGGATTTCCTGAGTTACCTGCTCCTGTTAACTTAATTCCCCCTACACCCCCCGTACAAAAGCAGGTATGGATCTGTGACCTTTCGTTCCAAGGGGGTGGGCAGCCACATTGTCTGAACAGTCAGTGGGTAGCTTTCTCATGACTCTCTCCTGGGGAAAAGCAATCGCATCCAAGTCATCTTTATACGCTTGCATCTGGGTGGAGTTCAACTTCCAGGCACATTTACCAAGCGTGACACCAAGACCCAGGCTTTACAGATGCCAGGAGATAAGAAATGACCAAGAAGCAGTCTCCGTTCCCTTGTAGATGATTCCAGTTTCTTGGGAGAGACCATGACAATTCAGAGGGCTAAGTTTTATAATCATGGAAAATGCCAAACCCACAGTGGCGTAAAAAGGATGTGTTCTGACAGCGTTTCCAGAATGATATCCCAGAGGAAGGTGTGTCCGGCCAGTGGGGGTGTGAAAAGGTGGTGGGGCAGCAGGAGGTTTGAGGGAGGCTTCTTAGCTCCTTCCACTGTTACTCAGGATTCAGAACAAGTTTTTTCATTAATTATTATTATTATTATTATTATTATTATTATTGCAATGTGGCTTTTAACGGCTCGACTATTTTATGAAAAAACTGTTGTGGGTGTTATGCAATTAATTTATCACTCATAAAACTTAATCCCAATTTAATGAGAAAAAAACATCTATTAGCTCTGGCCTTATGGGAAAAAAAATTCTCCCCTCTTATAAACCTGATATTATCAAATAACCTTGCCAATGGAATCAGTGTTCCATGACAGCAAACCAACCATCGATAGATAGCAACGACTTAGTCGCTGAATTGATGACATGAGTCATAGGAGAAGCTTAATTATAGGTTTACTGCGGGGTGCACCGCTCAGCTCTGTAAACACGAGCGCAGGCACAAGTTCCTCCGATGCAGCTGAGAGAGCTGGGCGTGGATTCAGGGACCATCCTCCAAGAAAGAACAGTGTCTCAGAGTCTTGTCTGTGTAAAAGTAACTTTGTCACTTGCGGTGACCTGTAACTCTTGGGAATCAGGGGGCCCGTTTCCAATGAACAAGGGCTTAACTTTCCCACAGGGGCCTGTCTCATGATTTCGTAAAAGCTGGTCCAGTAGCTGCGAGAGGACAGGGCAAAGTGGGAAGCAGACTGCAGTGCAGTTGCTGCGGAAGCCCAGGCCGTTCCTCCTGGGCGCCCTGGTGCTGGGATCGTTCCTCAGAGTTTGTCGCAGTCATTGTCTACTTTCTCTTCCATCCTTGGAAGGAGGCCCTCCCTCCTTGCCAAGCATCTCTGCTCCTCTAGGCGGCTTACCTGGCAGTGGAAGTGAGACCCTCGTCCCTAAGGGAGCTGAGCCCTGCTCACCACGACCTTCAGATTCTCTGGCTGCTGTGCATGCTGATTGGCTGTCAAGGCTAGGCCAGAAGGAACCAGGAGACACCTCCGCGCGTCACTCAAGGGCCAGATGTGTTCTTCTCTGTTCCCCTAATGTAACAGCAGCCTTGCTGCTCCCAACGGCCAGGGTCTGTTACTCCCGCCAGGATGGTGACTCTCTCCCTGGCCTGCTGGTCTCCCAGCCCAAGAAGCCCAAGTGACCAGGAGGCAGGCAGAGCTGAAAGTTTGATTGGACTCTTACGTGTCCCCTGGTAGAAGCACTCCCTCAGGGGACTGGGATCTTTAGACCCACAGAGGGTAGATTTGGGGTGAGGGATGTACAGATCCTTCAAGCTGGTCATTGGGAGTCATGGTAAACCAAACCATTCCTAATTCCTGTTAGTTCTTGGGCCCATATATTCAGACTGTTGAGGGTGTGGCATTACGTAATGATCATCAAGCGTGCATATTGGCCCCAAAGAAGGCACACCCTCTTGGCAGGGTATCTCCTTCAAGTCAGCATCTCAGCTATGCCTTCGAGAGATTGTTCTATCGCTCCATCAGGACTGCAGTTTCCAGGATGTGCGATAAGTGATACCAACGGTGTATCCACTTATTCTCTTCTCATGGGCGTCTTCCTAACTGGATCTCTTGGTCCGTGAGATGTATGAGAATTCTCGTTGATAGGACATTCAGATATCAGTACCGTCTGAGGCTCTGAAGACGGGCCAGGCAAATCCATACCCAGAATATGTGTTAATTCCAGTCAGGTTGAATTGCTGCCTCTTCCACAGTGAAAAGTCCAGCGGCTGGTTGGCCTTCTCAAGAGATGGTGTCCTGTTGGGAGGTTGGCATTTATCTCTTCAGCTGACAGATTGGACGATGGGCTGCGAGGGTAGCTAAAGTGGTCTTAGTGGGAGCCCTGCTGTGGGGCCTGTCCTGTCCCTCCATCCCTACCATGATGTCTCCTCCACTATCAACTCCAGCGTAGGAAAGCTGAAGGCAGAGGCTAGCTGACTTCTCCCGACCAGGCCATTCTGTCTGGTTGGTGGTTGAATGCTTTTTCCTGGGGATGTGCTCTCTGGTGGGTGTCATCATGCAAGGAAGGACCTTCTCATCTCATACTAACTCTCACAGGTCCACCCTCAGGCGTCTTCCTTAGATCCCCTCGACCCTGATCTTCTAGGTAAACCATTCATGTCCTTGTCCCTGCTTGACGTTATGACTTAGTAGGTCTAATAGAAACCAGTTCCTGATGGTCAGCTCTGGCCTCCCAGTCAGGGATTCTATGTCTAGAATGTAGTAGTGTAGTTCTTTGCTGCCAATGACGTGGCCTTGCTTCAGAAACCTGTGTCTCTGTGTTGCAGTCCTTCCATGAGATCTTGCCACAAACTCTGTGAGCCTCTTTTCCTTTGACCACAGATGCCTACAGACATACCATAGGCTCTACCAGGTTTTATGTCCAACCAGCGAGGCTGTCCTCAGTGCAGCCAGGACCTGCTCTACAGCCCTGTCAAAGCTGGCCACCTTCCTTGTCACCCAAGCATGGATCAGTGCCGTAGTCCTGAGTGTGGAATATGCGGTCCCCAGAACATAATCAGTCAATCTGGCATGGTGCTTCCTTCTCAGTGGTGGGAAGAGTAGATGCAATACTTTGTCCTTTATTATCACTGGGGACACCTGAAATGCCCCAGGCCACTGAACCCTCAAAGTGTCACTGATATGATGTGCCCCTGAATCTTTGTCGGTTTATCTTCTACCCTCTGGGGCACAGATGTCTTCCCAGAGCTTCTAAAATACTCGCCACTTCTTGCTTATCTGTTCTCATCAACATGATGTCATCAACCTCATCTACCCACGTGATGATTTGTGGGACGCACAGATCATCCAGGCCCCTTCAGACTGTATTACGGCGGAGGGCAGCCAAATTTGCACACACCTCAGCTGGACTGTGGATCTGCCCTCTTTTCTATGTTACTGGAATGCTAACACTCCTGGTTTCGCTCTCTGATGGAGATGGAAAAGGATGTAATTGCCATGTCAGTGACTTCAAAGCACGTAGCTGAGTCTCTGTTAATCTGCAAAGCAAAGATCCCATATTTCGGTCTAACAACTGCAGTTAGAACTATTATTTGTCTGGGTTTGTGGTTGCCCGCTGTTAACCCCCAGGATCAGTCTTACTAGAGTCTGCACTGGTGAATTTCAGGGAGAAATTGTAGGGACAACCAGCCATGCATCCTCTAAGTTTTAAGGGAGGCACTAATCATTGTCATTTCTTCTAGAATATGATGTTTGGGTTTGCTATTTTGATGATGGGAAGGAGAAGTTTTAAAGGATTCCATTTATAATTCCACTTTATTTGTCAACAAGTGAGTTATGTTTTTGCATTTACCTGGAGAGGAAAGAGCCTGAGCGCCTCTTCATTTGGGTATCAGTTCTTTTGTGATGTGCCTGCCATGTCTTTGCCCACTTTTTAAATTGATTGTCATTTTCTTATTTATTTGGAAGAATTCTTTCCCTTATTGGCCTTTTAATAACTGTTTTGAAGAGTGTAACGCACCTATAGAAGCATGTACTTATCATAAGAGTAGAGCTCAATGAATCTTCAGGACCTGAACAAGCTCATGTAAACAGATCAAGAAGCAGAATATTGATAGAAAGTTGTCCTTACTGGCTGGTATCTTTTGATGAATAAAGGTTCTTAAGATTAAGGTGTTCTAATTTATCAGTCTTTTCCTTTAAATTAGTGCTTTTTATAAACTGCTTAAGAAGTCTTTGCCAAGGTCATGAACGTGCCTTCTCACATTTTTTTCTAGAAGTTTTATTGTTTTCTAGTGCATGGTTTAAATCCATAATCCTTTGGGAATTGTTTCTTGTATATACCATCAAGTAGAATCAAGCCTTTTTTTTTCAGATAAATATCCAATTGACCCAATGCCAGTCACTGAAGAAAGAACCCTTTCCCCAAAGACACCTTTGCCATAAATTGACCATGTATGTGTGAGTCTATTTGTGGACCCAGTAGATGGAACATCTACTCTGTTCCTTTGCTCTATTTGTGTATGTTTGCACCTGAAACACCTATCTCAAGTACTAAGCATGGCTTATTATAAACTTTGACATCCAAGATGCTTTTTGCTATTCTTGGTTCTTTTCATTCCCATTCAAACTTGAGAGTTAACTTGTTAATTTCTTTAAAAAAATTCTTCATGGGATTTTGTTTGGGATTGCATTAAATCTAGTAGATAAATTTGGGGAGAATTGAAATCTTGCAGTACTGAGTCTTTTATTCCATGAACATTTTTTATTTCTTCATTTATTAAGATCATCTTTAATTTTCTCAAAATGTTATTTGTTTTGTATAAGTTTTACATGTCTTGTGTTAGATTTATTCCTCAGTATTTCATATTTCTATGCATCATAAATGGTTTTAAATTTTTTTCTATGTTTCTATCACTGGTTTATAGAAGTTTAAATCATTTTTAATAGTGACTTCACTGAAGTTGCTTCCTTATTTTAATATTTTATCTGTAGATTCTTTGGGGTTTTCCTCAAATACAGTCATGTCTCTGAAAATAATAATAGTATATATATTTTTTCTTTTTCAGTCATCATACCTTTGTTTTTTCCTGCCAGTCTTTTTAATTCAAATTCATACTTCCTGGTCCCTTCCCATGAGTCTGTGGTATTCTGCCTAATTAGAAGAAATCAGTAGGAATACCCACTATGAATTTTCCATGGAAATGTTGGAGCATGTAAATCGTTTCCTTGGACTCAGGGATTTATAACTTCCATTTGTTTTTCTGTTTTATTCTTTTGAGGGGAAGTACCCAAAATGTATCTATTGCTGAACCTACATTTTTAAAATTAATTTTTATTGGAGTATAGTTGATTTACAATGCTGTGTTAGTTTCTGCTGTACAGCAAAGTGATTCAATTATACGTATGCATATATCCACTCTTTTCTAGAAAGTTCATGCATTCCCATATATGAAGTTCATGCATTCCCATATATGAACCTATATTTTTAATTGTGTTACATATCTTCTGGTAACTTGCACTGAGGATTTATTACTGTGGAAAGGGAAAATAAGCAGGAAAATTGTTCTAGAATCCAGTGTCCATTGTACAGATTTGGGGGGATTCACAGTTCCCCACTTTATTGTACTCTCTCCCGAAACCTGAAAGGTCAGTGAATTTGACTTCTAAACAGACCTCCAGCAGTGAGACTACCATTAGCTTTATTGACTGTTGTTTTCCTCCATCACTTTTTGAATAAAATTTCAGCTATATGTTGTCATCAAAGGGAGTACCGTTTCCAATTAGAATTCAAGTTTCTAAATGGAAGCATTTTTCAAATAGGTAACCAAAAATTTCAGGTAAAAGTACAGATCCTTTAAAGATGTTTTAATAAAATCAAAACTGCAGATTTGAAATATGGAGCTGAAAGGTGTTTGGCTCATCGGTTATGTCCCCTGGAGGACTCTGAATGTTTAAAGCAACAGTTTGATTGAATAGAACAATAAATGCAGGGCTGAGTGTGCTTTTTCCCTTTCTTTCTCATCTACTAGAAAAATATAGATAATAGAGCTCATTTATTTCCTTAACATTTCAGAGCTCCACAGATGGGCAAACACAACCCAGTGGAAATTATTTCTGGCAACCTTGAGAAGATATGTTAGCATTTTGTGGCATTTCTTTCAGTGACATGTAAAGCCTGGCTTTCCCTCATTGCAGTGTCACAGTGAAGTGTCACAATAAAGCCAAAATAGTGTGCCCTCAGGGAAAACGCGGGAAAGGGACCATTTTCCATGCACACACAAAGGGTAATATTTATTATAAAGCCTTCCATTTTAGCTCCAAATGCTGCCTGGGCCATAGCTACTTTGCAGTGGAGAAATGCACAGAAAGGGAGATTTCAAGCAAATGTTATGTATAAATCTAATGTAATTTATGTGAATGCAAATACCATGTTTAAAAGTAGAATGCTTTTATGGACACACAAGCTTGGAGAGTCTGTGCAGGTGATGCTCAGCCTGGTTTTGGTGGAGTCCGAGGTGCAAAGAGTCAGAACCAGGAGTCCGAACAGCCCTGTCTTGACCTATTTTTGTCACTCGCAGGACAGATGTCACCTTCTTTACCTACGACATGTGATAACATGGGAATTATTATCCCCCTTTGTTGGCTAAGGAATTTAGTGTTCCAAAAGATTGAATTATTCATTGCAGATGACACAGCCAATATTATGTAGGGAACTTCATACACAGTGTAAAATACAATAATTTATTTGAAGCTAAATTTGTTTTTTTGTTTGTTTCTTTTTTCCATTTTTTAAATTTATGTTTTTTATACAGTAGATTCTTATTAGTCGTCTAGTTTATACATATTAGTGTTTATATGCACTTTCGATAAAACCTCAACATCCTTTCCATCCTTCCTTCCACAAGTTATTATTTGGGCCCAAATACTGAATTTGATTTTTATTATCATTAATGTCTTCTCATCACGTTCGTCCTACTGCTCCCAACTCTGGACATGTTGGGGGCAGGGCGGTGTCTTCACCATGTTTTGCAGCATTTTTCTTTGCTGCAGCTCAGCATCATCTCCCGATCTAGTGAGTGTCCCGAATCATCGGGAATAGCCCTGTGGTAGGCAGGTTCCTCCGGCTGGAGTGGTGGCTGGTTTGTTTGGGTCCTACTCCACCCAGTTGTCAAAGGCAGATGGAAATCACCCAGGTTCCTTGTTCTGATTTGGCAACAGGTAGGAGAGCATGAGCTTTGGGGACCAGCAGACCAGACTCAAATATCAGCCCCACCCATTACGGGTCACGTGACTTGGGGAATGTTCCTTGTCTTTCTATGTACACTTGGATAATGATATTAGCAAGACGAAATCTCTAAGGATCTTACCGGAAGTACACATTCAGCCTCATCCATCACCCCAGCCACCAAAGAAAGGAATGGCGTTTGTCTGACCGACCAAGCCCACCAGCCCGGACCTCTTTGATCAGTGTTTCCTGGCGCTGACAAAACTTTGTTTGAATAAACTTTCTCAGCCCTTTTCCCAGTGCCCATGCTATGCCAACATTAGTGTTTAGAATCCACTTTCTTTCCCCGCTTTAATAGCTGAATGTCATTTGCCAGGAGCCTCTCCTTTTCTACAAATCTTCTTGGTTCGGGATAATGGTTAGTGGCCTCACTTGTGTATCTTCTGAGCATCCTGGATGGAAGCTCACTTGATTTAGAAGACTTTGGTTTAGGGGCCTTGAACTCTCTGCACATTCCTGGGAACTTTGCCCTCCTGCCCCTCCCCCTTCAGAGGTCTTCCCCCAGACAGAGTAGGCTCCCGCACGGGGGGTCTGCTTCTCTGCACTTTGCTCCCCTGACACGGGACACGCATGTTGTAGACTGTTCTCTTTGGCAGGCCAGGCTCGGGCCATGCAGGCCTGCACTTTCCGGTGTCCTCACAAAGGCATGTGCTCTCCTGCCCACCTACTGAGATGCTCTTCCTCTCCATCGTCTGTGCGTGGTCACTTTATTATTTATTTTTAAAGATTTTTTTGATGTGGACCATTTTTAAAGTCTTTATTGAATTTGTTACAGTATTGCTTCTGTTTTATGTTTTGGTTTTTTGGCCACGAGGCATGTGGGATCTTAGCTCCCCGACCAGGGATCGAACCTGCACCCCCTGCATTGGAAGGAGAAGTCTTAACCACTCGCCAGGGGAGTCTCCATGGTCACTTTAAATTTGGGCTCATCAGAGAAATTTTGCCAAAGCACATTAGCTTATTTAGGAAACTCACTGTTCTCTTCCTTATTGGGATCATCTTCAGCTCTCAATGTTTAATCTTTTGTGAGAGATTTCTAACCCTCTTGCATTATCTCTCCTTCCAGAATCTCTTTCTTTCCCAGAAGGAAGAGCACTTTTTTCTCTTCTGAAGTTTTAAAACCTACTCCTCCAAATTCAAGAACTCATGTGTGATGCTAATTAAATAATTTTCACGAATGGGCCACCACTGGTGTTTCTCTGCATTGATGCTTCAAAACAATTTAAGTTCTTGTCTTAGTAATAATGCTGAATATTCAGTTTTCTTTTAGCGATGGAGTAATATCTCGTTACTCTGAGTCCAGATTCTCTGCTCCGGATCTTTTTATCTTAAGTTTGCATTTTCCTTCAAAGAGCGTTTAATAAATATATGTCAGAGACTCACTGTTGGCTAAACCCTCTGGTCTTCCTGGGTCTTGCCAAGAGAATGTTTGTCTTAACTTCAGCACATAGAGTGAGCTGCGTTAATGCCAAGTGAACTATATGTAGGAAATCTGTTTTGAAAGGGCCATCCTCAGGAGGACTTCCAAATAAAACTGTACAAGAACAGGAGTAAGGATCAACTGTGGTCCATTTTTGTGAAATCCAATCTTATTTCTCCTCCTTTTATTTGTTTGTTCTGTGTGCCAAATGGGTAAGAACCAAACGGCAGAGTGCCATGAGCATCTTTCCACTTTTTTCTGGGACTGGAGATGGGCTGATCAGATGTTCACAGCTTGTCCCCCCCTTAATGCCCTGTCTTTCAAGTCAAAGCCCGGGATATGGCATCTCAAGGTTGACATGCAACTGTGGCAGAGATAAGCAGTTTCAGTAGCAAACAACTCTGAAAAACCTTGTGATTTATCCATACTGGACACGTTTTCTTGTAGCTGGTGGTATATTTTTCACATTAGCTCTTTCTTGGGATTAACAAACCAGTGCAAATCTTGTTTCATCCCTCCCTGGGTATTTAGTGGAGTGCCAGGCAAAGCACAGATTAACGTATGCTTACACAGGATTAAGGATGATTTTTTTTTTTTTTAGCTCTTCTGATCGGCAGTAAAATAGACTCTACACAGTTCAGTGAATTCAACGGATGGGCTGTTTTTGTTAATGCCCACAACTAACCCCAAGCCTTGCGTCCCAGGTTTCTTTGGTCGCGCTTGGTGATGATGGTCGAAGGGCGGACAGCCGGGAACTCTCTCACCATGTTCTTAATCCGTCTCCGTTACTGCAGTGCTGCGCACGACTGCCCCATGGCCAAGAAGAGGAGAGCCGGGGAGCAGGCTTTGGGGGTGCCGGTCAACAAGAGAAAGTCCCTGCTCATGAAGCCCCGACACTACAGCCCCAGCATGGACCGTGAGGAGGGACGGGCTGAGCGGACGGCGGAGGCACTGGGACAGGACGGCCCCCCGGAGACCCACCATCACCCCGGCGCAGGTAGCGAGGAGGAGTGGCCCCAGCTTTACTTCCTCCCCGCACACAGACCCAGGCCCGCCTCAGGGGAACATGCCATTTGTATGGTGGGAAAAGCAAATCCCAGCGTGAGAGCAAAACCAGACATTGGTTTCCCTCAGCATCCACTAGTGAGGACCGGTTTTCCTTCTATAACTGGGGGGGGTCTAAGCACAAGCCACAGAGCACAGAGCATCCTTGGCCCCAGGCACGGGTTTGGACTGTGCCTCTTTCCGAAGAAAATAAAAGCGACTAAACCCCAGAGTTGAAGAGGACCTTGACTCCCTAGTGGGGTGGATGTCTAGTCCCTGAAAGATAAAACCCCTGCCAAGTAAGCTTTAAGACATTTCTGATATGACGTATGAGACGCAGTCTCTATTTTGAAATTTTATTTTGTTAATTTTTTATTGAAGTACGGTCGATTTACAATATTATATTTGTTTCAGGTGTACAGCATAGTGATTCAGTATTTTTACAGATTATACACCATTAAAAGTTACGACACGATAATAGGTATAATTCCCTGTGCTGTACAGTAGTATATCCTTGTTGCTTATCTGTTTTACACGTAATAGTTTGTGTCTCTTAATCCCCTGCCCCTAATTTCTTTTTGAAACTTTAGGATGTGCTTCTCCGCAGTTCACGGTCACCCCCACTAGACCCTGGTTGTCCCAGTGCCTCCAGGACCTGGACCATCCCAGACCACTTTGTGCCTGAGGCTAAAATCGAAGGACATGCAAAATGTCTCAAAAGCTTATTTTAGAAAATACATGGAAATCTAAAGCTTGACCTTTTAGAAAATGAAACTAGATGTGTGTATGTTCTATTACATACACATTTTTTTCTGAATGTGAGTTTTTAAGGAATCAAAATATACAAAATAAGTTGTTACTTGAAAAGAAGTATAAATTATACAAACCAAAGGCAATGAGCTTCTTAGATCATAAATATCTATTGCATATAGAATGGTAGTAATTGCAGTAGGTGTTAATAGAAAAGATATAAAAGCATATTGACTGAGTGAGCACAGATCTCAGATCACAATCAGATCTCCAGTAATCTCGGCTTACAAGTAATTGGAGATTCTGTAGTTAAAACAGTTGTATTCTGATTTGCTAGTGTTTGACTGAATTTTCTGGCTTTTGTATATTTAACATATGGCTTAAAGCCTCATGGCTCATCTGTAAATTATAATCATCCTTGACTTTTTTGTTTGTTTCCTTGAGCTGGTCAGTTTTTTGTTGTTGTTGATTCACGAAAACTGTAGGTTGAATCTAGTACTAGGGAAAGTCCTTGAGTCAGTATGGTTAGGTATATATAATTCATCTCTCTGACATTAATTTACCAAGTATTTAAGAAAATGGGCATCTTTACACCAACACATTTTGCAGGTACCCTGAGGACCAGGAGTGTACCTGCCCACCAGCTTTTGTAGCTGAATGATCATTGTAGATGCTTGATAGTAACCAGGAAAATATACTGTCAAATATTCTCAGTTAAATATTCACTTACAAGCACTGATGGACTTCTATCTGCAGCTTCACAAATGTTCACTCTTTAGTATTAGAGCCACTACTAATCATAATGAATATGCTAAAATTACAGCCGTAGTGGCTATTATTTTTGAATTCTTAATATATTCCGAGCACATAAATCATATCACTTAATCCACCCAACAATGACGTGAGTGTGTATTATTACGGCCACAATTTTACAAATGAGACCATCGAGGACAAAGGGATTTAACGCTAAAGGTAACGCAGCTTGTAGGCGTTGGAAAGAAGATAATCAGGAAACAATTGAAGGACAAAAGCAAAATAGCTGTTTCCCAGCTAACTGTGCTCCATAGTCCAGCCCTTCCCATGCTCTGACCACCTCTGGAAGGCAAGATGGGCAAAGTCCCTATGACGTCAAATTATGAAGTCACATTTCCAGAAATGACAGGTCACAGATGCTTCTCTTCCTGGTCGAGAGAGGAAAAGTCTAAGTTGCCTTCAGCCCTCTGAGCAAGCGACCCCCAGCCCCCGGAAGGCAAGAGAGCTGAGTTTGCGCCCAAGCCCAGCATAAGGGGTTTCATCTACCATCTCGGGCACTCCAGGCGCCCCAAGGTCTTCACCTGACCAGGTGTGTGCCCAATTTTGTCTTAAGCAGGCGGTTCAGTTGATGAGAGAGGGTTAGGCTCATGAAGGCTGAGGTCATGAGCTTGAATCCCTTTAATGGCAAACTTGTGCCCCATGCCCTCCCCTGGCTTTCTTTCAAAGAGCTGCAGGTGGGCGTTAAGGATGATAGAAGACTATTTGGACAAAACCATATGCAGATGCACGTTTTTCACTGGGGCAAACAGGAGATGACCTTGCAGAGCCCTCTCAGGAGGCAGGACGCACTCGTGTGCTCCCAGCGCAGACGAGGGGAAGAAGTGGGGTGAGCCAGTGTGTGGGACCCTCCCGGGTTGTGAGCACGTGGTCGTGATTCCAGGAAACCCGTCACACCTGTGGAGGCTCTGGGAGCTGGGATGATACTTTGAATATGTTATCTCTCCACAAACAGCAAATAAAGGATAAGCCACTCCCATTCTAAAACTTTGAAAGACGAATTCATCTTTTAGGGCTTTTATTCCCAGCAAAACTGACATACTCAGGAGGCCTAAAAACTAATTTACCTGTAAAAGTCACTTAGATAGTTACAGAAACAGAACTAAAATCTGAAATCCAGTTGTACTAAAGGAATCAAACTCAAAACGTGATTTTCAGAGGATTTCTTTTGTTTAAGTTGTTTTGATGCAGAACAGTTGATACCTATGGAGAATCCGCTAGCAGGTAACTTCAGGATTACCAGACCCCTCAGAGGAGAGACTTTGGTTTAAAGCAAATCAACAAATGTGAGCTTTTACATATCAGGCCAAAAGGAAGTTTATTTATTTATTTTTTTGCTCTGTGAGGAAAGTGTTGTCCTGCTCCAGCCCCAGAAGTGCACCTGAGGAATTTTCTACCCCACTTTGCTGTGAGATGCACTTTGTTAGTTTTTGTTTGTTGTTGTGTTTGTCTTTATGTGTTTTTCTTTTTACTTTAAGGATTGTTGCTTTTCATTACAAGTTACCTGACAAGTGTATTCTGGTATTTTCCTATAAATTCACTCTTGAAAGTATCCAAATGTGGGAAAATAGTAGGCATCTGGCCGTGGGTCTGGGTCTCAGCCCCGCCACTGGCTGGTTGTGTGAACTTGAGCAAGCCCTTGACTCTTTAGAACCCTGGTTTCCCACCTGTAACAGGGAGTCAAAAGTACTTTTCCTGTAGCTGTTGTGAGGATTAAATGAAATGAGTAACTGAACACCATGCCAGGAACATACCAGTTCATTGTCTTAGCATGTCACAGGGTCATCCAGTCATTGGGACATCAGATCATCCTCGTTTTAAAGATGAGGACCCAGGACTCGGGAGACATCAACCTGCCCAAGGCCATACAGGCAGATGGTGCTGGGCCAACCACACGACCCCAGTCTCTGGACCTCAGACCCGGGAGGTCTCCCTCCACGCCGCGCACGGACCCCCCCATCCCCAAGGCAGTTGGCGAGCATAGCAAGTGTGACGTGGGTGATGGTGAACTGAGCTGGGTCCTCTTTACACTTGGACTGTGACCTTCCACAGCGGGCATGGTCACCACTTACTCTGAATGAAAAACGGGCCGCACCTCATCTAGGTGGAAGCTCCCATGTCTCCTCTGCCATCGCTGAGTCTACCATAGTAACAGGGAAGGGAGAAGCAGCCATCCTTCTCCGCATACCTGTTGGGTGGCACCTGCTTTCCTGTGAGGGTGAGACTCAGAAAGAGTGAGGAACCCATCGGAGTTGGCACAGAGACACACGCCAGGCCCAGAATCAAACGAGGTCCCTAACGCAGGGCTCTTTGGGTTATGTCAGTGACAAAAGCACAAAACAGACCACCGGGCCACCCCGGAAAACAAAAACACACAAGCACAGAAAATGTAGGCAGCCTGTTACAAAGCTGGGGGGAAGGGGCGCCCCGTCGCAGATCTGTCTGCTCAAAAGTGAGCTCAACTTCTCTCTTTGTGACAATGACAGTGATGGCAGAGGGGGGTGGGCACGTGGGAAGTTGGTCTGCAGGTTTGCAGATCGCCCCTGGAAACCCCGCGGGCGACGCACGAAGGCACCTCCACCAGCAGGGCTCCTCTCTTTCTGAAGAACAATTAATAAATATTTTCTTTTAGCATATAACCAACAGTTGAACCAAACAATTATGTAAACTGGAAATGACCCAAAACGCTCGCCTTGGCAGCGGCTCGGTGACACACATCGTCGGGCACACGTGCATTGCTGTCACCCCCGCCTCTCTGGTGATCTGCACTTAATAGGAATATTTTAAACTATGTAGCTAAGCAACAGAGGTAATTGTTGCTTTCTAGAGCTTTTGTTAGCACTCTCACACAGCCCAAATATGCATAATTAGGTATAATGTCTATAAATCATTATTGTACACATGTGGGTAGTTAAGTGGAGTTGAGAGAATAGTTCAATGAATTGAGCATATTCACTGAAAATGCTTTTTATTTGTTTTCTGTAGTTCATAATATTCTAAAATTATCATAACCCTTTACACTTTCTCTTAACAGCCAACTGTGATATTGAGAAAAACTTCATTTGCATTTTAGACTATGTTTAATATATTATTTAAACCTGGAGTTCCTCTGATATGAATTCAGGAGAGGATACACCATCCGTTCAAATATTATGTGCTGGTTTCACCAGCCTCTTTTCTAGGAAGTAAAATGTTAAATTTTTCAGTTTATGTTGAATAGATCCCAACAAAAGACTGCACTCTATAATCAGCATCATTTAAAGGGGTTAGTGTTGTGACTGAATTCTTCCCTTCATCCAAAAATGCTTTTAGTTACTATGGCAATATTTACTTGATCCTGGCAGTCCAGTGTTGATTTAGGCAGATAATTACCAGAAAGGAAGATGATGGAGATGCATTTTTGAGTGTCCTTGTCAGACACAATGTTTATAAAAAATTAAACGAGACCCAAAAAAGGTACATTGTCTTCCGCACAGACACCCTCTCCCGCAGCCCTTACACAGGACGGCTGTGCTTTCCTTTCCTCCCAAGATGTTTATTAACGCAGAATGCACTTCACCTGGTGTCTTTAACCGTCTTTAAGGGGGCTTATTATTTTGTGTTCCCGTCTGCCACCCTGCCTTTAGAGACACAGCTTCTTCTTTTTGTTTTGTCTTAGTGACTGCCAGGGACCACTGCCTGGTTATCTGGTGCATTTCACAGCCTGGCGATCGCTGGGCGCTGAGCTCCCTGGACCCCGCCATGTGTGCGGCCAGGGCTGGGGCACTGGCAAATCTGCACCTCAGGTGGTGCGTTTGCACCAGGACAGGCTTGGGGAGGATGACTGTACATATAAATATATACACACACACAATCTGTCACCCCGACTGGGCCACTGCCAAGAGGGAAGGGGGTGACACGGACAGCTGCTCTGGGACAATGGACACCCCATGGACAGACTGGCGCTTGGGGGGTGGGCGCTCTTCTCAGTCCCAGGCCTTCTTCACCATCAGGAGTGAGAACAACTGGTTAACATTCAGCATCCTCCAATCGTCCCCACTCCTGACTCATCTCCTTTTTACACAAGTGCATGCAGGTACCAGGCCAGAAACTGAGCTACTATTCAAGATATTATTCCATCATGTTCATTCTCCCATTTACTTGTGTTTCCCTCGGCATGGCATTTGCGTGTGACAATTATGACAGTGATCAGGAAGTCTCGAGAACCTCAGGCTTCTTTTAGTTTTCATCTCATGTAGATGTGTTGTGTATTTTAGCTAACATTCCATAAAATCTGAAAGTATGTTTGGGACTCTATGGAGGCAGAGAAAACCAACCAAATAAGCTTTGAAAATATATTGCCACACTAGCAGAGAAATTCGATGAATACTTCCTTTTTATAATGTATAGTAGGACATATGTTTAATTTTCTTCCGGTTGACTGAGATTTGCAAATATATGAGGTACAGTAACATGAATTTCACATTCAGGACTCTGTGATGGTTGAGTATTTATTTCAGTAACTAGACGAGCTTAGCACTGACATGCTGAAAATTAGAATAGCTTGTCTCTTTAAAGGCAATTCTCAGAATATTAAGGTCTGAGTTTTGTTTTGTTTTGTCAAGAGGGTATATATTTTTCTACCCAATGTTTATATAATTGATGGAGTCCACATATTCACATTTTGCATGTATTATGTATGTATATGTATATCTATTTATCACTGTAATTTTCCTTAAAATACTTTTTGTTCTTATTTTTCCAAATATTGGCTTTCTTTTTTCCCTAGAAGAAATCATGATAAAACCCATGGAGGAGAAGCTTCATTCAACTGCACAAGAAAATTCCGATGGGAAGGAAGACAGATACGGCCGTTATCAAGAGCTCGTGGTCAAATCGCTAATGCATTTGGGGAAATTTGAAAAAAATGCATCTGTTCAGACCATAAGTGAGAACTTAAATGACAGTGGCATCCAGTCTCTAAAAGCAGAGGGGGATGAAGTGGATGAGTGCTTTATGGTTCATTCCGATGATGGAAAAGACAAAATCGATGATTCCCAGCTGCGGTTCTGCTCCTCCGATGACAATGAAAGTAACTCTGAAAGTGCAGAGAATGGTTGGGACAGCGCCTCCAACTTCTCAGAAGAAACCAAACCTCAGAGCGTCCCAAAGTATGTTCTAGTGGATGATAGGAAAGACCTATTGGAAGTTCCTGAAATAAAAACTGAAGGTGACAAGTTTATCTCTTGCGAAAGCACGTGTGATTCGGAAACAGAAAGGAGAGACCCACAGAACGCTCCCGTGGACCCGTCGGATGGCCAAGCCCAGCCCTCGTTCCCTGGGAGTAGAGAGGATGATCACAGTCACGGGTGTCCGGCCGCGGGGGTGGAGGAAGCCGCTGCCCTGGAGAAAGCCAAGGGGAACTTGAGTTTGCTGGAGCAGGCGATCGCCCTGCAGGCTGAGCGAGGCTGTGTTTTCCACAGCACCTACAAGGAGCTGGACAGGTTTCTGCTGGAGCATCTCTCGGGGGAGAGGAAGCAAAACAAAGTCATTGACGTGGGCGGAAGACAAGTCTTTACCAATAAACGTAAGACACCGTTTTGCTTCTATTTTATTTAAAATTGCTTTAGAGGTGGGGGTGAAAATGAGTAAGATTTGATTGCTTCTCCCAGATAGCTTTTTGACAGCACAATTTAAAAACCTAATTTATATTTTAAAATTAACAAAATGTTTTTCCTACTCTCTAGATTGTTCTCAGATTAAAGCTTGGTCGGTTTGTAGGGTTTTAACTCACACAAAAAAAGACCATTGCCTGTATTTCTTTTAATATGACTGCTTTAAAAAATATATTGTACTTGTTAAAAAGTACTACATTGGGTATGTTAGAAGTACATTTGTATTTACTGGATTTTAAATCATTTTATGAATCAAATCAATTCCAGAAATTTAATTTTTCTTTCCCACCCTCTTTCTGGGATCATCTGACTGCTTTTGAGCTTCAAAATAGTGTCAAGCTACTTGTAAGCCAGGCAGGATGCTCCGATCCTTCGTAGGACAAGACTGGATGCTAATGCCTTTATAAGCCTGTGCTTTTACAAGCTCTCTAAGTGAGGGTCCACAAATATCTGGACCGAACTTGAATGAGACAGTCAGTGTGCTCGGAGGAGACCTTAAAACTGATCCTCAGGCTTTGGGAAAACTGTGCTCCGTGTGCCCATAAAGATGCCCCCCACCACTGGGTCTTGCACCAGGTGGGCCTGGTGATGAGGCCTGCAGTTACGTGGAGTTTCCCAAGGGGTGGTCTTTGGCTTGTTAAGATGAGTATTTCCAGGATCTCATCAGACTTACTGCTTCAGAACTTGCTTTTTTTTAATTTTTTAATTTAATTTTTATTTTATATTAGAGTAGATTGATTTACAATGTAGTGTTAGTTTCAGGCATACAGCAAAGTGGTTCAGTTATACATATACCTATATCCATTCTTTTCCAAATTCTTTTCCCATATAGGTTATTACAGAATATTGAGTAGAGTTCCCTGTGCTATACAGCAGGACCTTGTTGGTTATCTATTTCATATATGGTAGTGTGCACAGGTTAATCCCAAACTCCTAATTTATCCCTCCCCCCCTTTCCCCTTTGGTAACTGTAAGTTTGTTTTTGAAGTCTGCAAGTCTGTTTCTGTTTTGTAAATAAGTTCATTTGTATCATTTTTTTAGATTCCATATATAAGGGATATCATATGATATTTGTCTTTCTCTGTCTGACTTACTTTACCTAGTATGATAATCTCCAGGTCCATCCATGTTGCTATAAATGGCATTATTTCATCCTTTTTATGGCTGAATAATATTCCATTGTATCTATGTACCACATCTTCTTTATCCATTCCTCTGTCGATGGACATTTAAGTTACTTCCATGTCTTGGCTATTGTGAATAGTGCTGAAATGAACATTGGGGTGCATGTATCTTTTTGAATTATGGTTTCCTCCGGATATATGCCCAGGAGTGGGATTGCTGGATCATATGGTAGCCCTATTTTTAGTTTTTTTAGGAACTTTCATACTGTTCTCCATAGTGACTACACCTGTTTACATTACCACCCACAGTGTAGGAGGGCTCCCTTTTCTCCACACCTTCTCCAGTGTTTATTGTTTGTAGATTTTTTGATGATGGCCACTCTGACTGGTGTGAGGTGATACCTCATTGTAGTTTTGATTTGCATTTCTCAAATAATTAGCAATGTTGAGCATCTTTTCATGTGCATAACTTGCTTGTTTTTAAAAGCAAGTTCCTGAGGTGATTCTTGGGCACCCTAAAATCGGAGAACCACAGAATTCGGGGAGGAGTATCTTAGAGATAATCAAGGTCATGGACCTAAAGCGCTGACAAGAATAATGCACTAGTGTGGTTAGATGTCCTGATTGCTGAGATTTATCCAGAAACCAATTGTATATTTTAAGTCCATTTTAGTACTCACCTACCAGTAGTCTTGTCAAATACTGTCTTGCAGCTCGGAGTTGAGAAAAAAAGAATAAAATAATGTCAGTTAGTGAGGAGTAAGACAATAGTTCTGTGCAAACATACTGTAAGGGCTGGGATGGAGACAGAGTACTACGGACTAGTATGTGGTCCGGGGCAGGAGGGTGTGTTAGCAGCTCTGAGCGCTCCACTCACACCCAACTGGTGGAACCTACCTGTGTGGGTGGGGTTTTTTTTGTTTTTTTTTTAATGAACTACAAAATCAGAAAAAAAAGATGAAATTTACTTCAAATTCCAAAACCCTGTCATTTCCAATATACTATATTTCATCCATTCTAAGATGCACAGTTTTCCCATCTTAGCATCTCTGTGAAATTAGAAACATGTGCCATTATTCAGTTTTCAATCGTTTTTCCTTCCTTACTAGCACACAAAATGATGTTTCAACTTGCAACTGATAGTATCTTCAGCCAATGAAATCCAGTCTTTGGAGACACTAATTATTTGTGCCATGGCTTAAAACACTTGACAATACTTTGGTCATTTTTATAGAACTTTTAAAATGTTTTTTTGTTTGCAAAAATTAACAAGGCAATAGAATGTGCTCGGTGGAGACTTAGAGAATTGCTAATGGGACTGGATGAGTCCACAGTGTAGCCTGTGTGTAGGGCGAGGTCCTGCCTTGGGATGTAAAGTCCACGCAGGGAGCTCCAGACTAGACCAGGAAGAAACAGGCAAAACAGTGAAGCTGGCTGCAGGGGCCTCCAGGCTTCATCTAGAGGATGTCCAGTTTCACTGTCCTGCTCCCGTCCCTGGTGTGGGAGCGTAAGAGGAGCTTTTTTCTCTTGTGAGTGTTCCATGCTCCTAAGTAAGCACTAATCCCCGTGCACCTTGGGCGTGTGGCTTTGCTCTCAGGGAGAGGACACTAGGATTTCAAAGTACCGTTTCACCCAAGCCTTCCGATGAGTGGGCAATTCTAACAATACCAAGTTTTGCTATCCTGTTGCCACCCAGCAATAGGGAGACTTTGGGTCCCTCTAGTCTAACTAGAGTCGCCGTATAATTTATCCTACAGCCTACGACACTTTCGGGGTGAAGGGGGGCCATAGGAACAACCCCACGAGTCCATCAGGTATGAATAGGACAGCCCCAGGCAAACCACAACGTCAGGTCACCAGAGTATAAGGTCATTTTCATTAAGCAGCATCCAGCAAAGAAAATTAAAGAGGAAGAGCCAGGCCCGAGAGCTCCCCAAGAGCTGCAGCTCCAGCTCGTGTCAGGCACAGGCGCCAGAGAGCATCGTGGGGCATCTTTGCTCCCCGCAGAGGAGGGGCTGGCAGACACAGTGCAGGATGGCCAGTCAGCAGCCCACACCTGGTCAGGTGCCAGCCTGCCTTATCTCCCACACCCTCCCTGGCTTCCCACAGACAGTGTGGCCAAACCTCTCACTGTGGTTTAGAAATGCGCCCTCGCCTGGACCAGATCCAAGGGAGGAAGCCCATCAAAATTCACATCACCTCTCCTTCTTCCCGATTCTCTCCAAGTCGCTCTCACAGGGTGTCAGCACCCAACCCCTACCGATTCCATGTTAATCAAACATCGGGGATTTTTTTTCCCCAATTGAATAGAAATTTATTTTTTCACACATCAAGTTCCCATATATCATAAGAAGTAGTTCTGGTCAAAATTCTATTCAACTGATCTGCATTTCTTGCTATATTCTTTTTTTTAAATTAAGTTGTGTTGGAGTATGGCTGCTTTACAATGTTGTGTTAGTTTCTGCCGTACCGCAAAGTGAAACACTGGGGACTTCGACTAGTATTCTACACACATTAGGTGCCCAAACGGACTTAAAACTTGGCAGCCTTTTTGGACTAAGTAAGAAATACCCCCGCAAAATCATACAGCATGTCAAAACCCTTCGTATGCACCTTTGTCTCGTACAGCAAAGAGCGTACTCTCCACCTCGTGGCGTTAAATCCTGTCTCAGGAAACACACACGTCAGCTACTCGGGTCCTTCCCTTCCCGCCCAAGACGTGCATCCTCTCCCTGCTGACCCCGCCCTCCTTGGCTGCGCGCTAACAGGGAGGGTCCTTGGCCCCACCCCCTTGGCTGGAACCTCGTCCCCAGATAATTGCCCTGCGTACCACCTGCGGTACCCACCTGCCCAGTCCGACGGCCGGGGTGGCGTGGCAACACAGGGGCACGTCTGCCCCCCGCAGAATTCCGCCCTGGGGGCGTCTGTCGCATCCGGCAGCGCTGCCCTGCTCCCCGTGCCACGTTTGGAGCCGGAGCGCACGGGCCCTCGGCGTCCTCGCGGCCAGGACCCTGCCCCGTACCCGTCGCCGGCAGCTTTCTTGCGGCAGGATGGTGCAGACCATATATTTTCGCTCTCAGCCTCGTGTGTTTGTGATTCCTGATACTTCGCGTTAGGAGAAGCCTGCAGCCTGCCGGCCTCCATCCCACGCTGGTCCTCCCTCTGAGGCCGCCTGGACCGCTCCAGTCCTGGTTCCTCTAGATGCCCTGAATGTGAGGGGCAGGCTGGCCCCAATGCCTGACATTGTCACTCCACGCACGAGTTAGGGGGGCAGTTTCAGCTCTAAGAATGCATTTCTGTTGTAAGCTTATCTACCCTCTCCATCACGAATATGAGAATATTCATGCTAGTCCTCATTTATTTTATGTATTTATATAACCCT
Organism: Mesoplodon bidens; assembly: GCF_964165515.1. Lineage (NCBI taxonomy): Eukaryota > Metazoa > Chordata > Mammalia > Artiodactyla > Ziphiidae > Mesoplodon > Mesoplodon bidens. The sequence goes on along the minus strand of NC_138173.1, from coordinate 3,435,617 downwards.
CTATCTAAGCCAGCAGTGTGTGTGCCAGAAAACTAAGACCCCGAGTTGTGTTCAGCCTCCCCCTCTAGGCAGCCTGGCAGCATGGGTTGCAAGGTGTCCCTTTCCTCTGCCGCGGCCCCTGGTCCTCCGCCCCCAGCCCGTGCTCCTGGCAGCACCCGGCAGACCCCTCAAGGCGGTCCCCACCCTGTGTGCTGCCATCCTCTGAACGTCTTCTCGCCAAGCCACTTCCGGCTGCCTCTGTCTTCCGTTTCTGCTCTAGGAGTGAAACCAATAGCTTCTCCTCTGCAGCTACTGCGCGTTGATCCAGAGCTTCAAACCGCAGGGCTCTGGGCATCTTGGGCCCTCCTAGCACTGCCTACTGGCCGGGCGTGGTGCGAGATGTCACTCTTAGTGGAGCAGCCTCCCCACGTGTCTAGGAACAGCTGCTCAAACCCAGAACTCCGGGGCCACTGGACCTGCTGCCCGGACCCACTGGACCACTCAGACGGGCCCTCCTCAGATACGGCGGCTTCTTCATCATGTGATTTTTGAATCTGGCTTTTTACAGATTCCTTCAATAGGAGATAGTTTGGGTTTAAATAAATGCTTTCCTTTTTCCTTTTCTTTTCTTTTTTTTTCCCCCTTTTCCAGAGCCTATTCATCCTCTGGTGTAGGGTTGACATTTCATAATGAGGCTCTAACTATGATCTGTGACATGACAACTTAAAACCGTCACTGTGTTTCAACACTCCCTTGCCCTGTGTCAGCCTCTGCTTAGGAATCCAAGAAAATTGAAAACATTCTTTCTGCTTCCGCAGGTCTTAGTTGAGGGTCTTATTCAAGGCGATGTGAGAAGAATGTTTATGATGAGAAGGAGGAACAGAGTGAGAATGTCGTCTGCAAGGCCACCTTGCTGCAGGGGAGGGAGGAGGAGTAACCACGTGTCTCTCTCGATTTAATTCCTCTCTAGATTCACCGAGGCCTGAAAAGAGGGAGACCAAGTGCCCCATCCCCGGGTGCGACGGCACAGGGCACGTGACAGGGCTGTACCCTCACCACCGCAGCCTTTCAGGGTGCCCTCACAAAGTGCGGGTCCCCCTGGAGAGTGAGTACCACCGGCCCTGAAAGAAGGCCACCAAGTGACCCACTTCCTCCTCCAGTTTGGAATCAGAAAGGGAAATACCAAGTTATCTCCCTCTGTGTCAAGACAGTTTCCATCTAGCTGGGTGTTTAAAACAGAGCGTATTAATAGAAAACGTGGGGTATGGTGAGGCCAGTAGATCAGGAGATACTGATATTGAAAACCTAATTTGCTACTCACAGTTCCCAAGAGGAGGGGGCGCCTCAGGCCAGGCAGGGCCCCCGGGGGAAGCACCAGGACCCGCGGCAGGGAGGGATGAACTGTGAGCCAGAGCCTTTCTGAGCTTTCGTGGGAGGGAGCAGAGTGAACTGGCCTCAGGTTGGCCAGCTGGCACTTCCAGTGGGCTCTGGGCCTCGGGCGCTGTCTGTGCTTGTCTGGGACCTGGCCCTGGGGTAGGGCAGGTGGAGAGTGTCCTGAAGTGTGAGCGTCAGAGAGAGGAGAAGGTCGGCTGTGGGCTCCAATTGGTTGGTTTGCATTTGAAAAGTGTTTATTCTCTGGAAGAATTAGGGAGCCCTGGGAGGGGCCATCTCTCCAGGGTCAGCAAGACCCTGATGTCAAAGCATCAGAATACGCAGGAAATAAGGGGCCTGGTTAATGCACTGTGTCACCACGGTCCTCTCTCACCTGCATCCTAAGTGCATCCCCTAAGCTCAGGACGTGCGTCACCACTGTCCCCCACCTCCCATCTGCACGCAGGGACACCTGGTGTCTGAGATGTCACCCAGGATGTCCTGCAGCTGCTGAGGGCCCCGAGTGAGAGCACACCTCGTTGGTCTCTCCACTCACAGCCCCACCGTGAGCGCAGAAACTGGAGGGAAAAGAGATGCCAGGGCTGCTCCTAAGGTTTGAAATACCTACACGTCCCATCCTCCACTTTTGAGCCTGCTTATTGCAACTCCTCTTGGGCCACACAACCCACAGTGACGGGAGTGTCTCAGTGTCACCCTTCTCAAAGGCACGGTCCTGCTCACACAGGTCACCTGAATGTCCACTCAGCCGTGCGCTGTCACCAGCCACCCGTGGCAGTGGGGTGGGGATTGGGCGGCGACCGACAAGGAGCCAAAGTAACAGCTCTTAGGAAACAAAGGAGACTATGTTCACACCGTGGGGGAAAGACAGAGGGAACTGCTTGGCAAATAATGCCCTCCGTCCACTCCCCCAAGGAAAAGCACATCAATGTGAAAGGAAGATTATGAGCTTCTCAGTTTCAGTTAAATATCAGCAGAGAGCTGCTCATTTAAGTCTAGTCTTAAGCATACGTGAAGTTTAGAGAAACTGATTTAAACAGGCTTTGCTGAATTTAATGTTTGAAGTTCTCGAGGACTCATTTACTTCAGCCCGAAGATCTATAGGGAGGGAGCGTGGTGGGTGATGTAACTGAATTCCTTTGAACGCAAAGTTGAGACAGTTTGTTGGTGTGTGATGTATTGATGATAAATTGCTCTTCTCTTTTATGTGCTATTTTGTGCTTAGTTCTTGCCATGCATGAAAATGTGCTCAAGTGCCCCACCCCAGGATGCACAGGACGAGGGCATGTGAACAGCAACCGCAACACGCACAGGAGGTAATTGGGATGAGACTCGAGAGAAACTTTCCACCAAGAAAGCAAGGAACTTGCCGTGTGTTATCAAAATTGCTGGATCAGCATCAAATATGTTAGCACTTGACATAGGTGACAAATATTCTCAATGCGTGCAGAGTGAAAAATAAAAAATACCTCATTATTTACTCCCCTATAAATTTTCATTGAGCAGCCAAGTATGCCAACAAAAAATGTCATATTTGAAGACAGGGGGTAGATACTTAGATAGCGATACACGGAGAGCCTGGTCTCTGCTCTGAACCTCCCCAGCCCCAGAGCTGTTTGACCTTGGAAAGAGTGGCTTAGGGGTTATCTTGAATCCCATCGAATACACATTAAAACGGTACCCGAGAGCTTCAGATTACTGAAGGTAAACATTTCATTTCATTGAGATTTATTTCAATGAGATCACAACTAACTTAAAACCACATATGTGCATTTATATACAAATATATTGCATATATATAAATATTTTTGGTGAAAATGCTTATCGTTTATGTGTTTCATGTATAGATTGTGTGGTCATGAGATACTAGTTGACTCATAAGCATATTGCCAGAAAACTTACATTCTGTGCTCTCCATTTAAACTGAGATATAAAATTAAGTCCCTAACATTTTGCAAAAGACCCTAAGCTATCATAGAATTATTGTGCTAACATCTATAGTTGGACAATTGCAGTTGGATGAGCACATTCTACTTAAAATATCATGAAGTTTCAATAATTTAGTTATTCCTCCCTTACATAAAAGTTTAATTTTAAAAATGACTTTGTTTTTTATCACCTCTGAGATGAGGTTTGGGGACAAACGTTGACACAGTAGTTTGCAAAATCCTTTGGGATCTTTTAGGATGAGAATGGTGCTAAGTGAACTATTAATACAACTTACCATTTGGTGCTTGCCAAGGATGCTGTGAGGTAGGTGCCAGAGCAAATTACATTATCTTTTTAACTCAGATCCGCCTACTTTTTTTTTAAACAGTCTTTCTGGTTGTCCAATTGCTGCAGCTGAAAAGTTGGCAATGTCCCAGGACAAAAGTCAGCTTGATCCTGCCAAAACCGGGCAATGTCCTGAGCAGGGTCACAGGTATGATGCTCCCCTGGGGTTCCCATTACTCCCTGCATGCCGAGCGCCTACACAGAGGGTCCCTCTCCTCCCAGGTGCCAGCTCACCGTGGGCCACCTTCGTTCCAACGCACAGCCACCAGTGTCCACTTGAGAGGCTGGGCCAGCTAATCATGCTGTCACTGAAATGAACTGCTAGACCCTCCAGAAGTTTAACTTGAAATTAATCTGTGCACAGAGGTCACATAATATGGATGAATCTAAAAACTGTAAAGTCTACAATAATATAGATTAATCAAATTCTGTGTCGCTGAGCACAAGCCCTCCCACTAGTCAGGTAGGGGTCCCGTTATGGTTGACGTAACCTTTCCACCTCATAATCCCTCATCACTCAAAATATGTGATGCTATATGGTCGTCCCACTGTTCCAGATATGCGCACAGTTTCTTCGAAACAAAAATTCATTCCAAATTGGTAACTATGGATAAAATACCTCCTGTTGGTCCTAGGTCCTTCACAGTCTCTAGTAGCTTGAAGGACCTTACTTACACCTAAATAATAAACTATGGATGAGGACACAGTATGAGGTGATACACTTATTAATACAAAAATCATATGCATAAGAAAAGTGGTTTGGGGATTACAGCAGATGACCAGATCTTCATTGTTGTTACCGAGACACTGGAATGAAAAACAGTTTTTAGGAACATTTTCAAGATATGGCGTCCCTTCATATTGGCTTCTGTAGGTCTGATTAAAAGACTCAAATTGTCATGACTTTGCCGAGAGTCAAAATCACATGAGTGAGGGACATAAATCAAGCAAAGATCATGAATTACTGAATAACGGGTTAAAAATCTTATAACAAGATTCTTCGTTAGTATTACAGTACTGTATTCTCTAGTTTCTCCCTAAGTAGGTTAGTTACCAAACATAGAAATAGCATTAAGTTTCATTTTGCCCATTTCTTAGAAGTATTATTTTAGACACTTGCAATATTAGGGGTATAAACCAAGTTACATATACAATAACAAATTCAACTAATCCCTCAAATATTTTGATGTAGCAGCTAAAAAGTTTTTTATCTAATCCAAGAAATATCATCAAAACTTTGACATTCTGATGAGTAAGGTATGTTTTGGTGAAAAACAAAAGAAAAATATGTATTTTTGATATTTCTAAATTCTGAAAGTATATTTATTTGTGTTCTTTTAGCATTAGACCACAGCACGACAGCATTTGTGTTTTCCTTGGCCGTCACATTTAGCTTGGATTAAGATAATTCTATTGAAAACTGTGATAGCTGTTATAATACAGTAATTTTTATTCATATTGAAACAATGGCAATTTAATAGATAAAATTTTGAAATACTATTTAAAATATTACTTAAAGCAGCAAAAACATTCAGTCTGAAGGTGAGGAAAAAGATGAGAAGCCTAAGAAGCAATTCACAGTTCAGGAATCCAGTTTCTGGTGCCGACACGGCCCCTGTTAGGCGTCAGGGCCCTGCCAGCTGTGCTGAACAGAATATAATGACGTTTCCTCGCTAGTTCCAATCGTGACTTTTCACTGCTGCTCTGATGAACAGTCCTGAGCAGCAGGAAGTGCACACCTTATCAGTGCCCTAACGATAGTTCCATGGCACTTTTCTCTAAGTGGCTCAGAGTGCTAGCAGACGTCAAATACCTTCTCCTTAAGCATCCCCATGACTGAATGGAGGATGGCACTTTCTCTCTTACTGATGGGAGACTCGGACACACAATGTGCAGCCTCCCCGAGGCCACCCGGGGCCCGAAGTGCCCCCTTCTCCCTCACTCCACCCCATCCCGTGTGAGCACAGCTCTTTTCCCTAGTGCGTGGCTCAGTGGGAAACTCCAGGTGTGACACACCTGACCTGCTTTAACTTCCGATGCTGGGATGCTCACCAATAGTGTCGGCCTATTTCTTTAGAGCTCTGCCCCTCTCTCTTCAGGACAAGCTTGGTGAAGCAAATCGAATTCAATTTCCGATCACAAGCCATCATCTCTCCCAGAGCTACGGTGTCAAAAGAGCAAGAGAAATTTGGAAAAGTACCTTTCGATTATGCCAGTTTCGATGCCCAGGTTTTTGGTAAACATCCCCTTGTACAAACAGGTCAAGGCCGAAAAACACCACCATTTCCTGAATGTAAGCTTCAAACTCTAATACTTATTCTAAAAAACAAATGCATCTTGTGTATGTGCATGTTGGGTGAGGGGCATGTATTTAAATATTTAATATACTATTTACTGCTGGGAGGAGAGAAAATATATTGTACTGTGAAATAAGGCTAACAATAATAAGTTAATCAGTACTACTGATCTTGCATGAAGTTACACTGAGTATGGTAAATAGTGGATTAATTATTCTACAAATATGGTGCCATTTTTGAATCTAAATACAGTAATTCTAAAAAATATAATAGGTAAAAATATGGAAATAGTACTTACATCAGCAAAAGTGTTCAAACTGAAGGTGGGAGAAAAAGTGAAAAGTCTAAGAAGAAACTCACAATTCAGAAATCAAGGTTTTACTGGGAAAAAAAAGAAAACACGTGTGGCTTTGGAGATGTTCATCCACAAATTTAAGAATTAGTGCAGAAACATTTAAAATGTGTCAATTCTCTAATGCTAACACAAAGACACTGTAACACATAAAACTTGGTGTTTTTACTAACAGTTTCTTCAAGTTGTTTAGAGTCCTTGAATATTCTAATGAAGAGGTTAGAAAGTAAATGTTGGGAATAAACCCAGGAATGATTTCTGCCAAGCAAAATAATCCCCCAGTTGGAGCCGTCCATAGACCGTGAACTTTTTACAACGTTGTGCAAATCCCTGGAATCCCTTTGATCTCACACGTAGTCAACCCAGACGTAGTGCTCTTAGGAGCACAGGATGCTTCTCTCTTCTGTGTCGTAGTCACCTTCCGTAAAGAACGTGAATGTCCTATAAAATCTAACAGTGTATAAACAGACTTGAAAGGAGTTTGTCCACCAACAAGGAGTACATTAAACTCCAGAAGATAGTTTACCTGTTCTTACTAAAAACAGGGTACACCTAACATAAGTAACCACTGACAGCCTGTTAGATTCAGGAAAGAAAGTTATATACACAAATATACAGACACAATGTTTTGTATCTATCTGTATAAATATAGATATAGTTCTAGGATATATACACAAAATATACACACATACATACATGTTGAATTCAGGTGAAATTAATTAATGAGTGTTCTATATGCTCACGTAATATGGATTTTGGTTTAAAAATGTAGCACATTCAGTGACATTTTCATATTTTTATAACTACATGAATAACATTTGGTAATGGTTTCAATTATTTCGTGAAAAATAATGATCAAATATTTAAAGTAAACACTACTTATGGTGAAACAGCTATAACTGCCTTTATATTAGCCCACATTAAATGCTGCCTGTGTTTCCTGGTCCCTGAGTGATGTTGACAAATACCCAGAGTGGGGAGGAACACATTAATTCTCTCAGTAACACCTTGGTACCCACAACAGAACATAAAGCAGTGCTCATTCTCGGTAGCACTGAGAATGCTACCTTTCTGCCGCAGTGCCTTTCCGTTCCCCTGGAAGCTCTGTGCATCTCTCACTCACTGCCCTGTACCGAGCATGAAGATGCCAGCTCAGGAAAGCCTCCGCCACCAACTCCATCCCCCTGAGTTGGAGGAAGAAAAACTCATGCTGTTTTAAGCACGAAACAAACCTGCACGTCCAATAGCAAAACAATGCAATTCCATGGCTGAGTAAAAACTGTTATTATGAAAACAAATACGAAAAGTCCGTTTTTCTCCCCTGGGATTACTGGGCCGCACGCATACGCCGTTTGTGGATGTACCGGCCTTAAGCCTGTCTAGTCCCTGATGGGTTTTGCAGCTACCCCCGCTGCCAGCGCACCTGCCCGCCGACATGAGTTCTGGAGTTTTTGTCATAAGACGTGGAAATGCAGAAAAATATTAAGAGAATAGGCATTCTTTCCCCACAATCACATCATTTGATCTGTGAACTTCTGTGAAAACCGCTCTGAATAACCTTCATTTAACGTACCCAGGGAGAATGGAGCATGTTTTAATTTATTCTTCGCGTATTTGCATGCAAGGAAGTTCTGTCTTTAAAACAAATCTATCTAATGACCAAATCCACATACGTGCAATTGCTAATCAAATCTCTCTTCAACAGCGAAGCACTTTTCCAATCCAGGGAAATTTCCTAACCGGCTGCTGAGTGCGGGCGCTCACACACCGAGCCCCGGCCGTGCCAGCTCTCACAGCCACGGTCAGCGCGGCGAAGACACCCACGTAGCGGCAGCTGCTGCCATCCTGAACCTCTCCACCCGCTGCAGGGAAGCTGCAGACATCCTCTCCAACAAACCGCAGAGTCTGCCTGCCAAGGTAGGCCGGCCAAGAGCCCGGAGGGGGGCAGCGACTCACAGCGAGAATCCACTGCCTGCGTGAACCCGGCCACACTCGCCCCCGCCCCTGCAGCACGGCCCCCCTTGTCTCGGGAAGAGAACCTGGGCAGGGATGAGTGTGGTGGGAGGAAGGACCTTGGAGGGAGACAGGGGTGCTTTTGCAGGTTGTGAACCAGAGCTGGGGCCGGGGTGCGGTATGAAGCCGGTTGGGGGCAGCTCCATAGATTCCAAACCTCTTTTTGTGTTGGGGACTCTGGCACACGAGGAAAGAGATTGCCACTAGAATCACACGGAACAACGGGAGCTTTTCACTGCCTTCGAATCAGAGATGGTAGGACGTGTTCCCTTACACAGCCCCTGTAAAACACCGGCAAAATTCATGAAATTTCACTACTGTACATGTGACTGTCGTATAGCGTAAGGTGGTCTGAGTTGCTGTAATTTTCACGAAGGACACATCCTAAAATCTGGATCCGTTAAATCGACAAGACAGGGCCCCGGGGGCGTCTTGAGAACTCAGGGCCCAAATTCAAATCCAAACTCAAATTCTTGGAAGTTTCTGGAGACCCCAGCTTTCTGGAGCTCGCGAAATTAATCACATTTCTCTAATAGCCTCTCCTCGCTGACTAACGCAGAGAAGTAGACATCTGTGTTTATGATGCCTTGAGGAAAACAAAAAGCAGAGATCCTTCATGTCTTGCCTTTTGAGGAGGGGGTTGTGATGCTCCAAAGTAACAAGGACCCTCAGAGGGACCGTGAGCTTCCTGCAGTCAGCAGGGGCCTGTAACTCCTGTCCACGCTAAGGGCTGTTAAAAGAAGTTATTTTCCTAACTAGACAGCTGAAGCCAGCTGGAGGCGGGTGCCCAGGCTCATTTGGAGAAGAGATGTTACCCTTGCTTTCAGTGGAAGATCGCCCAGGTTAAACTCTAACCCAAAACTCGGCAAGCACAGGCTCTAGCTCTCTTTTCCCTTTGAGCTCAGCCCGTCCCCGGTGTGGTCAGCTGCCACCTGTGCCGTGTGCCAGGCCTTCAGGAGAGCAGGGCTCACAGTGCATCGAGCCTTTGACAGAAGAATCAGAATTAGCTTCTGGACAAATCTCAGCCAAGTAAACCCCAGGAAGAGTTGGTGGCCAAAAACCACTCAAAAACAATTTTTAAACAAATGAGCTTCTTAAACAAAGAAAAGCACACTGCCTCAAAAATATAAAGAAAATGCCAAGCTCTCCAAAATCACAGGCAGAAATTATGTACATAAATGAATGATGTAGGGTCCTTTAAAATGTAACTTTGGTTATTTTTAACTTCATTTTTAAAAACCTGAATACATTTCTTCTTTTTAAAGGGATATTCTAATATACAGCTTGTTGGAGAAATACTAAACGATCTTCCTTCTTGGTGCTTTATTCTTTGTCTAGGCTGCCCTACAAGAATAAAAGTGCCGATATTATAATGGTTAAAGCTGCTTAAATTACTTGAGTAAATGGTTGTAGAGTGAAGGCTTTCCATCTGCACAGGTAGATACTTTTTGTTCCTCAGAATTCTGCCTTTAACCTTTATATTCTCCATGTTCTATTGATTGCTGGAGCCAAACAATGAACCAAACAAGGATGAGTAAAATTTGAAAGTATTTTCCCTTATCGATATATGTTCTTCTCTTCTTAAAACACATTTCCGGTCAGAAAAGTGACTGTTAAATCGGCACATTTTGAAAATTCAAACAGCAGACTCGCTGTGTGTATTTGATGCTCCTGCTGGGAGCGCTCTGTGCGCCGGGGTTGCTCTGTGAAGCTGATACGCCTGTCCCGGGCGACAGGAACCCCCTGCACGTCTCAGCCTCCAAACTGCCAACCAAGCCCTAACTGCAAAGCCAAACCACTGATGATAAGGGTGGAAGAGACAGTGCACCAGTCGGCTTTTAGGAAGAGTTTGTGATGCTGGCAGTTTTAAGAACCTTTTTCCCACGAAAATTGTCTTGTTTGACATCGTGGTTGTTAAAATAGGATCACTGTGGCACCCTAAACTGTCACCTGGTACAGAATCCTTCTTCCAGGCCTGCATTTGCACACAACTGTAACAGTTTGCAGAATTCTATCCTGGTTGGATCCTATTTTCTGAATATAAAAGAGAACCTCATAAATTCCTGAAACCACAAAAGGTAATTATTGTAACCAAAAAAAAACAAAATGAGAAAAAGCCAAAGTAATTAACCCTGAAAAATGGGCTCTGATCAAACTGCCCAGTGACAGCCATTTTTTTTTTTAATAGATCTTTACTGGAGTATAACTGCTTCACAATACCGTGTTAGTTTCTGTTGCACAACAAAGCGAATTGGCCATATGCATACACATGTCCGCATATCCCCTCCCTCTTGAGCCTCCCTCCCACCCTCCCTGTCCCACCCCTCTAGGTCATCACAAAGCACTGAGCTGATCTCCCTGTGCTTTGCTGCTGCTGCCCACCAGCCAACAGTTTTACATTCGGTCGTGTGTGTATGGCGATGCTGCTCTCACTTTGCCCCAGCTTCCCCCTCCCACCCCACATCCTCAAGTCCATTCTCTACGTCTACCTCTTTATTCCTGCCCTGCAGCTAGGTTCATCAGAACCTTTTTTTTTTTAGATTCCATATATACATGTTAGCATACGGTATTTGCTTTTCTCTTTCTGACTTACTTCACTCTGTATGACAGACTCTAGGTCCATCCACCTCACTACAAATAACTCAATCTCATTTCTTTTTATGGCTGAGTAATATTCCATTGTATATATGTGCCACATCTTCTTTATCCATTCATCTGTCGATGGACATTTAGGTTGGTTCCATGTCCTGGCTATTGTAAATAGTGCTGCAGTAAACATTGTGGTACATGTCTCTTTGTGAATTATGGTTTTCTCAGGGTATATGCCCAGTAGTGGGATTGCTGGGTCATATGGTAGTTCTATTTTTAGTTCTTTAAGGAACCTCCGTACTGTTTTCCATAGTGGTTGTATCAATTTACATTCCCACCAGTGGTGCAGGAGCGTTCCCTTTTCACCACACCCTTTCCAGCATATATTGTTTCTAGCTTTTTTGATAATGGCCATTCTGACCGACGTGAGGTGATACCTCATAGTGGTTTTGATTTGCATTTCTCTAATAATTAGTGATGTTGAGCATCTTTTCATGTGCCTCTTGGCCATCTGTATGTCTTCCTTGGTGAAATGTCTATTTAGATCTTCCACCCATTTTTTAACTGCATTGTTTGTTTTTTTGATATTGAGCTCCATGAGCAGTTTGTATATTTTGGAGATGAATCCTTTGTCTGTTGTTTCATTTGCAAATATTTTCTCCCATTCTGAGGATTGTGTTTTTGTCTTGTTTATGGTTTCCTTTGCTGTGCAAAAGCTTTTAAGTTTAATTAAGTCCCATTTGTTTATTTTTGGTTTTATTTCTGTTACTCTAGGAGGTGGGTCAAAAAAGATCTTGCTGTGGTTTATGTCAAAGAGTGTTTTTCCTATGTTTTCCTCTAAAAGTTTTATAAGTGTCTGGCCTTACATTTGAGTCTTTCATCCATTTTGAGTTTATTTTTGTGTATGGTATTAGGGAGTGTTCTAATTTCATTCTTTTACATGTAGCTGTCCAGTTTTCCCAGCACCACTTATTAAAGAGGCTGTCTTCTCTCCATTGTATATTCTTGCCTCCTTTATCAGAAATAAGTTGACCATATGTGCATGGGTTTATCTCTGGGCTTTCTGTCTTGTTCTGTTGATCTATATTTCTGTTTTTGTGCCAGTACCATACTGTCTTGATTACTGTAGCTTTGTGGTATAGTTTGGAGTTGGGGAGCCTGATTCCTCCAACTCCATTTTTCTTTCTCAAGATTTCTTTGGCTATTTTGGGTCTTTTGTGTTTCTGTACGAATTGTAAGATCTTTTGTTCTAATTCTGTGAAGAATGCCATTGGTAGTTTGATAGGGATTGCATTGAATCTGTAGATTGCTTTGGGTAGTATAGTATTTTCACAATATTGATTCTTCCAATCCAAGAACATGGTATATTTCTCCATTTGTTTATGTCATCTTTGATCTCTTTCATCAGTGTTTTGTGGTTTTCTGAGTACAAGTCTTTCACCTCCTTAGGCAGGTTTATTCCTAGGTATATTATTCTCTTTGTTGCAGTGGTAAATGGGAGTGTTTCCTTAATTTCTCTTCCTGATTTTTTGTTGTTGGTGTATAGGAATGCCAGAGATTTCTGTGCATTAATTTTGTACCCTGCAACCTTACCAAATTCATTGATTAGTTCTAGTAGTTTTCAGGTGACATCTTTAGGATTTTCTGTGTATAGTATCATGTCATCAGCAAACAGTGACAGTTTTACTTCTTTTCCAATTTGTATTCCTTTTATTTCTTTTTCTTCACTGATTGCTGTGGCTAGGACTTCCAAAACTATGTTGAATAAGAGTGGTGAGAGTGGACATCCTTGTCTTGTTCCTGACCCTAGTGGAAATACTTTCAGTTTTTCACCATTGAGTATGATGCTTGCTGTGAGTTTGTCATATATGGCCTTTATTATGTTGAGGTAGGTTCCCTCTATGCCCATTTTCTGGAGAGTTTTTATCATAAATTGGTGTTGAATTTTGTCAGAAGCTTTTTCTGCATCTATTGAGATGATCATATGGTTTTTATTCCTTAATGTGTTAATGTGGTGTATCACATTGAATGATTTGCATATATTGAAGAATCTTTGCATCCCTGGGATAAATCCCACTTGATCATGGTGTATGATCCTTTTAATGTTCTGTAGGATTCTGTTTGCTAGTATTTTGTTCAGGATTTTTGCATTTCTGTTCATCAGTGATATTGGTCTATAATTTTCTTTTTTTGTGATATCTTTTTCTGGTTTGGGTATCAGGGTGATGGTGGCTTCGTAGAATGAATTTGGGAGTGTTTCTCCCTCTGCAATCTTTTGCAAGAGTTTGGGAAGGATCGGTGTTAGCTCTTCTCTAAATGTTTGATAGAATTAGCCTGTGAAGCCATGTGACAGCCATTTCTATTGTCTGTGTGGCCCTCTGCTCTGTGCCCTATGCTTAATGTAGGATTCATTGTAAACAATCTTTCCCTCCACATTGAATACTAGCCTGATTCTCTCTCCACCAGGATTTGGTGTTGCCTCCATGGCAGGCTGTTAGTACGTTTGTTTTTTCTAGCCAAAATCCATAGATGTCTTGAGTTCCTAGCTTAGAAAGAAGGATACACAGGTTTTCCCTACTCTTGACTTCTATAGCAGAGCATAGAAGCATTTTCGATGTACCACAGATATTCTGGCAGATGGACTCAGCTGTCCCACCTGAAAGGTCTGTAGGTGCTGGACTGCCCAAGTCACAGATTAGAGTCCCTCAGAGACCCTGCCTTCAAGGAGCTTATGGTAAGAGAAGGACAAAAGAAGTGGTCATTTCAGGTGGAGAACTGGGTCTTCAGAGCTGATATTCCTGAGCTTCAGGGGAGGCATGGGTGGCTTGTAGGGAATTTGATCAGAATTTGGACAAGGGATTTATTTTCTTTCTGCCTCCATGTCCTTCCCTTTACCCGATGAGCTTCTCTGAAGTTGCTTAAAGAGCCCAAGAGGAGAACAAATTACAGGTCATGTGCAGGAGCATGACCTTGTCAAAATCAAGCCAGAGGACACTAATCTTGATATTGCCTTCATTGACTGGTCAGAGCTAATACAGATTGGTTTTCATGCTGTGTGCAGACTCACAGCTGACTCCAGGTTTATTGGGAGACCTGAATCCGTGATTTTCAAAATCCCGACTCTTTTGGAAGATAAGGGGGTGAAGGCAGACTTCAAAGATGCAAGAGAACATCTTCTAAAGACAGTGAAGGACGGTAGGCACGTTCCAAAGTGTTCTCCTCCTTCCAGAATTTCTCAGCCTGAGCATCTGCCCACCCAATGCTAAAACGCCTCCTTCACGGCTTCTCCCCAGCACTGAGCTGAGATGCCAGGGCTAACACTGCCCATCGCTGCTCAAGCTTGAGTCCACCACATCCTGAATTAGATCTTAGAAGGAATTGTTTATTTGTTAAAATCCAGTCCAGCACATACCCAGCAGGTCTACGCCACCTAAATCACTTGTGCATGTTTTAAGTATCTCTTTGAGGAATCGAGTCAGGAGGAAAAGTTAGTAATAGCGATCCTTAATGGAGATTGTCATGGTTACGGGTACTTTTGTCTGAAGGATGAACCCCATCTTAATGCTAGCACCGTCCTTGGTGCTGAGATTTGTGTAATGTCCTTTACTTCTATTTGGAATTAATGTGAGTTTGCAAAACTCACATGCACCACAGCTTCAATCAGTCCCCTTTTAGTCTGGAGACAGGTGCTCCCGAGATGAGGGCAGGGCTGAGTAGAAGCGGGCGGCAGGAGAAGCGAGCGGCGGGGGTTTGCCACGTTCCCTAAGACCCGAGCTCCATCCTCCTCCTTCCCCATCTTTCTCCTCCTCTTCCTCCCCTCAGCAGAGGTAGGAATAGGCACACAGTCTATCTTTATCCCGATCGCTGCCGCTTGCCAAGCGCTGTGTTGTTTGTTTTGGTGTTTTCCCCACCTGTTTAGACAAAGTGGCATATGCACAGTGTGCCTTGAAAGAAAACAAAAAATTGACACTTGCTTGAAATGTTTAAAGTTCAAAGTCTGTTTTGTGCTTGAACAAGGCCTAGACACAGCAGGATATCACATCGCCATTCCTGCTGCCTGCTCTCAGAAATAGCCTGGCGGCTCTGGGTGCGGTTAGAATCCAAAAGCAGCCTTTTGCAGTAACTTTAACATGAAGTCAGAGGATGCTATAGAATGTGAGTGAAATGTCCTGAGGGACCTAGTTGGGATCTCAAGCAACCAGCTGGCATGTATGGGGAAACTACCTCTTTTTCTCAGTGTAGAACAGCATAGGGAGGTCTCTTCGGGTCCAAAAACCTAATCAAATTATTCTTATTATCAGTTGTTTATTGAACACCTACTATGTGCCAGGCACTGTAAATAAGAACTCTGCCCATAATAATCCTTTTTAATCCTTCTAGAAACTCTGTAAAGCAGATACGATTATCCCATTTTGCAGGTGAAGAAAAGTAGTGTGGAGATACTAAATAACTGCTTCCGAGTGGCACAGCTATAGCCATTGGAGCAAAACTTTGAATCCACACGCATCTAACTTTTGACCTTCCTGAAGAGTTTATCATTCCCTGGTGTACAGACTGCTGGCCCACCAAGGGTTTTCACCGTGATTCCAAGTGCCAGACAAAGACTTGGGGGAAATGGTTACGAATTGAACTTAAATTTTATACCTTATATCAGCCACTTGATTCTCTGAATACCATCACTGGATTTATATTGAGTACATTTCACAAGTCTATACTCTTAATAGTTGTTGGTTTTTTTTGTTTTTGTTTTTGTTGTTTTTTTTTTTGCGTTACGCGGGCCTCTCACTGTTGTGGCCTCTCTCCCTGCGGAGCACAGGCTCCGGACGCACAGGCTCAGCGGCCATGGCTCACGGGCCCAGCCGCTCCACGGCATGTGGGATCTTCCCGGACCGGGGCATGAACCCGTGTCCCCTGCATCGGCAGGCAGACTCTCAACCACTGCGCCACCAGGGAAGCCCACTCTTAATAGTTTTAATATTCGATTGCTGTTTAGTAAGAATAAGATGTTTTCAGTTCATTGATTTATTTTACTTTATTTTATTTATTTATTTTATATTTTTGTGGCATGCGGGATCTTAGTTCCCGGACCAGGGATCGAACCCACACCCCTGAAGTGGAAGCGCAGAGTCTTAATCACTGGACCGCCACGGAAGTCTTGCATTTGTTTATTGTTAATACCCTGCCTACTTATTTTTTTTTTTGAGGATAGGCAAGATGATTTTTTAATATTAATTTAATTTTTATTTTATATTAGAGTATAGTTGATTTACAATGTTGTGTTAGTTTACAGTGTACAGCAAAGTGATTCAGTTGTACATACGCATATACCCATTCTTTTTCAGATTCTTTTCCCATATAGGTTATTACAGATTATTGAGTAGAGTGCCCTGTGCTATAAATAGCACAGGATAAATTAGGAGTTTGGGATTAACGTATACACACTACTATATATAAAACAGATAATCAACAAGGACCTTCTGTATAGCACAGAGAACTCTACTCAATACCCTGCCTGCTTTGAAAACATTTCAGAGGACTTTCAGTACCAAAAAGATACTCCCCCAAACAAACTCCTTGAAGCACGAACAGAAGAGCAGAAGTGGCAAGTTGGAAGCAGAAACCAGGCTGTGGGGCACCTGTCTTTGCATGTCCTCTTAGCCCAGTCACAAAGGCAAGGTGGTGGTGACCTCTCTCGTATTAACAGAAAACCTGCCATATAACTATCTTATATCTATCTATCTGCCAAACGCTATCTTATCCTAGTAATGTCTTGAAAGTTAATGCTTTTCATAATCAGAACATTTAAGCTAAAATTACAATTTTGCTTTTTTTCACTTCATCACCATCTTTGAATGTAAGATCATTTTTAATTGTTGAAACAACGTAATATCATCATTTGCCCGGAAAATATTGGAGGAAAACAGCCATCGGCCTATCCTCTAACTACAAATGCAAGAATTTCTGTGTTTTCCCATTTGCTCTTCTTCAGAAAATGAATTTCTCCCCATTTTCCCTAGCTGTACAATAACCAGCATGCCAGGCTGTCTCCTGCTTTCAGTGACATAAGTCTTTTCCCTGTTGCAACAAACTTCTCATAATTATCATTTGACTGAGCACATAACATGCCATGTTTTTAAATTTACTTATTTTTATTTTTATTTATTTTTGTCTGCGTTGGGTCTTTGTTGCTGCGCACGGACTTTCTCTAGTTGCGGCGAGTGGGGGCTACTCTTCATTGCGGTGCGTGGGCTTCTCATTGCAGTGGCTTCCCTTGTTGCTGAGCATGAGCTCTAGGCGCGCGGGCTTCAGTAGTTGTGGCACATGGGCTCAGTAGTTGTGGCTCACGGGCTCAGTAGTTGTGGCACGTGGGCTCAGTAGTTGTGGCTCACAGGCTCTAGAGCACAGGCTCAGTAGTTGTGGCGCACGGGCTTAGTTGCTCCATGGCATGTGGGATCTTCCCGGACCAGGGCTCAAACCCATGTCCCCTGCATTGACAGGCGGATTCTTAACCCCTGCGCCGCCAGGGAAGCCCTTTTTAAAAATTTATTTATTTTTATTTTTATTTTGTTTTATTTTTGTAACGTGCCATTTAATAGATGCAGCGCAGTATCGTTTCTCTGTTGGCAGACATCTGAGTCACTTCTTATTTTATAGAACAGATAAGACTTATAATGAAAAATTATCTCAACTTTCAGCTGAATAATAATTTGTAATTGTATAATTTATATATAAATTATATAACTTAAAATAATAATTTATAGTCTATTTCACTAAAAATGTCCTATATGCACAAAATAAGCTCCTTGAAGTCAGGGACGCTGTACGTTTCAGTTTTCTTTTCCCCGTAAATATAGTGGCTTGAAAATATTATGTGCTTTCTCAGTCATTTCATGAATAAAGACATCTGTATTATTACAGGTAGCATCTGTAACTCAAAAGTAGCTGAAATAGATGGTCACTGATGTCGCTCCTAAGTTGGAAAGTGTATGAGTAGTGTTAGACCAGCCTCAAAAAGCTTAAAATTCAAATAATGAAAACGAGGGTCTAAAACAGCCCTTGAAGAAATGAGCGTATTAGGCGTCGGGCGGGGGGTCCATGTCAGGGTGGAGCCGTTCCTTCCCCTCCTGCCGCCCCTCCCACCCTGTCCTCCTTGTCCTGCCGTTTGGAATTTCAAGCACAGAGAGAAGTGATGTCTGTTGATACTGCTCTGAATAAAATCCATGCAGTAAACGTGTGATCCACCCATCCACGGGCAGAAAGGGGCCCTTCCCTGGCGCTGTGTGTAATTTTGAATGCATCTGTGAGCTCACTTAAAGCCCATCTGTACCCACATGGCCCCCTGCTCCCCCCAGCCCGGTCAGGTGCTCAGAGCAGCCTGCTGGGACACGAGGTGCAGAAAAGCACCTCTTTTAAACATTAGGAGTGATTTTTTTTTCAATCAGCCCATGATTACTCAAGATGTAGGACCATCAAAACTCTGAGAATCTCCGATTTTTTAATGTACTCAAGGGAAGTTTCTTTTCCTGTAAAAGCTAACATATATATTAGTGTTGTCTTGGAATAGTTGGTGTTTTTTCAGCAAGCTCGAATCTGCACTATTTATGGGGTTTGCTCTATAAAACACTGCAGCCCAGTCACGTGACTCCTGTTTCCTAAGCCATCTGTCACAGAGGTCTGGAATTTTATGTGAATGTTGGTTGTGCAGCCTTAACCCAAGTTTTTTTTTTTTTTATGAAAAATGTCAGCAGCTACAATATTTAGCATTTTACTTTACATTGGCCATTAAACTTGATAGCTATAGCTCTGTTTCTTTGCTATAGTTACGTATCAGCTTTGAAGCCAAAAATTGCTTTGATGTACTCCTGGCAGAATACATTGTATCATGGAGAGAGCACGTAGCACTGATATGGTTAATATCTTGGATTTTTGTAACTAAGGTTTATTAATGCTGGTATAAAAACGTATTTGATATTATACAGATGGCATAAGATGTGGTGGTTACTAAGTTATTATCCCGGATAAGCTGTACTGTGAAATTCAGGGCTTAAAACTATCACAGGAGATTAAACTATTTACTGAAAAGGACAGAAAGATATGACCAAACATCTTAGTACAAATATATTCGAAGTGTATTTACCTCCCACAAATATAATAGAGCATTTCTACCTCACAGGCTGAGAGACTGAGAATAGGAACTTTGCAGGTCAAACAAGCAAACAGAAGAGATGCTTTTATTTTTTAACTCAGGCGGCCGCTACGGTGGATCACATCTCAGGGGGGACTGCTGGGGAGGGGGTAAGGGTGCAGTGTAAATGGGGAGTTAAAATAAACCCCTGGGAAGTAACCGTTAGGGATCTTAGGAGCATATTCAGAGAAGACTTCTGCTTTGCCAGCCAAAAGGAAAAGAGAAGAGACATTGTCCAGAAGCTAATTGTGAATTGATGGATGACAGTGACAATGCCGCTCAGGTATTCATTTGACCCACTTGCGAGGGTGACGCCTTCTGGGAGTTACTGCCTGGCGGTGTTCACGATTCAGGACCATGCACGCCATCCTCGGGCACATGAGTTGTGGAAGGTCCAGGGCACATGGGGACTTTGTTGGCACTTGAACCTTAAAAAGAAAACGAAGCTTAGCCAAAGGTCTCCTGAAGAGAAACGCCGTGAGGTAGAATTAAAGTCTCATACTGAGTATCTGGAAAAGAATCACCTCTATTCTGGAGTTTTCACTGTAGAACTTACCCCCTGCTGCCCGCCCCGTCCTGTCATGTGACACCTGGTACCTCCACTCCAGGCCCCCAGGGGAACTTTGGTTTACACTGCCCGCCTCGCCCAACACGCCCGCCACGAGTTAACCAAGCTTTTCTGGCGCAAGGCACCCAGGGTAAAATGTCACTTTCGTACTAATCTAATATAGTTCTCATATTTCCCTGTAAAAAGTCTCTTCCAGCTGGTTATTTGTGCACGTTTTTCACGTTAGATTAATATTGTGATGGGGGAAGAATATTGTGCCTCTTTATAAACTCAAGTGTTAATGCTTCAAACGATGAATTGGGAGTGATAATTCTGCAACGAGAAAGGAAGGTTTAAAGCTAAACTTGGGGGGAAAAAAAGATAAAACAGGTTTAGCCAGTACATTTAGTATTTGGACCATCTTATTTATATTAGGCTTACTTTGTTTAAACCCAGAAACACAAAGCTCACTAATGGGGCTGCTCTGAAAAGTCTGCCTAAGAATTGAACATTAACCAAAGCAAATCAGAAAGCTAGATTTAAAATCAGATATACTTACATAAAAGCTTGCATTTAAAATGATCCCTTAAAAGCCCACATGGCTAGGCTACCACTGCAAACTGCTTAAATGTTTTTCTGTTTCCTATTGTATACCAGGGAGCCGAGATAGAAGTGGATGAAAATGGCACATTGGACTTAAGCATGAAAAAAAACCGAATCCTGGACAAAGCTGCACCCCTAACTTCCACTAACCCTTCGGTTCCAACTGCTTCCTCTTCCCCATTCAAAACCAGCAGCCTGTTGGTCAATGCTGCCTTCTACCAGGCCCTCTGTGATCACGAGGGCTGGAACACGCCTATCAACTATAGCAAAGCTCATGGGAAGACAGAGGAGGAGAAAGAGGTATTGTTTCAATGTGGCCGATAAGCTTGAGACGGAGCGTGATCGGAGGGTGTGGTCAGCTTTTTCCTCCTGGATTAATTCTCACAATCCTGTGTAGATAATACATAATTCTGTACCTTGTTTTTGATTTTGGTAAAATGATGGTTTTAGATTTCAAGAGGAATTTATAAATGAATCCAACGTTTCCCATCCCTTGCCTAAAACAATATGTCATTAGGGTGCGTTGTACCCGCATTACGGCTGAGTAGTGTGTGCTGCGTGAGAGGTGACGTCATCTCTCCCTCGGAGACGGCAGCCTGTGAGGGGCAGCGTGTCACTCGACACCAAGCCACCAGCCTCCGTGTGCTGTGCACCGGATGCCAGAACACGAGAACGAATCGGGGGCAAGGACGCATCTCGTCAAATTCCCTTCAGTGGTTTCGTGGAGGGATGGTGTTGGCATCCCTATGTGCAGAGCCGTGGTCTGGGGACTGATCGTGGATGTGGAATGTCTCAGCCATGGCAACTCCAGAGTTGTGGGCTGGGTTATCCTTGGAGGTGGCTTCACCCCTGGAAGCCAGACATTGTGGCCGTGCAGGAATTCATCAGCCCACATCTCACAGTTGGAGGGCCCTGGCTGGGTCTGATGAGCCTTGACTCAGTGTCATTCAAAAGAGTTCATGGCCACGCCCTCCACTGGTTAGACTCAGTGCCATTGCAGATGTGACCCCGGCTTTACTGTAGGTGATTCTGTTTGTCAGGGAAGTGGTTGGTACTTGCCAGTTGGCATGTTTAAAGAACTGAAATAGACATTTGAAAGTGTGCATCATCACCTTTTTCAGTTGTGTGAAGCTCAGAGACTTTGGTGGAAGACTAATTTGATTTAGCATATGCTTTACTTTTTATTGAAGTATAGTTGATTTTCAATATCATGTAAGTTTCAGGTAGAGCACAGCGATTCAGTTATACATATGTGTGTGTGTGTGTGTGTGTGTGTATTCTTTTTCAGATTCTTTTCCCTTATAGGTTATTATGTAATATCGAGTATAGTTCCTTGTGTGATTTTAGCATCTCCTTTAACATCTCAGGGCATGAGTCAATGTCAATGGCAGTGACGACAAGACTGGGCTGTTTCCTGTTCCCTTCTTTCCTTCCCTCCCATCCTCCCCACACACACTTTCACTGTGATCCCCACGTCCAGGCAGTAAGATCGGTCCTGAGGATGCAGCGCCACCTGGCACACGCGTCCTGCACACGCGTCCTGCACATGCTTCCTGCACACGCTTCCTCCACACGCTTCCTCCACACGCTTCCTCCACACGTGTGCTCAGTCTGGTAGGAGGACTGACCTGTAACCAAGCTCACGGACCAACGAGTAGCTAAGCAGGCACGCAGAGTAGACGGGAGGGCTGGAGGAGCCCCCAGGACCCAAGGCAGGCTCTACATCACCACTGGCCACACCATCATGGGGAGGGTGGGGGGCTGACACAGCAGCAGCTTCAGGTTGGAGTCTGCCATACGGGGTATAGTCATTGCCATTCTGCTTGGCTTTTAAAAATTCACCCAAGGATTTCCCTGGTGGTCCAGCAGTTAAGAATCCGCCTGCCATGGGCTTCCCTGGTGGCGCAGTGGTTGAGAGTCCGCCTGCCGATGCAGGGGACACGGGTTCGAGCCCTGATCCGGGAAGATCCCACATGCCGCAGAGCAACTAAGCCTGTGCACCACAACTACTGAGCCTGTGCTCTGGAGCCCACGAGCCACAACTACTGAAACCCGCGCACCTAGAGCCTGTGCTCCACAACAAGAGAAGCCACTGCAATTGGAAGCCCGTGCACCGCAACGAAGAGTAGCCCCCGCTCACCGCAACTAGAGAAAGCCCACACACAACAACGAAGACCCAACACAGCCAAAAATAAAATAAATAAATAATTTCTTTAAAAATATTCACCCAAGTATTTAGGGATGGTCTTAGTTAATCTATCATAACACTGTTTTAGAAGAACTGTTTCTTAAATCATATACATTTGACTCTAATAAATATAAAACTGACCCTGCAACGTGTAAGAAGCTGCTTCACCTCAGGTGGTGACTGTGAACCGGTGAGTGTGCATCTCTGCCCTCTTCCACATCCCCGGCTGCTTCAGCTGTGCAAAGTCACAGAAGTTACACCTAACTTACGTCATCGTACAATCCAGAAATCTGCCGGTATTCGCATTAGCGATCGCTCAGCACGCGGGTCTGAGATGGAAGTCAGGAGGCGGGGGGAGTGGGCTGAGAGCAAGTTTGTTGATTCGGTCCAGTCCGTGCACATCAGCTCCCGAGACGGGGGACGCCCCCCGTCCACGAGACCCCCGATTGCCAACGGGGCCAATTCCACTCCCCACAGGGGGACCTAATCGCAGTTACGAGGCCTGGAGGTGGAGGTCCAGCCAAAGGCACGTGGCACGGGGGATGATCCCTTCCAGATAAGCATAACGGCATCCCTGTTCTTGGGTGATCCTGCTGGAAGGAAACCCCCCGTGTTGGGGAGTCTCGGTGCTGTGTGCAGGGGGCTTAGACTCTCTGTCCTCACCCCTGCGAGCCTGCTGTACACAGGCCAAGGGCACTGTTGACAAGCAGTCTCCTTTCTGTTCACACACAGTCAGGCGTCCAGTCCAGTCCCGACCAGTAACGAAGCACAGTGGGTTCTTGTTCCCCTTCAGGGGGCTTGTGTCACGTCACATCGGTTATAAGATTGTGCAGCAATGCCTACAGGGTCGCCCTCGTATTCGGGGACACTCCTGCTGCCTGGGGGTCTAGTGACACCTCAGGGACCTCCTTGTATGTACTTCTTATCCCTCAGATCACCAGAAAATTCAGTCTCATGACACATATTCTCTCTTTATCAACACGTGTGGATTCATCCAGGTGGCTTTAGGGATTCAGCTGGAGTACGTTCCTATCTAAGGCTTACGGACCTGTGACTGGTCAACGTGCCAGCAATGTCATGGGGAAGATGATTTGTTGAGATTAGATTTCTGCTCCTTCCTGCTTCCAGAATGGCTTACCTCCTTCAGGTCTGGTAGGGTAGAGTCACTGCTACAAATGGCAACCTAAGTATTCTGACGTCTGGACTTGACAAGCTAAGTGGAAACTCAGTGTTACTGAGAGCAGCAAAGAGGACTTTGGCGACATTAGCTGAGTTCTTGGAGTCCAAGCGCTTGCACTAGGTTTGAGTTGACAAAATACGGTTTAAGCCTAACGCCTGTTGTCACGGTCTGAACGTGGGTGGTTCATTGCTGGGGCGCTGTCCCCGCGGGGATGCACACAAGGTGCTTCTGAGCCCCTGTAACTCCCGGGACCGCTTCTCACCCTTGCTCTTTGTCTTCATCTGTGCCAAGGTAATTTACCAATAGAGCGTGTTTTTCACATTTTGTTTTGAATCCCTAAATGAAAAATGTGATACTCGATAGTTATTATTTTGAAAAAGTAGATTGTATTCAATGTCCTTGTTGGGAAGGTAGCAGAGGGAGGCCATGCTGAGTAAGAATAAAGATTAAAGATCTTTATAAACAGCATCTCATTCTCCTACCAGTTCTGAAAGGCAGGGTTATTATCAAAGTTTCTAGAGGAGAAAATTGAGGCTTGTGGGGTCAAGTTGCTGTTCTTTGGTCATATAGGGAATAAGCAATGGGTCTGGGCTTCCCTAAAATGAAGAGAAGGGAGAGGGCGAAAATGGAGAAAAGGAAAAGAAAGAGTCCACAGGAACATGGAGACAGCTAGGAAATATTGAGAAAAAGCAGGAAGGAAAGAGAAAAGAGAATAATGAAGCAGTGGTACTTGGCCAGGTGTGTGCTGGAGACCACAGTGGTTTTGGTGCTTCTCAGGATGGCAGGACCAGAGCCCCTGAGCCCGGTTACAGGACGTGGCTCCACGTGACCACACAAACCAGGGACGGATGGTCCTGGCTGTCCTTTCCGTGAGCTCTGCAGAGACGCTGCTCGGGGTCCCAGTGGTGCTCTGTGAACGTGGACTGTTCCCACCTCCCCCGCCCCGCACATCCCACACGAGACTCCCACCCGTTCCCACAACCAGAAACGGGGCGATTATATCCAATTCATTGTTATCTAGTTCATATGCACAACAGTTGCCTCATTTTGGAGGTAATTTTCAGAAAATATTGTCTGTCTCTCTCAGTGAAATAGCCTGTCCAGATGCCCTCTAAGAACAAAATCCTGAATCTGGACAAAACTCAAACTATCTGCAAAGGAAAGCGCTGAGGGGTAAGTAGGGCTGTCAGTCTCATTCAACTGTCAGTTCTACAAAGATTTCAGGGCTTCAGATGTAAAAAGTGCCAGATGCGAGTATCCGTTATTCATGTGCCCATTGTGTTCTGGCCTTTACTGAAATCTATATCAACTTCTATCTGGACAGGAAAGGAATTTCACTGCACCTACATACCCTCTAAACACACACATATATGTATGCCACATTTTCTCTTTCTGTCTCCCCAATATAAATTTAGTATTCTCAAAATGATACTTTAAATGTTGAAAAAATTCTCACAAATGATGTTGACATAGTTTTATGCTGTGCTACTTAGGAGTTTATCCAATATAAAATGCTTCTGTAACAAAATTAAGCATTCTTATAGCGACGGTCACCTGTATTTTAATACGTATGCTCTCTGCAAGCTTCTAGAGGTGGAATGCTGAGCCAAAAAAAAAAAAAAAAGGAAAAAGACAATTATTTCATAATGCAATCACATACCCAAGAGTCCATAGTTTTTAAAAGAAGTTACAAAATGTTTAAAAGGTCATATCCAATAAAATGATCCTATTGAAACATCATCACGTACTACTGTGCTAAGTTAAATACCAGATATTCTGCAAGCATGAATTTTGAATGCATTTGAGTCAAATAAGTTAAACTTTCATAGTTGATCATTTCTTTCAAAATCCCTTACTCCCTTGTCTTCCATAATGTGCAGATTCAACAAACAACAGCTAATGACCTTTATGTGTTCATCTGTAAATGTACATGCCTCCTTAGAGAGACTTTGCTCTTGTTCATCACAAAGAAAATAGTAAAATAGCTCTTTTTCACTTTATGCCATTTTTGTGAAAAATTCAGCATCTGAACAGAAAAACAAAAGCTGTTCCACACTGACACAAAATTGGATTTATCATTTGTATCTACTTTCAAAAGGCCGAGACGTTTGTAAATTATACTGGAAAACACCACCCGGGCTGAATCCAGGTAGCTCCAAATGAAACGGAAGGTAGTGCTAATGCTTCGCTTTAGGCATTTACACTGTGAAACATGAAAAGGATAAGCATAATTCACTTCTTTTCTATAGATTCCACGGAAGCAGCATTAAAATAGCCCTTCTCTTCTACCTTAGTAGACAACTATCATCAAACACCTATTTCTCTTGATTTTTCAGGGGTGTATTATTATCTGCTACTGTTTTCAAACATTAATCAATAATATAAAATGGAATACTCAGTATTAAAAATAATATGAAAGAAGAAATTAGACCAAACCAGGTTTTATTAATTTGGTCTGAAGATAATGTTACTTGAGGTAGTGTAAACGTATTTACCACTGTGTGGTCCTATATAAAATAATTGATTGAACTGTTATCCAAGTAATTAGTGAAAGAAATTGCACTTGCCTTTATGACTGAGATGAAGGCTTGGAGTTTTTCTTTATTTGGGAAAATCCAGGGATTTTGTTTTTCCACTGATTTTGGGTATAGACTCAGGATTATTAAAATTGTATTTGCCCTTGCAATTTCATATTCATTTGATTTAAATGAGATTTACCTTGAATAACTCAAAATTGTTTTCTCACCTTGAATGGATCAATACTTTTGAGATTTAGGAGACAGTTTTTTTATATTAGTGAATCTGATTTTAATATTAAATCCAGAACATATTATATTTTCTGGATATAAACAATGATAAAAGTAAGCTAATTATGTGACTGAATAAAACCGTCGTTAGTTTTCTGTAAGATAATATATCAGATGGTAAATAAATGATTTGAAAGGATCAATGAGATTTCCTTATGAAATCAGGATCAGTACCAAGCTTAAAATAAGGCCATGAAAATTAGCGATAACCCAACAAGAGATTCCATCCAATGAGTAAAACCAGTACAGAATGCCAACTTAGCAAAAGAGAAAATTTAAGAAAAACAGGAAGTGATGTGAGACTAAAAGCAATTATCCAGAAAAATCAAACTAAATGTTGCCTAGGTATTGTGGACTCAGTGATTACATATTTAAACAAACGATTTAAATCTTAATTATCTGCTTATCAGAAAGGACATTCTACTAGCCTAAATTCACTTCTTCCTTCTCTGTTTGAAAATATGTGTGATTCATTTTTTGCAGTGTTTCTTTTGTTTTACCAGTGACTGCTGTGTGCATAAAGAACTCTTCCTATGTTCTCTAGGAAATGTTTGCTATACTGTAAAACTTGAAATATATTAAAATATTAACTTATTTACACAGCTCAAGAAATACCTCTGTAGTTATATTTGCCAAAATGCAAACTTTCTAAAGGTGTGCCCGTGAGTTATAATTTCTCATTCTTCACCGAGCATAAATGTCCATAGCGGTCCAGATCTACCCGTATACTCATTATCTTATTTATTTTGTGTACAAATCCAATGAGGGATGTCATCTAAGTCTTTAAGCCAAAACTCAAATTTGACCCCAGTGACTTCAAATACAGTTGTCTTTCCAGGGTTTCCTAATGCCTTGTGTGCTTCTGTATTTTTGTTTGTTTGTTTGTTTTCAGAAAGACCCAGTGAGCTCTCTAGAAAATTTAGAGGAAAAGAAGTTCCCTGGAGAGGCCTCCATACCAAGCCCTAAACCCAAGCTCCACACAAGAGATCTCAAGAAAGAACTAATCACGTAAGTCATCTGGAATGGCTTACTCTGTGGTTCTAGAACAGAGACTCCAATTCAAAACCTTGAGTAATAAATAACGCCTTGGCTTATGGAGCCGACTTTGCAGATGTTTTAGGGCAATTTCAACCAGTTGGTAGTTAAATGTTCCGTATTCACCTAGACCTATGCTCAGAACTAAGAGCATTATGGAAAACATGTACCTGACATGATCTCATGCGAAGAGAATTAAAAGTCTAATCGACTGAAAAACAACACATGTCAAACAATTAGAAAGGTTTATGTTCTGATCAGCAGATCTTAATCTAACACCCACTGGCCTCAGAGGATCCAAGTCAGGGCTTCAGGAAGTCTACAGACTCACAAAACTTAACTGCAGAGTGTTATCTGGGAAGGGGGTTCACGGTTTTCGTCACATTCTCAAGGGGTTCGGTGACTCAGAACTTGAAAGGACAGGGCGGGAAGTACTAGTCGAGCTGCACTGGGTTCTGAGACAGGCCCGGCCGTCTGGAGCTGAGCCCCAGGACCAGGTGACCTGGAGAGAGAGAGAGAGAGAGAGAGAGAGAGCAGGACGAGGGCCCTGGGAAGATGGCCAGGTTTCCCGTAACAAGCCACAGGGTGTTTGAGCAGAAAAGTGCACTAGGGCTGGGGTGTCTTAGGAAGAGCAGTATGCAGAATTCTTTGAGGCTGGGTGTGCGTGGGGACCGTCTGGCATCTGGAAGATCATCTGAAATGTTGACTAGAGATGCAGACGGGAGATCGTGAGCTGCGGCCCGGGAGACGGGGCCTCCAGGGAAGATGTATAAGAGGAAGGGGACAGAATGCCCATCCCAGAACTCGAGGGCACACATCCTGCTGGGACCTGACAGGGAAAAAGAAGCCCACAAAGGATAAAGACCTGGGGCCGAGGAGGAGGAGGAAAGTGATGGTCAGGGGAGCTAGGAGCTCAGAGAACTCCCACCTGGGCCTTCGATGGTTTCCGATGCCACAGCAAGTTCAAAGAGGTTAAAGCAGAAAAGGCAGGACAAACCCCAGGAGAGTGGGTCTTGGGAATAAGGGAGGCCAGCCAGCGGGGGGACACGTGGCGGGAACGGGGGGCAGGGGGCAGAGGTGGGGTGCGAGGGACGTGCCACCAAACGACGCAGGGTCATTAACTAGGACGGACTGTGGCCTGAGCCCAGCTCGCACACTCTTATTCCTTTTTCACCCCGAAGATCTCTGACTGGGGGCTGTTGGAGTTCAGAGTGTGGCTCACAGCTTGCTTACAGGTGTGAGTTCTCCTGGGCCATCGCCAGGACACGGGCCGTCCTGACCACCTTCCTCCTCATCTTCCGGTCACCACTGTGCGGGGGACATGGAGACATCAGGTGGACATTGAGGGAGGGAGAGAGGGGACAGGGAGGGGAGGGGCTTTCAGGCAAAGGCAAGGCGGGAGCCGTGGCTTCTGGGCATTTGTATCCTCAGCAGGTAGTGTTGTCCCGGGGGGTTGGTTGCCGGGAGTGAGTGAGTGACGTGCAAGAAAATCTTTTCCATAGGAAAGTGATTAAACATTCATGTATATTCTTACCCAAGTACATTTGAAGCTGCCAGTTAATGAGAGCTTCTAGCAAAGAGGTGCCCTGGCACTTAGGCACTGGCATCTGTACCCTCTCTTCTGAAGCCCCCAGCATAAAAGTACGTTTACATTTTTCTAATAAAATAGATGAGGCACCCTGTCCTGAGCAGAACGCCTGCCCACCGACCTCTGCGGGCCGTCCTCTCCTCTCTCAGCTCTTCCCCCACGTGTCACCCACCCCAGAGGCCTTCCCGGCTGCTGTGGTCCCCCCTTCCCAGCCCCGCTGCTCCCGCCCCCTTTCCCAGGAGGGCAGGCTGTTCCAGCCACTGAGGTTGCTCCTTCCACGATCCCGCGCGGGTCCCTGATACCACTGCAGTGCCACTCGTTTCCCCAGTGACAGGGACACACCTCAGACGCTGCACAGGCCCTGCACACAGAAACCGTCGGTCAGAAGCCCCCGGTCCAGCACCAGTCTGTCCTGTCCACACTCAAGTGACTTTTTTTTAACACATTTATTGGAGTGTAATTGCTTTACAATGGTGTGTTAGTTTCTGCTGTATAACAAAGTGAATCAGCTATACGTATACATATATCCCCATATCTCCTCCCTCTTGCGTCTCCCTCCCACCCTCCCTATCCCACCCCTCTAGGTGGTCACAAAGCACCGAGCTGATCTCCCTGTGCTATGCGGCTGCTTCCCACTAGCTATCTATTTTACATTTGGTAGTGTATATATGTCCATGCCACTCTCTCACTTCGTCCCATCTTACCCTTCCCCCTCCCCGTGTCCTCAAGTCCATTCTCTACGTCTGCGTCTTTATTCCTGTCCTGCCCCTAGGTTCTTCAGAACCATTTTTTTTTTAGATTCCATATATGTGTGTTAGCATACGGTATTTGTTTTTGTCTTTCTGACTTACTTCACTCTGTCTGACAGACTCTAGGTCCATCCACCTCACTGCAGATAACTCAATTTTGTTTCTTTTTATGGTCGAGTGATTTTTAAATAAACGGTTATGCTGCATTCCTTAAGGATTTTGTGGGCAGACATTGCTGCCTCGAGCATGATGTTCTCTTAGGAGATTAACATTTCCTGATGATGTAGGGCCCACGTACCAGAGCTGCACGTCACCAAGCACTGCGCCCTCTGGGAGGTGACATGGAGCGGCCATGTCAAGGCTGCCATGGGCCTGCTAGTCAAGTTTCTAAAATCTTTGAATGGATTTTGTTTCTGCATATTATCTCAGATATCTTCCAAAAGGGCCAATGTTTATCCTTTGAAGGTAGATTTTGGAAATTTCCAGAGTCGTTCCAAGCTAAATGAAATGTAAAAAACTGATAATTAACCTGCATCACCATTTTGGACAGAAAAATAAAGTGTGATTATTTTGTAATAGGCACTTCTCATTGGTGCAAAGAGAAAGGGCTCCAAAAAGATGGTGAACAATTTTTGGAATATAATCATGAATTCCTAGGAAATTGACTCTCTAGAGGCCTCGTGGTTTTCTGCTCATTTCGGAACAGGGGAGCACTTGGGTGGGTACCACGTACTTCTACACACCTGTGTCACACACTGGTTCTGTAAACGTCTCACTGCTTTACAGTTTCACCCTGTCCTTATTATGCTTTGTTTTATGTTTCTAACAGATAACTGCACCTTAATTGCTTACCAGAAACTGTTCGGCTAAAATAGGACTTTTTGATGTCATTGATCAACGTGAATTTGCTTAGAGTTTGAGCACCACTTACTGAGGGAAGTAGCTAGTTTCCTTTCTCTAAGTTGTGATACTTTCATTTGCAAATCTTCCCAGACTGTATCACCCAACTGGGATCTGCACATGTTATTGTACAAGATTTCTCATTGAAGATCTGTAAATTAAGCCGGCCGTCAGGATCCAGAACAGGATCTTTCCCCACTACATCACTCCCTTCAGTCTTGGCTTTATTCCTTGACCTCTTTATACCACAAAGCTGAAACAAAATAGCCACTATTTAAATGCACACTTTATCATTATACTTCCTAAGTAATTTATAACTGTCTGGTTTAAAAAATCATTGGCATTTTGCCTCTCCTGGCAGTATTAATAGGCATAATTTAAAAATAGAAATAAAATTTAAAGTAAAATAAAATAAATGCAAAGCTATTTTGGCACACCAGGTGGCGATGTATTTGCAAAGTAGGAATTCCCAGGGCACTGTAACCAATCTCTCATGCTCTGAATATTCCAGCTGTGTAATTATCAGAAAAGATTGTTTCTCTGTTTAGCGGGTGAATGGCACTTGCAAGATAACTCAGCTCAGATGTTAGTCATTGTTCTTTTTTTTCTTGTTTACATATATTTGTAGCTTCCGCATTTTCCTTTCTGATGTTCCATCTAGGAAAGTGGTGGGCAAAGAGCTGGCTGGTTCAGCTCAGATCAAGCTCTGGAAATCAAGCATCTCTCTGAGAGATGAAGATGTTCTAACTCTTACAGTTTCTGTAGAGTACCTGAGGATGATTGGAAAGTAGCTCACAGGAAAAAAAATACTGAGAAGGTGACGTTTCAGAAATCTTGGATGTCATCAATCTATCCCCAAATGCCCCTTTAAAGAGGCAGAGTCTGCATTCCACACGTGGGTGAG
Organism: Mesoplodon bidens; assembly: GCF_964165515.1. NCBI lineage: Eukaryota > Metazoa > Chordata > Mammalia > Artiodactyla > Ziphiidae > Mesoplodon > Mesoplodon bidens. The sequence continues at coordinate 3,404,038 of NC_138173.1, read as the reverse complement.
CCTTCACGTTGGGCAGGGCGCCGAAAACATCAGAAAGCACGAGCGATGTAGCTGATGTTTCCCCTGATTATTGACACCGACACAAAGACCACCGAGTGGGCTGGGGTCAATCTGCTTACCTCACACCAGCAACTTTCAAGCAGCGTCAGAGGGAAATAAATGGCTGAGAAACCAAGGAATCTGTTAACTCTGGCAGCAAAACTGCTCAGGATAACTATCCACTTTCATTATTTTTAAAATACACATAAGATGCATAAAATGTGACCAGCTTCTGAGATAAATGAAGTGCCGGGGACAGACTCCGGTCTTTGGCAGACAGCCTGGAGAGCCTACTGCTTAGGTGGTTAATTCCTGATTGTCTTTGCTGGGTTCAAAACTTTGGATGAAACTGATCACAAGCTTTATTAACTAAACTTCGTAACTATTTCTGTACTATCAGCAACAGTCCCATCTAAAATGTCAGTTTACATTTTAGCCATATGTAGTATTTTCAAAGATCTTCTTTTTCAGGTGTTTTTCTAACATGTTTATGAAGTTACTATGTTATCTTTTTCTTTAAAAAAAAGTCACAAAAATTTCTTTCTGAAATCTGTGATATAATTGGTACCTAAGAGCTGCTATCATGATAAAGCATGTGTTTTTAATATTTATGTTTTATAACTCATATTTTCAAAGAAAGAGAACACCACTGACTGTTGATTCACTCACATCCATTACCAGGACATGTATTTTAGCATCACTGTCCTACATCATCTGAACCAGAGAGCTGATGTGATCCTGGAAACTAATAAATCAGGATCATGGCAGTTTCCTCTTGTCTCGTCTGCTGGTCCGTATATAATCTACATCTTTAGTTCATTAGCTTCTTCACGTCCCATATGTGTTAACTGGTCTTGAAAAGAGAAGCTACCTCATACCCAGTCAGACAGAGCAAGTGCATCCGTGAATGCACCTGACCCTGATTCTGTGTTTTTATTGACCCAGCTGTCCAACGCCAGGATGCAACGGGAGCGGGCACGTCACAGGCAACTATGCGTCTCATCGCAGGTAGCTCCCCGCCTTCTCACTTAGGCGTTCCTCATCTGTCCTCCTTAAGGACTCACCCTCACCCTCTCTAGAAAGATATGATCTCGATCGGGAGTTGGAGACTGAGTTAGTTGGGGTTTTGGTTTGTTTCGTTTTTCAGAAATAAAGCTAAGTCTTCAGTCTTTTTACTGACATTGTAAAGAAAGTGTACTTCTCTGGTCAATAACGGTTTTCTGATCCTATGAACCAGGCTACAACCCAGAAGTTAGAGTTCATGTCAGGCTCGGGTCCTGTCTAGCTTTAGGACTCAAGTGAAACCCAGGTAGGACAGCAGTGACCTGAACTGACCTTTTACGCTGTGGGAGGCTTCAGTAAAGGGTTGGAGGGACAGTAGTGCAGAGGCTGTGCTCGGCCCTTCCTCCCACCTGTGTCACCCATGTGATTCGCTGTCCCTCTGGGCAGGGCCTTAACTTCTGAGCACCATCCCTCGGGATGCAGAGGGAGGGTTCTCTGGGTCAGTCATCACTGGAGCCGGGGGTCTCGCTGGGCTAAAGCCCCTGGTTTGGTAAATAGCAAACCAGAGTCTGTGACAAGTAGTCAAGGTGCCCAAAGCCCGGTCTGGCTAGAGCAGCAAAGCCGGGTTCAGACTTTTTCCCAAACCCCATCGGTGGATTGAACATGTGTTCACCAGCTCAGGCTGCCCCCAAGTCGGGCCTGCGTGTGTCAGCGCGTGTGTCTCTGTTTTTGCTTTCTCCTCCCTCTTCAGTGTTTCTGGATGTCCTTTGGCAGATAAGACTCTGAAATCCCTCATGGCGGCCAACTCTCAGGAACTCAAGTAAGTGTCCGGCCAGGGTGGCCCTAACCAGGGGCAGACGGCACCTAAGTAAATTACTACCACGCGCTTTCTCACCAAAAACTAAAACAGCTAAAACCGAATCACTGTAATTGAGTTTAGTTAATTAGCTGGACTTGGAGGGTTTGTATTTTACAATGTTTTTAAAAGCAATGATGTTGGGCTTCCCTGGTGGCTCAGTGGTTGGGAGTCCGCCTGCCGATGCAGGGGACGCAGGTTCGTGCTCCAGTCTGGGAAGATCCCACATGCCGCGGAGCGGCTGGGCCCGTGAGCCATGGCCGCTGAGTCTGCGTGTCCGGAGCCTGTGCTCCACAATGGGAGAGGCCACAACAGTGAGAGGCCCGCGTACAGCAAAAAAAAAAAAAAAAAAAAAATGTTAAAAGCAATGATGTTGAACACCTATGACACTTTTCTCTGTTACTTTCAGAACGTGTATACTAATCAGACCTAGGAGGGTACGGCCAGCATTTTCATCATCTGACTTTAGGAAAACTGCACAGTACTTTACCTTGTGGGCATTTTGAATCATACGACAGTCTTTCACTTTTGGGGGTGACATACAATTCTGGCTCATTTTCACCTTGTCTACAGGATCTCAAAGTCACATGTATATTAACTTTCGTTGATTGATTTGATTTTTCCTACTATTATCTTCTTTTATTCCAAACTTCTCACTTGTTATTTTCATGTATTGTTATAATACATGTAGACTAATAAAAAGTTATAATCCACTTTTTACCCTTTAAAAATATAAGGCATACATTTAGAAAAGATGAAGAATAACATTAAGCAAAATTAGCAAAATGCATTTGCACATAATATTTTAGGAAAAATCAGTGTTACTAAGTCTAGTGATAAAATAATATTTGTGTAAATAATAGAATGAACACTTGGTGTCTAAATTACAGGTAAAATTTCAGAGAATATATCTTCTTAATATTTTGCTAGTATTTCCGTTTTTTAACTTGTTTAAAATTTATCTAAAAATTATCCAAAAAATGTTTATGAAACAAGATGTGATATTAAACAGGTAAAAAATTCAGAATTTTAGTACCATGAATAGTAAAGACAACTCTAAGATATACAAAGTGAGTGTACAATTGATTGTGTCAGTGTAGATTCTAGAAATCATTTTATTGGCTACCATTTTTCTAGATTGAAATGTAAGGATGTGAAGTGGAGACTTATTAGCATATTGAAAGGAGAGACGAGCTAGGCAAACTCACTCAATCTTACTCGATTGCTCTGAACTTCTATATTGCCGTATCTTAAAAATAGCTATCAGTTCTCCTAAGTATTTTCTCTAAACATTATTTCTAGAAGAAAATGTTGATAATACATTGAGAACATGTAGATTGAGTGGTTCTATAGCAATGTTCAGTACTTACCTGCTTTATACAGCCACCTAATAAGTAACATCTTTGCGGTTTTTCTGTACAGAAAGAAAAGGGGACATTTCATTGACCTCTTGTTTGGATATTCAGGGAGAATTTCAAAACAAGGTTTTTTTGGCATAGACTTTTCCAGAATTGCAATATGCTAGTAAACCACTATTTTACTAAAAATATTAATAGCATCTGAGCCTTTCCTACAGTACAGAATATGTATTAAATCTCTAAATGTTTGATTAGAGAATTGTTGCAGGGTTCTCTGGTTAGCTCGACGAGATTATGCAGATTTCATATTTCCTTTGAGAAAAGCGTTCACTCCCTATGTTCCACCTCAAGATTGAATATAAAAGAATTTCTGTGAAAGTTCAGTGGGTTAGAGTTTCAGAAAAGGAATAATGTTCACATTCTCCTGTGGATTATTATCTTTCTCAAACTCTTGTTTGAGTAGAAATCTGAACCCGGGTGGGCATACAAGTGAAATAATAACAATGACCTTGTCTACAAGAACTTTCAGGAAAGCAAACATTTTATGACAGCCTCTGCGGTTTTTTTAAAATAAATTTATTTATTTATTTATTTACTTATATTTTTTACTTTTGGCTGCGTTGGGTCTTTGTTGCTGCGCGTGGGCTTTCTCTAGTTGCGGCAAGTGGGAGCTACTCTTCGTTGCGGTGCGCGAGCTTCTCATTGCGGTGGCCTCTCATTGCAGAGCACGGGCTCTAGGTGCACAGCCTTCAGTAGTTGTGGCGTGCGGGCTCAGTACTTGTGGCTCATGGGCTCTAGAGCGCAGACTCAGTAGTTGTGGCTCGCAGGCTCAGTAGTTGTGGCTCGTGGGCTCAGTAGTTGTGGCTCACGGGCTCTAGAGCACAGGCTCAGTAGTTGTGGCACACAGGCTTAGTTGCTCTGTGGCATGTGGGATTTTCCCAGACCAGGGATCGAACCCGTGTCCCCTGCATTGGCAGGCAGACTCTTAACCACTGTGCCACCAGGGAAGCCCACCTCTGTGTTTTTATTACTATCTGGCATTTTTTAAGGCAACAAAAGAGTGAGAATCTCTGTATATGTTTGCATTCAAGTGTATTTTAAACCCTGTTCCTAATTAGCATTCTAAGTAAAATTGGAATCTCCTTCCGCCTTCACTCCCCTGACTCCAAATTTAATGGTTGATTGTCGGTCAGAGTTATTGGTAGAGTTTCCACAAGACCTTTTAAGGTGGACCATGAAGCAGAACAGATCAGGTGCAAATGTCCTAGGTTCTTTGGCAGTTGCATTAATCCACCAGGTCTCTGGTTGTCCCATCCACCACTGTTGTCCATCTGAATGTAAGGGATTATCATGGTGGTGGAGCAAATCAAAGGAAATAAGTTACACACAGAAACAATTTGGAAACTCTTTTTTCTTAAGCAAAAGATAAGAACTTTGCATGATGTAGACAGAAGCCCAGCAGTAAGTTGTGGATCAAATTTCAGATTCCTTCCAAAATAAGGTTTAACAACAGGGACCTATTGTGTAGCACAGGGAACTATACTCGATACTTGTAATAACCCATAAGGGAAAAGAATCTGAAAAGTTTTATGTACATATATATATATATATATATATATATATATATATATATATATATATCTCTGAATCACTCTGCTGTACACCTGAAACTAACACAACATTGGAAATCAACTACACTTCAATTTTAAAAAGTCAGGCTTAAAAAGAAGGAAAAAAAGAATGCAGGATAACAATGAATACAGTGTCTTCCAAGCATTGGACAGTAGTTAACACATCTTAATATTTCCTTTAAAAATGGATTCTTAGGGCTTTGCTGGTGGCACAGTGGTTAAGAATCCAACTGCCAGTGCAGGGGACACAAGTTCGAGCCCTGGTCCAGGAAGATCCCACATGCCACGGAGCAACTAAGCCCGTGCGCCACAACTACTGAGCCTGCCCTCTAGAGCCTGCGAGCCACAACTACTGAGCCCACGTGTTGCAACTACTGAAGCCCGTGCGCCTAGAGCCCGTGCTCCGCAACAAGAGAAGCCACCGCGATGAGAAGCCCGCGCACCGCAACGAAGAGTAGACCCCACTCACCTCAACTAGAGAAAGCCCGCACGCAGCAACCAAGACCCAACACAGCCAAAAATAAATAAATTAAAAATAAATAAATTCATTTTTTTAAAAAAAGGATTCTTAGCCAAAAACTAGTTCTGTACAAGCAAAAAGAGTCCCACAAATCAGCTCATCCTGTTTGACTGCTTGGCTCTGTGTGATGTGTCGTGACCTCCTAGCCACTCCCACACGGCCCCAGCTCCACTCTCGTGTCTTCCAGGTGTCCCACTCCAGGCTGTGACGGTTCGGGGCACGTGACCGGAAACTATGCCTCCCACCGAAGGTAAGACTGACCCCATGCCCGAGATGGAAATCAGAGCGGTGGCAGCCGCGCCCATGAGATCACATGCTTCTGTTTTGTTGTTTGTTGGGTCCGTATTTCAGCCTGTCCGGCTGCCCTCGTGCCAGGAAAGGTGGTGTCAAGGTGACCCCTACGAAGGAAGAAAAAGAAGACCCTGAACTCAAGTAAGTGTGACGGCTGAGGCCGCGGCGTCAGGGCAGAGGCCCTTTGTGGGACAAACTGGGGGACTTCGGTTGGGAGGCAACTGCGTGTCTTGTCCATCACGACGCCCTGGGAGCAGTATGGGTGCTCGGAGGCTGCAGAACACCTCGCACTCCCCAGCGGTGCTCACACGGGTCTCTGATGGTGCAAAGGAAAGCAGGACTTCGTCCTTGCCCAGAGCTTTTAAACGAAAGCAGCCTCGTGGACTTGCCCTAGTATGACACACACGGCTGCGGGCTCCCCTAAAACTTAAGGCGCAATTTTATCTAAAGCGAATTCCCTCCTCTGAGAAACATGCTTCAGGTCTTGGGTGACAGATGCAGATACAGGTGCAGAAATGTACAGAGGCTTGCTCGACAACGTGCAGTATTTAGACATTTGGAAATCAGAACTCCCGTTCTCTGAGCCGTGGACTCTGTGATGAGCGGGAGCCAGTTGACACGTTAGACCCTCGGTCTTTGTTTGGAGACAACGTAACCCATAACAAAGGGCTTCCCTGGTTGTTTCTGGAGCTGAGAAGTGTGGCCACACACTTGACTCCACTCCTTCTAAACTGGTGGCAAGTCCCCTGAGCTATAGAAGTCGTTCGCCGCCCCTCTAAAATGGGGTAACAGCGCCTCTGCCCACCAGGTGAGCAGTGAGGCTCACGTGGGATAATGCATGACCGCTGCTTAGCCGGGAGCCCGAGGACCATCATTACTGCGCTACTGCTGTCCCCCCGGTTGGAAGGCACCTGGTAGACGCTGTCCTTTCCCCACTTGGCCCCTGTGTGGTCTGCTCTCACCACCACCTCCTCGTTCGCTCGCCTCAGTGCTTCACCTGGCTTATCTCGTCTCTCCCAGCTGCTAACGACTGTGCTGTGTCTCTCCAGATGCCCTGTGATCGGGTGTGACGGCCAAGGTCACATATCAGGTAAATACACATCCCACCGCACGGCTTCTGGCTGTCCCCTGGCCGCCAAGAGACAGAAGGAGAACCCTCTCAACGGGGCCCCCCTCTCCTGGAAGCTGAACAAACAGGAACTTCCCCACTGCCCGCTGCCAGGCTGCAATGGGCTGGGCCACGTGAACAACGTGTTTGTCACCCACAGGAGGTAAGCTTTGCTGCTTTTTTTTTTTTTTTTTTTTTTTTTGCGGTACACGGACCTCCCACTGCTGTGGCCTCTCCCATTGCGGAGCACAAGCTCCAGACGCGCAGGTTCAGCGGCCATGGCTCACAGGCCCAGCCGCTCCGCACGGCATGTGGGATCCTCCCGGATCAGGGCACGAACCCATGTCCCCTGCATTGGCAGGCGGACTCTCAACCACTGCACCACCAGGGAAGCGCAGCTTTGCTTCTTAATGTGTGGTTCCTGTGATTGTTTGTCACCTGGATTGTCTGGGGGAGGGGAGAGACCCCCTCAAGGTCATTAATCACAGCACCTTAGATGTCCAAGTAATGAGCCTTGCCAGATAGATATTTGACCAGTTTGAAGGATGGAAAATGTTATTTTCTCTATTTCTGAAATTCACTGCACGATTTTCAACTGCTTTTGAAACTGTGCTTGTGTTTTTTTTATTCTAAACTATTGCTTGTGCTGCTTTTTTTTAATGGTTCTGTCAGTGGTTCACTTGAGTTCTAAGTGGTGATAGCTACTCACTTCCGTTGTATGATCGTAAACTTTCACTTTACGTGTTTATGTCACGCCCTTCCGCTCGTGAACTGGCTCCATTTCAGACCAAATGGTAGTTGTTTTGCAGCTGGGAAGCTGTGAGTCATCCCCAGCGGCCAGAAAGAAAAGGACACAGCGATTACCAAGTACCCAGAGGACGAGAGAGATTTAGAAAAAACCCTTTCTAGCTTCACAGGGACTCAGTTCCTTCCTCACTGAGTGGCATGTACTTCAACCAGGCTCTTTGTCAGGAGCACTGATCTTAACCCAGGCTTTTGTCCACATTCTACATCAAGGAGAGGAGCTCGCAGAATTCCCTGGCGGTCCAGTGGTTAGGACTCCACGCTTTCACTGCCAGGGGTGCAGTTTCGATCCCTGGTCAGGGAACTAAGATCCCACAAGCCAAGCGGCATGGCCAAAAAACAACATAAGGAGCGGAGCTGGAAGGTTCACTGCACACACCTCTGGTCGTGGGGCTGTGGTGCACCATGCAGATTTAAGATCTAACAAAGCTTTGTGAGTCCTGACGCTCTGCTTATGGGCAGGATGCCAACAGAGCAAAGCTGGTTCCGTTTTCGAGGTGCACATCGACGGTGTCAGGAAATGAAGTTTTCCAAGAGCCCCACCTGCTTATGGAGGAAACCTGATCTCTTTAGGTGGTTTATTTTTTGATGGTTCTCAGATGCCTGATCGCATTCAAAATAGTGCACGTTGTTTTCTTCTGGGTCTGTACCATCGCTTCCTGTCCAGGAAGGACAGTCACACATCAAGCGAGCCTCGTAGCTGCACAGGAGCTGTGCTTTCTCACCACGGACCCTGTCATGTCCATGTTGACATCGATAATGAAATAGTAATGCTGGACTGTGGCGAGTGCATCCCTCAGTTAGAACAACAGATTTCTCTTGAAAAATCCTGGAGTGGTTTTACATGGTGACGCCAGGCCTGGTGAGGATATAGAGCTGCAGGGACCCTCAGAGCTGTAAGTGGAAGAGGAATTGGTAGAACCATGTCAGGAAGCTGATGCCTTAGAAGTAAGGGAGCTGGTGAGGGTGCCCTGGTGTCCAGCCACCAGACGTCCAGGCTCAGTCCCAGAGGTTCTCCTGCACCCTGAGATGGAGACGGCCGTGTGCCAGGAGGTCGCCTTCCCGGCTCAAGGTTGGGGACCGCCTGCCTGCCACCTTGGCCCCTGCAGCGCAGGGCACAGGAGTGGTTCCACCTGCAGGGCCTCGGATCCGTGTGGATGCAAAGGCACCGCGGGAGGATTTGGAGCAGGTGTTGAGTGGGACGGAGTGCTGAGGGATACGTGTGGTGTGATTCAGTCCCACAAAGTGAAAAAACATGGAGCAAAATCACGTTTTAAAAAACTAGGTAATTTTTCATCTGCAGTTGGAGTTAATGGCTGTCTCTGCGGGACAGGAGACAGCTATTGCTGTGGGGCAGGTGAAGCTTCAAAGTGCGTTCTGTGTTTGAAGGTAAATTCAATGTATGCCCCTCAAGGGTATTCTTTCAACTGCAAATACACGTTGTATGTATCTGTGTACATACTATTTACTTCATAATAAGAAAAGGAAATTATGAGTTCAAAAATATAGGCTGCAGTATTAATGCAGAGATATTATTTTCTAGGAGAAGAAAAACAGTTAAGAATTTAGACAAATGAATAATTGAGATTTCACTGTTTTTCTCTCTTGCTACTCAAAGGATTTAAGAGCCCAAATTTAACCTGGGTATTCTCTTTGAGGTGGAATGCTTTTCTTTACTATGTGTAGGATTTAAACAAATAAGATAATAAAATGCCTGGCTTATTGCCTGGTACATAGTAGGTGTTCAGCACAGACTATTTCCTTTCCCTTTTGTACAATTATATTAATATATGTGTAGCTATGCAGTAGTTCATTAAAGTAGGAATGACGTGCTGGAATCACATGGACTGACCTACGGTACACCTTTACCTGTCCTGTTCTCAACCCTGACGTCCTGACTTGTTCTGTTCTCTTTCCCGTCACTGCCAAAGGCCAACTGCTATTCCAGGCTGCTCTGTCCTAGCAGACAGCCTCTTCTAAGTTCCTCACGTGGCTTATCCCTTTAAACCCTTACAAACCCTGTAAGCTACAGGGACCGCGGTGACCCTCAGTTGACGGAAGAATCAGAGCACAGGGGAGTTCAGGGATTGCCCCCCTCCTGCACAACTCACAGCATCGGGACCCCAGAGCCCCTCTCCCGAGCTGGGTACCAGCCCATCCCTGGTGTTTCCTGGATCCTCCCGACCACCAGGCACTCATGCAGACTTTCCTCAGCTGTCCTCTAAAGCAAGTTCTATAACTTTTCCCATTTAAGATTCAGCAAAATGGGAATAATTACAAAACATACCTTAGAGGATGACTGAGAACAATTACCTGTGCATTACATCAGCATTTTGTTTACATACTAATTACTTTAAAAGCTTTCTTTAAGACTTCATGTTACAGACTTCCACTTTGAAAGAATAGCAAATGAGAAGACAAATGATATTATATTAAATACACATAATTATGGATGTTTGCAGCTTTAAAACCAGAATTCCTGTAACTAATAGAACTCATTTAGTGCCACACCATAACTGTAATTTTATTGAGGTTTACTAACATATTATAAACTATGATGCCCACCACACAGATTTGTCACCTGCCGTTTTACTGTAACAGGGCATATGAAGATATAGTTTTAAATTGCCTTCCCCTGGGGCTTCCCTGGTGGCGCAGTGGTTAAGACTCCACCTGCCAATGCAGGGGACATGGGTTTGAGCCCTGGTCCGGGAAGATCCCACATGCCGCGAAGCAACAAAACCTGTGCGCCACAACTACCGAGCCTGCGCTCTAGAGCCTGCGAGCCACAACTACTGAGCCCGTGCACCACAACTACTGAGCCTGTGCTCTAGAGCCCACGAGCCACAACTACTGAGCCCGTGAGCCACAACTACTGAAGCCCGCGTGCCTAGAGCCCGTGCTCCGCAACAAGAGAAGCCACCACAATGAGAAGCCCGCGCACCGCAAGGAAGAGTAGCCCCCGCTCACCGCAACTAGAGAACGCCCGCACACAGCAACAAAGACCCAGTATAGCCAAAAATATACATATAAATGAATAAATTTTAAAAATAAATAAATTTTAAAAAACAATTTTTTAAAAATCTTAAAAAAAAAACCTTGCCTTTCCCTGACTTCATAGAATTGTGAATTTGGTCCAAGCTGTATAAAGCATGTTTCTCCTGTCTTACAATACGGAGCCTGAACCCCAAAGGCGACGCCCAGCCAACCTCCCTGTTTTCCTGAGTGGCAAGACTGAGCCTTGTGGAGGATGTGGCATCCTCAAAAGGAAAAGGGACATTAAAAATATTTTCTTGCCCAAGTTTTCTTAAATTTAGGATTTGTTTTATATCCTGGAAGATATAACCCCGTTGGGAGGTACAAAACATCCAGTGGCATTTTTTAGACCAAAGCCTCCCTCCCGTCACTTAACTGTACTTGGTTCTAACGCACATGGTTGTGGAATTTCACTAGCATTCCACACGGCTGTCCCCCCTGGACGCTCACCCAGTGTTGTCTAAACAGTGCAGACCCTTGACGGGAGAGACAGAAGTTCTTGGGAGGTATTAACATCCATCCTGCTACCAACCTCCCACAGGTGACTTTTAAAATCCAGTTTACCAGCCAAACATTACTCCTGTTTGTGACAATTTGTCGGAACACAGTATGTGACAGAAAACAAGACAGACTTGTACAAACTTTCCAGGAAAAAAAAAAGAAGATAATGTAGCTTCTAAAGGCCACTATTTTTAGTGAGCAGCTTCCAGAATAGAAAAGTCAGGTTCAAAGTTCAGTTTGTGCTTTTCCATTATTTTATTTTCCTGTGTAAAATATTTCATAATTTATCAAATCTTGGCAAACCACAGAGCCTTCCTTTTATATGTAATATTACATATATATTATTGTTTTATTTCAGATAATCTTAATATAGAACAATTTTAAATTCTTAAGAAAAATATTCATGCTGCAAACATTTATTAAGGGCTTTGCTTCAGAAATAGTCTCCTTTCACTCTGCCAAGTGTTCCAATCTTTGGATGGCAAATGATTGTTTCATGCATGAATTGTAACCAAATTTCTCTGGGAAAAAATATTTTCAATGGCTAATTATAATTTTTAATTTTATTTAAAAGTGGTATCTCCAAAAATATAACCAAATGACAAAAGAATAAATGGCTGCATAGAGCAACAAAATCATCTCATCATGTACTACAGGAAACAAGTATTGTTCAGTGTTGTCATTATCATTTTGGGGTAATTTAAACAAAACAGATGACATTGTGGGAAGGAAGCAGGTCTGAAGAGTGTGGCTCTTCAGGAAAAGCGTATAAAGAGCCTGCCGAGCAACGCACTGCCTGGGCAGTGAGGGTGCTTAAATACACCTACAACCCTGCCTTTTCTGTTCCTTTCAGGTAGAGATGTTTTAATGAAAAATGATGTTTTAAAAGTTAAAGAATAAATTCGAAACTTTCCCCTACCCAAACTGGATTTGCCACGAAGCGGGGGGGAGGGATATTATTTTGGGCTTGTATCAATTTGAGTCATTCTGTAAAGATCAGATGACAGTGTGTATGAAGACAGGAAGAACTAGATTTATCATTCATGGCATTTTTGACTGATCTGGAACAAATCTTATGCAAAATATATACATACAGTTTTACATTTACAGTGAATAAAGTAACCACTACTAAAAAAAGGCCCTTACATGAATGCAAAATAGTAACATTTTAACAAAATGAATTAAATGATAATTATCAACAGTAGCTATTTGTATTTTGATTTGAGAGAAAAACACAAAACACTTTACATTATTTGAGGGCCTTTTGCTTTTGTTTTAATAGATACCGTTACTTTCTGCACAGAGACTGCAGATTGTAATGTAATGAGCAGGCAGGTAAAGATGTAAAGAGTAAGTAGTGAGTACAAAATTTTAATTTTTGTAAGAAATAATATGTGTTTCACACATCGGTATAATTTCTCTTTTCACAGCTTATCTGGATGTCCTCTCAATGCACAAGCCATCAAGAAGGGCAAGGTCTCTGAAGAACTAATGACCATCAAGGTCAAAGCATCTGGAGGTAAGAGGGCAGGGCGGGGCAGCCACCCCCAAGGTCTGGACCCGGGTCTCCGGCGGGTCCTGTGTCCGAACCATCCTCCATGCAGGAAGTGCTATTTGACTAGGCAAGAAGGAAGCTTTCCTCAAATTTGAACTAAACTATAACTTTCTCTAAAAAACAATCTCTTGGGTTTTTTCCCTTACTTTTTAATAAGGATCTCCAGCAGAGAAAGTCAAGCAATGAGACTTTTGATGAGTTAGGGTACACTGGCTGAACTTTTGTGCTTCAGTCCTGAAAATGATAGTTTTTTGTATGAGCCTGCACGTGTGTGTGTGTGTGTGTGTGTGTGTGTGTGTGTGTGTGCGCTCCTGGTATAAGCCCTCTATCAAATTTCAAGTTTGGGGCACCTATGTTTGAATCCTTAAATTCTGCTCTACCCTCAGAATGGTATTTTTATGGAGAATCCACATGGTTTAATTTAGCATCTCTATTTCTCTACATGCCTTCCTAGTGTCAACCCCCGACCACAGTTAATATACACAGTGGCTGAGCTGAGGTCTATATTGGCTCTTCCTGTGTCCCTCTGATTCTTGAGTACTTTTCTTGAGTTCTCACCAGCAATTATCTCAGGCGTGTGTTGTCTCCTTCGAAGATCGTCCTGACGCATCTGGGAAACAAAGGCAAAACAATTACTTTGCTTTGGGGATTTTATCTGATGGCGTCTTTAGCACATGGGTAGAACCAAGCCAGGGACTGTGACCTGTTGTGACTTCATTTCTCTGAAAGCATCACTCCATCTTTTAAATCTGTGTGTGATGCTTAAAAAGAGTGGCTTGTTTCCAGGTTGTGCTTCCGTGAAGAATATACCACATGCACCTTACACATCCTGCTGTTGTAGGTTTGTCTCAGGTGTGTGCCTAGGAACGGCGTTGCTGGGCCGTGGAGCATGAGGTCCATGTTCAGTAGGTGATGATCTGTGTTCCCGAGCAGCGACCCAGGAAAGTACCAGAGCCTAGAGCTGTTTCGCACAGATCGTCAGCTCTGCTCCCGTGCGTTGGTCTCATTAAGTCTAAATGCTGGCGTTCACGTGTATCCCGCTGAATTGTCATCTCTTGGTTTAGAGTCATCATTCTGGACTGCTGAAATGACCTTAAATCCTGCTTCTGGCATCCTGAATATGAGCTCCTATTCCCAGCTTTTTAAAATCTTTAAAATGTATTCATATTCCTTCTATAAAAGAATGATGGGAAAATAACTCCCGTGCATTGAGAACCTGTTGTATGTTCAGCACTTTATGTTTTACTGCGTTAATTCTCACAACATTTTACTGAAGCAAAGGATGTGAAGTAAGTGACCCAAGTTCAGGAACAGGAGCCAGGCAGCATTCAAACTCCAAAGCCACACTCTCCCCGGACGGCATTTGCTTCTGATCCTGGTCCAGGGGGAAGCCAAGCTGTGTGTCCCTGGGCTCGAGCCCCCCTGTCAGGACCCCCTCTGCCTCTAATAATGGCTCATAAGACCCCATACGTTTGGTCGTTAATCAGCACAATCCAAGTCTTCCTGTCCTGGCAGCATCGTGCGAGAGAGAATGCCCGGGCTTTGGAACTCAGGCAGGCTTTGCCCCTTCCTTTGGCCCCGGGGCAGGTGATGCGGCCCCATCGGGGGTCACCGTGGCCTCCTTTAGCCTCCGTGAAGCTCTGGCCTTTGTGGGGGGAAGGAAGGGTGATGACACCTGCCCCACAGGGTCCAGCCAAGTTCAAAGGAGAAGTTACTTGTGAACCTGTCCAGCAGCAGACCCAGAGCACAGCAGACCTACATTAAACGCTGGGACATTTCTTACTAAGGAAGTAAATCCTGCAACTCTTTGAACCCACTTTTTTAGAATCTTGGATATGGGTAAAAATTCAACGTTTCAAATTAAAGTCTCATTTTCACTTAGAAAACCACAAATTCAGTGTAAAAGGGCTCAGGTTTGTCTCAGTCTCTTATTTTCTGTTTGAACTAAAAGAGTCTGACTTTTTACAGGTATAGAGAGTGATGAAGAAATTAGGCATTTGGATGAAGAAATAAAGGAACTCAATGAGTCCAACCTTAAAATTGAAGCAGATATGATGAAACTCCAGACGCAGGTAAAAAAAAAAAAAAGGAAGAGGGAAGGGAGGAAGGAGGGAAGGAAGGAGTGGGGAAGGGATGGAGGAAAGGAGCAGGAGGGAGAGCAGTGAGTTATCTTTAGGTCAATCATGATCCTAAAGGGAGGGAACACATTGAGCTATTAAACCCTGTGATAAAAAACAAACTTCTCGGACTTCCCTGGTGGTGCAGTGGTTGAGAGTCCACCTGCCAATGCAGGGGACACGGGTTCAAGCCCTGGTCCGGGAAGATCCCACATGCCTTGGAGCAACTAAGCCTGTGTGCCACAACTACTGAGCCTGTGCGCCACAACTCCTGAGGCCACGTGCCACAACTACTGAGCCCGTGTGCCTAGAGCTCGTGCTCCACAACAAGAGAAGCCCGCGCACCGCAACGAAGAGTAGCCCCCGCTCGCCGCAACTAGAGAAAGCCCGCACGCAGCAACGAAGACCCAACGCAGCCAAAAATAAATAAATAAAATAAAATAAATTTTAAGAAAAACAAAAAACATATGGATCCTTTGCAGTGAACACACAGAGTGTGTCTCCTGTACACAATCCTTGTGAAGGCTTGAATACATGGATCACCCTGGGCGATCACTGCTTTGGCAGCTGTAGGCCAAACTGCTCTCATTTTTGCCCTGGGTGCACCAAAGGCTTTATCAGCAAGTAAGACGATCGTCCTATAATCACAGAGCCTCTAGAGTATGTGGTGCTTTAGAAAAACTGTCATGAGAAGATATGGGGGCCTTAGTTTTATTGGAAACTCAAGTAAAACAATGCAACTTTTTAAATTTAACTTTTCAAGAACACCTCTGAATGGGTCAGTGTTTGATAGAAATGGATCTTTTCCCAGATTTTCCTGACATTCTTTATTGAAAATTCAAGCAATTTCTCAGTTCTGCATTCTCCTGGGTCTGCCCCAGCCCCTGATTAAATTTACCCTCAAGGAAATTATAAGTTCAGTCCAGGATTTGTTTTTTGTCTTTTATTGTTTGTTTGTTTTTTGGCCATGCCCCAAGGCACACGGGATCTTAACTCCCCGACCAGAGATTGAACTTGGGCCCCAGCAAGGAGAGCACCGAGTCCTAACCACTGGACCACCAGGGAACTCCACAGTCCAGGATTTTTACAAACACTCATAATAACTCTATTGCAATAAATCAGAGGGAAAAGAATGAGACAAAGTTAAGCTGAAGTGTCTTTCTCCCTTTTCTCCTTTCCTGAAACGTGGGGTTTGGGCCACTGAGGTTGCTCACTCCCAGAAGTCTTCACTCACAGGGGCCTAACACAGAAGCTTTTAGTCCATCTGAAAAGCAGGTTTCTGCGTGACCCGTGTCATAATCTTCCATTAATAGCAATCCAAGCTACAAAGAGAGCGTCATGTGTGGTTTTCGCAATCATGAGAACTTGTCTTGAGAACCATTAGTGAAGAAAGCAAAGGCCTTTGCCCTCATGGAGCTTACAGTCTAGAAGGGGAGATAAACAACAACAAAAAATCAGAAGCGATAAATTACAGGGTTCGATACAGAGGGGAGGCGGGGCTCAGCCACAGGAGGAAGGAAACACTTGGCAAGGCTCGAGGAGCTGAGGCATTAGCCAGACAGGAAGGGGCAGGGGTGTTTCCAACAGGAGAAGCAGCCAATGCCAAACCCCTAACCCTGGAGAAGGCCCAGCGTTTTGAGAAATAGCAGAGTGAGTGTGGCTACAGGTCAGGGACCTGGGGGTTATAGGAGGTGAGTCCCTGGGGACACACAGGACTTCCCAGGCCCTTTTTAAGATGTTGGCTTTTATTCTGAATGAACGCAGACCCATTACGGGGTTTAAAGCCAAGGGTTATTAACACGATCATATTTGACCTACGATCTGCCTGACATTTGAAGAGACCCGCGTGGGTAGGTGGGGTGAAGACGGGTCAGCAAGAGATTGGGTGGTGCCCAGCCGGGCGCAGGGCCGCCCCTGAGAAGGGGTCACAGTCACCACGGCGGCTGCACCTGGGGAGCAGCAGTGCAGGTGGGCACCGTCTCCATCCTGGGCCCTCTGACAGGGGAGCCCAGTGGACGTGAAGTGCGAGAGAAAGCGCCATCAGGGACGCCTCCCAGGCCTGGACAGCAAGCGAGTGGCCATCAGCTGGGAAGGAGGGGGCTGTGCAGGGAGCAGGTTTGGGGAAACAGCGAAGGTTTGCCCTTGCAGCCCACCTTACAGCCACGTGGGGTGTGGATGTGCAGCCGTGGGAGAATCTAGGCTGAAGAGCCGCACTTGGGACTGTGGTTCCGGCCCTCAGGGCGAAGGTGGGGGGGGGCGGGGCGGGCAGGGCTGCTGCTTTGTGAGGACAGGTGGCCATGCCCGATCAGCACTGCACTCTGCTGAGGCCCGGCCCTTCCAGACCCTGCTTCCCACGTTCCCAAGGGCCTTCCCTTTCAGATCACGTCTATGGAGAGCAACTTAAAGACGATAGAGGAGGAAAACAAGCTGATAGAGCAAAGCAACGAGAGTCTCCTGAAGGACCTGGCGGGCCTGAGCCAAGCCCTCATTTCCAGCCTCGCTGACATCCAGCTCCCACAGATGGTGAGTCTCAGGCCGCGCGGCCCCGTCCCAGGGCTCCCCTTGCTGGCGAGCCGTCACCCGGGGCTGGGGCGGAAAGTCCAAGCCGCCCACACTTCATCCCTGGGAACGTGATGGATATTTACGGTTACCCTATGTCACGACCAAGGGCTTCTGATACCACAGGAGGCATTCACAGATGATGGGGGTTTATTTGAAACTAGATTTAGAATGTAAATGAAAATTGGAGGCCAAAGTTCCCGCTCTCAAAATTTGTTTCCAAATGGAAAGCTTGCTAACGTGCCTTACACAGTCTGAGACCCATGCTTTCTTTTTTTTTTTTTTAACATCTTTATTGGAGTATAATGGCTTTACAATGGTGTGTTAGTTTCTGCTGTATAACAAAGTGAATCAGTTATATGTATACATATATCCCCGTATCCCTGCCCTCTTGCGTCTCCCTCCCATCCTCCCTATCCCACCCCTCTAGGTGGTCACAAAGCACCGAGCTGATCTCCCTGTGCTATGCGGCTGCTTCCCACTAGCTAACTATTTTACATTTGGTAGTGTATATATGTCCATGCCACTCTCTCACTTCGTCCCAGCTTACCCTTCCCCCTCCCCGTGTCCTCAAGTCCATTCTCTATGTCTGCGTCTTTACCTAAGTATGAAGAACATACTTAAGTACTCCTCGTATAGAATAAAAAGCACAAGAGTGAGCAAGGCATCCTATTTCCAAAACCTAAACATATGCTTGAGGCATTGCAACTATTTAAAATTCATAGAAAATTGGTTTCCTTTACATTTTCATAAATATAATAAACATTTGGAAGAGGGCTGCATTGTTGAATGCTTTTCATTTCCTCAGTACAGGCATGTTTAGAACAAGTTTTCTAAAGCTGCAAATTTTATATACAGAAGGGTTTGAAAAAGCAGCAATTTAATAAAGAAATAGGATTGGTTTTCCTGAAAGCAAGAAATCTCTCAATTTGTCCAACTTCCCAGCATGGAGCCCTCATCTTCACCAATTCCAAATATGTCTCCTGACAATAAGAAAAAAAAAAAAAACCAATATTTTTTTTAAAAATCAATCATGTAATAAAAAAGAACCCAAAGGAAAATAAATGATTACTTTATGGCCAGTCTTAAGGTAATTATTGAATATTATTGTTATATTATTTCTTTTTTTTGTTATATTATTTCTTAACATTTCTCTAACTCATACTTCAAATTTGTATTCTGTAATATTTTTTTCTTCAGTGGCGCCATAAAAATCACTGTTACCGTGCAAGATAAGTTGTACTTTGTATAGTTATATACAAGGCATTCTCGCAGTGATTTGGGGGCAGGTCCCACTAAATGTTCAGTTTATTTCGAGCACTGGTCTCCCATCTTATGGGGGAGGGAATGGAGGCTCTGAGCCTTATGTAATTTGATGGAGGTTCCAAAGCCAGCACAAGCGAGGTGGCCTTTATCACTCTGCCATCTGGGTCCTCGTCCAGCTAGAAACTCGTGACACGGCAAAGGCAGAAATGACACGGGAACGGAAAGCAGTGTCAGGCGGCTGGTGGAGTGAGTGCTTGGCTGGGCGCAGTGAAATCAGCTTCCCGTTGAGAAAGCCGAGCTCTTCAGCAGCAGCGATCACAGTAACGCCCTTTATTCCTTTGCACCGAGACCTTTTACAAGTCCCTTCTTCCAGGCCTCTTGTGCAGTAAGTGAGGCGCGTTTCCAAAAAGCTGGGAAATGCAGGCCCGAGAAGTGGCGGAGCGGCAGTTCCCCCGGCCGCGCGTTCCTTCCACTCGTGCAGTTTCCACGTTGCGAGGGGCTGCTCTGTTTGAGCCACCACGTTAGGGACAGGAGGTGGCCACACGCAAGCAAAGAGCAGGAGGTGAACAGACCGGACTCTGTGAAGCCCATATTCCACCTGGAAAGACAGAGAGAGGGGAAAAGCCTAGCTCTGACCCTCAAGGGGGAAATGGACAAAGGAGTCCGACGATGAAAGAGGACAGTTCCCACCAGACGGCTGGTGACACCTTGTCTAGCCTCACAGCCCTGAAACCCCGGCCCAGGGCCGTCAGAGGAAGCTTCTGGATGAGCAAAGCCCTCCTCCTGCCTGGCCCACACCCACCTTCTGCAGACGAGGTCTCCATGCTGAGCACGTGCATGTGAGGGACGCCGAGAGGCCCTCTCGGGAGGAGGGTGCAGCTGGGAAGGGCCCAGCCCAGCAGCGAGACCTCCACCTGGTGGGGCTCCAAACTGACCCCAAAATACGGGCAGTCGCACTCACCCCATTAACTGAGTGAAGACCGAGCAGCCGCCTGCCTCCCTGCGTCCCTCCCTGGTGCCAGAGTCACGTACCCCCCGTGGACTTGCTCCCCTTTTCCCAGCAGCCTGGCTCGCGTGACTGATGCCATGTGTTTTGTCCTCCTTCAGGGGCCCATCAGTGAGCAGAATTTTGAAGCGTACGTCAACACGCTCACAGACATGTACAGCAATCTGGAGCGGGACTACTCCCCAGAATGCAAGGCTCTGCTGGAGAGCATCAAGCAGGCGGTGAGGGACATCCACGTGTAGGAGCACAGCGCCACGGGCCGCGGACTCACCACCAGCAGCCGCGTGTACGCATCTGGAGGGCCCCCGGCTGCTAAGGCAGGCAGGCGCCCTACTGCATCTATAATTGCAACATTGCACTAATTCCCCCCCCTCCCCCCAGCTAACGTGAAAAGGAAAGAAAAACTATGATAGACTCTTTGGATGAAAAGCAATGCAGTCAAATATTAGATCTTATTTATTTTCATATGCTTTTCTTTTATTTCTTCATTGCACTCTTTTGGGGTTTTTTTTTTTTGTACAGTATATGTAAAATAAACGTGACATTTTTATATTTTATTTATTTCTAATCAAAGAGTTTTTTATCTTTTAATTGCATTTTGAAGTCTGCCATATTTTTACAAGTGTGTTTATTAATTTATTTTCCAATAGAATTTAAATAGAAATGCTATTCTCAAATCACATATCTTGCTGGGTTTAAAGAAGAAGACAAGCAAGAATGAAGGAAATCCTTGTCTAGGGGCTGCGCTGTGGTCCAGTTTGACTTTTATTGCACACTTGTACCCCAAGCCCCATACCACCTTCACTGGCTTTGTGTTTATAAACGGGCTTAGGTAAGGTGCGCAGGAGAGACGGCAGGATAAAAGGCGCCCACTCGTGGGCTGTGCGCCCTCACAGAAGCACAGGAGACTGGAAAGCAGCCTGTTCCGGATTTGTTAGCAATAATTAAATAGAGCAATCAGCAAAGTATTCAACTTGGCTGTACGGTTTCAATTCATATGAGTTATTTATTTGAAATGGTTTAAAGAAACAAGCTTTTTTAGTGATGCAGGTTTGTCCATTTGTTTTTCAAGTCACACCAGACAGTTGGCAGCTCTGACCCTGAGATGAGAAGTAAGACTTGATGTGACCAGCCAGGCTTTCCTGCCACACGTTGTCACAATATACAAGGGACAATATTGATGTAGATTTGTACTTAGCAAATGTAAACGCATCCAAATGGAAAACCGTGTAGATACCATATCCCCTGAAATAGCATTTATCTTACTGGGTTGACTGGGAAGAAATGGAAAATAGAATCACACATGCAAAAATGGTACCCAGATCTGAGTCATTGCTTTAAACACTGGTGACATTGTCTCAGCCTCCTTAGGCAGCCAGACAGCTTTCAATTTGACAGAAGTCTTTCTGCCGAACAACAAGTGCTACAAAGCACACACACTCGCAACCCACAGACAGACACACTCACAGACACGAAATTGAGCCCACAATCTCGCATTTCTGGGTGGATCAGAGTTTAGTAGTTGCTATAGTAAAGGCAATGTCTATTTCAGGGATTGTAAAGTAGTTAAGCATTGTTTCAAAAGTTTTTTTATATTTATTTTTTTTAAGAAAAAGGTATAGACAACCAGCTAAACTGCCTTTTTGCTGTGCACACACCCCGGGTGTGCAACGTGCCTCTGTGTAAATGGGCTTGATTTCTGTGCTGTAACGAAGTGTTTATTTTTCTTAGCCTCCTGGGTGTGTAGACTGAATGCGATGGCGCTCGCAGGCTTGATGTTTTCCACTGTTATTACTGTTACTGCACAAACTACAGCACCGTCCACGGTGATTTCACCCCATGACACTGGTCATTGTTCTGTATTAAGTGGGGCTTATCTTTGGTTTGGGGTTCATTTGAACCCTGACTCTTAGTCTAGTGAAAATGAGATGTCTGTTCTTAGGTAGGAACGGTGGGTATTTTAAAATCAACTTTAAAAAAAAAAAGAGCTACCTTGTGTGCTGTCTATTATAAATGGGACACCAAACAAAATTTTCTATTAAAGTTATGTACTTGCAAACATTTTGCTATACAGTCCTTGATAGATGCACACAGATGAGTTCACTTATTACAAAGACAAAAGTTTAATTTGCTAAATATTTTAACAAGTTTGTTATATATTTTATTTAATTTAAAAGAAACCTCTTACCGACCTATGTATTTATTATTATAATTTACTGTGACTTCGGGTTCGTTGATTTGTGTTTGCGTAGTTTGAACAGGATGTTTCTGTGAAGGATGTTTGTATTTATTTGACTCCTTTGTACTTGATCTGTTTTGTAATGTGCACTGAATTTTTTTTTCCTTTCCACTATGTTAATGATCGATACTGTAAATTGGGTCTTTTGTAAGCAACAAAAAGGCAATGATGTACGCATTTTTTTAATTTGAAGTAGTTTGTACACTGTTTCTTCAAACAATTAATATTTCTTACATCAAAGCAACCAACTGTGTTCAGTGCTGTACATTTGGTGTATGGTAGGAAATAAAAATTGATAAGAGTTTTGCTGTGGTCTTTCTTGAGCTACTAGAGACGCTTGTGGCCATCCCATGGTAAGCACTGTACCCTCCCCGCAAGGAGCTCAGCGTGGGGAGTGCACACCTGAGCCTGTGAGTTGCTCTGATGCTCTGGGGTCTATCTACCAGTCTGCTTGGCTTATTTTTTCACCCTAAGTGGGCAGGACTTTTGCCAGTTGGTAGCTGCCTCAGCCTGGGGTTCAGTAAATATACGTGCAAACCAGCAGATGCCTCGGAGATCAGGAAACCTTTGCTTGCACCAGCAGGAAATTCACCTGCATCTAGTGAGCAGTAAGATAGAGGCCCCACCCTCCTGATGCTGCATCAGTTTGGGTGCTGAGTATATACGTGCGTTCCCGTAAGCCAGTTGAACACAGATTCAAGGAAAATAATCAACTGTGGTTTTAAAAAATATTTATTTATTTGGTTGTGCTGGGTCTTAGTTATGGAAGGCGGGCTCCTTAGTTGTGGCTCGCCAGCTCCTTAGTTGCGGCATGCGAACTCTTTGTTGCGGCTTGCATGTGGGATCTAGTTCCCTGACCAGGGATGGAACCTGGGCCCCCTGTATCGGGAGTGCGGAGTCTTATCCACTGCGCCACCAGGGAAGCCCCGGAAAATAATCAATTCTTGACAGCGCCTCTTTGGCTTGCATGTTTTTCCCATCTCATGTCAAACAGCTTAATTTAATTTTCCAGTTTCTGCTCAGTTTTACACATCTCTAGGCCTGGTTGCCATTTATATTCAATGTGGTTAAAAAAAAGAAAAAAAATCCATGTCATTATTGTGATAAAGCAAACTTGACTGAAGGGGAGTCTGGGTCCCCAGAGGACAGCCAGGGCACTTGGGGAGAACTCTGGGTCACAGGGGCTGGTGCACAGGGGTTAATGCACGGTATATATAGCTTGCTTTTAATCACCAAGTTTATGTGTGTAAGATGTGCCTATGATCCATCCTGTAAATGGATCACAGGTCGCAAGTCTGCTCAGCGGTTCTTAGTGCCCCTCCTTGCAGAGAATGCGCATCTCGCCCTGCCTGGGATTTTACATCGGCGAGCAGTGTCTGCATCCCTGTCACTCGACGTGGCAGAAGAGGAGAACTGGTCCTACGGAATTAAGAAGAGAACAGTAAGAGTCCTATGTTCATACGACAGATGTTTTATCAGAAGGCGTGTGTGCCAGGCCCACCCCCATGTGGGTTCAGCCTGGTGGGGGAGGGGAAATGAGTGATAGGTACACAGGCTCCCGCGGAAACAGTGTGCAGGGTACCACCTGCCTCTGACTTCCTGGGAAAAGGGCTGGTTACAGATGAGCTGGCAAGTCGGGAGGAAGGCACTGCACAGCGCGAATAGCACCTACAGAAGATGACGGTGAGACAGTCATCCACCGAGCAGGTAATTAAAATATCCAAAAGTTAGTGAGAAGTGAGGCAAAAAGCCCAGGTAGGTAGGAAAGGAAGTCATATTATAAACATCCAAGGTAAAGAACTGTAATTTCCACACGCAGACCCCAGAATACCAAAGAAAGATCTAAAACCAAAGAATGCCAAGATCGGGTTTCCACTAGAGACAATTTATTCCATCAATTCAAACAATTACTATTTTTACCTGCAGGCAACAAAATTGTGTTCAGTGTTGTACCTCCGATATTTGGTAGGAAATAAAAATTGATAATGAGTTTTGCTGTGATCAGTTTCAGGCTGCTGTATGGAAACCCTTGTCACCAGCCCATGAAAGGCCCTACAGCCTTAGACACAGAAGTAAAACACTTCTACTGGAACCAAGTTTTGAGTGACAAGAAGAGGGTAAATGATTCCTTGATTTGCCTCCCTAGAAAAGGTTTTAAAAATTAACTTGCCACGATGCATAAATATTTTACTAATCTTCTTGAAACTCATGTTTTCTACATTTCTTCCCACACATTACATCCATTTTATGGTGGTCTGGGAATAGTACCCTGCTATTTCCTCTCTTTATTTAGCAGCTAATTACAAAGCAAGCAGATTTAATTCGCTAATCACTGTCTGCACTGTCAGACCCCGTCAATGATGCCTGGATGCTTCAGCTCCTGAAATCCTCAGACACGTGTATGTAGTAAATATCATATCAGTGATACTGATGAGGAAACTGCTGCTCAGAAGAGTTCGTAAACTGCCCAGCACCAGAACACTGGGGCAAGGCGCAGCCAGGCTGGAACACTCTCCACTGGTTTCAGGATCTGTCTGCTCACCTGTGAGATGCTGCCCCACCTGGAAGAATGAAGACAGGAATCAGGCAAGAGGAAGATATCTGTCATGGGAAGGAAATCCAAAAAAGAGGGGACGTATGTATCCGTATAGCTAATTCACTTTGCTCTGCAGTAGAGACTAACACAACATTGTAAAGCAAATATACTCCAATAAAAATGAAAAAGAAAAAAAGATATCTGTTGATCCTCGCTCATTTCTATTAGGTCTAAAACTAAGAATGGAATTTTAGGGCCAGCTATAGGAAACACTGCTATGCAGTTTTCCAAAGTTGAATGTTAAAAAAAAGACAAACGATATGTATTGGGCCCAGACACGTGGAATATCCCTCAATCTTGATGTGACTCCAGTGTATCCTGGTGTCCTGAGCTCCTGAATCGGTTCTCTCAGCTTCCCAGACACAACACGACGGAGTGCTTCCATCAGCATCGTGAGACTTGAAGAGTGAAGAATTTGCCTGACACCCCAGAGATAAGTCCAAGGTCAGGATTCAACCTGGTTCTGACCCCCCGAGAAGCTCCTATCCCGTCTGCAGGCCACCAGCACCGTCTAGCCAACCCCCAACTCCCCAGCCAACATCCCAACCTGCCTCAGATTACAGCCTGCGGGCAGGAGGGGCCAGTTCAATCACCAGTCTGGATAAAGTGGTTCAAAGAAGCATCACTTTCACATTTTAGCCACATTGTTAGGATGCATTTTTCTTGTACAGGCACATCATGCAAATGTGACACCCTAATCATCGATTTGACAAACTGGAACCGATCCGAAATTAGAGGACCAAAAAATACCGAGTGTATCTCTTTTCTTTTAAGCAAGGGTGATCATTTGTGGGAAAGGAATCTGAGTTTATTGTTCCCACAGCAGGAGATCACCTGCTCCTGAAGGGGAAGGGGAAGGTGGCTGTTTATCGTTTCGGGCAGATCTTTCCGTGGAGGAGCCTCACTCGGTAAGGTTTGGGGTGTAATTGCTTACCGTGGACCCTGGTTAAGAGGGGAGAGTAAACGGATATTGAGGTTGATTGACCAATATTCATGTAAATGGATATGGGGGGAAGTTCCTGAAACGAACAAGGTGGTGATTTGCAGCTTTATCTTCCTGGGCAGCATTTCCTGGACTAGTAAAGCCATGTGCCTAAAGACCCTGCAACAGGAAGGTCGTGTTGATTTATATGGTAAACTATGGGGGTACTTCTGCTCACCAAGGTAAAGTTGCAGCGATTTTACTGTGGACTTAAGGAATCCCAGGGCCCTAGAGCTGACAGGAACAGTCTCAGAAAACGTGTGGGGACCAGGTGGCCAGCGTCGGCACGAGCTCCTTGGTGTGGCGACACAGCATGTTCTCAGAACGTGGCAGGCACAAGCCGGTTCCCTACCAGTGGCAACGACATCAGCCTGGACACCATGACCAAACAATTGCTATCATTGTAATGACTTATAATTATGTTAGGGCTTTCTAATTTAATAGAAATAAAGAGTAATTATATTAGATAGATTTGGTTCATCTGAACATAACAGTAAAACCCTAATACAAGTGATAGAAAGGTTTCTCTCTCTCTCTCTCTCTTGCTTTCTCTCTTTATTCAGGAAGGTGAATGGCAGGCAGTCCAACGTGGCTCTAGTTTCATCTGTCTTTCTGAGCTCTCATCCTATCACTAGGTTGCATCCTCAGGGTCAACACATGAGCCAGGATGGCTGCTAGAGCTCCAGCCATCTCACCTGCATCCTAGACTAAAAGAAGGTTGGAAAGAATGACAGAAGAGCAAAAAAGGGACCCACAAAGCTTAGCATCCATCGCATGCACCACATATAACACTTGTACTTTCTTTTTATTTTTTCTTAGCAAATATTTTTATTTATCTTTTTATTGGAGTAAAATTGCTTTACAATGTTGTGTTACTTTCTGCTGTACAATGAAGTGAATCAGCTATATGTACACCTATATCCCCTCCCTCTTGTGAACCCGCTCCCCCCGCCACGATCTAGTTCATCACAGAGCTCCACGCAGAGCTCCCTGTGCTATACAGCAGGATCCCACTAGCTATCCATTTTACACATGGTAGTGTATTTATGTCAAACCTAATCTCCCAATTCGTCCCACCCTCCCCTTTCCCCTCTGTGTCCACATGTCCGTTCTCTATGTCTACATCTCTATTCCTGTCCTACAAATAGATTCATCTGTGCCATTTTTCTAGATTCCACATATATGCGTTAATATACGATATTTGTTTTTCTCTTTCTGGTTTACTTCACTCTGTATGACAGACTCTAGGTCCATCCACATCTCTACAAATGACCCAATTTTGTTCCTTTTATGGCTGAGTAATATTCCATTGTATATATGTACCACATCTTCTTTATCCATCCATCTATTGTTGGACATTTAGGTTGTTTCCATGTCCTGGATATTGTAAACAGTGCTGCAATGAACTTTAGGGATACTTACTTTCATTGGCCAGAATTAGTCACGTGGACTTAGCTAACTCTAGACAAAATCTTTTATTTTGGATAACAATGTACATAGCCAAAAATTGGAGTTCAGAGTTCTGTTACTCAGTAGGAACAGAACGGATGTTGAGGTACTCATCTCTCATTCTCTACCTCTGAGCCCACTTGATGTAGAGCATCATCTGTGACTCATTTATCCAGGGTAGAAGTGGGTGAGAGTTCTTCAATAATGGCATTCCTCTCAATGCAATTTTAAAAATCATTATTTTAAAAATACTTTTTACTTATTATTTTTATAACTCTGATAAGTCTTTCTTCTTCCTGAAAAATAGAAGTTTGCAATTCTTGGATTCTTCCTTAAAAGGATTGCATATGCCCAAAGTTTATATGCATTTATGGATATGACTGAATTTGAGGGGCCTAAAAAGTGCTTCCTAAAAGACCCCAATCCTAAAATTCCCACAGGTAACCCAGAGCCAGGACCGTCACCCTCTACACTCCACCCTGAAAAATCCTACTTAACAGGCAAATCACTGGGGGTTCTTTTCACCCAAAGCATGTAAAACTATGATTCATAATAACAAAAACTGTAGGTGAGGTATTTGGTATAGAGCGAATAACATCTGCATCTGTATGAATGCAGGTTTTTTATTTTGAATCTAGGTGTTTGGGCACTAAGTAGGCAGAGCCAGAAAAATATGACTGCCTGACTCAAGTTCTATAATGTTATACAGATTTAGAGAAACAAGTTGGCCAAGACACAGTTTTTCAAAACCGCTACGCCATAATGGAATGCTAATTTCTCCACTGCAATTACACTTGGATCTGGCCCGACACAATGAGTGAATCAAGTTTTCAATAGCCTTTTTTAGCCTGTTCCTGTGACTGAATTATGCACATTTCTCACGATGCTCTTGATTCCAAATCCATTTCCTATCATCATGTGCATCTTTTTCCTGAATGTTCCCTCAGGATTGTGAGGCTGTTTCTGCACTTGATTCCTCCAACACCTGATTTGGTTAGGGCTCAACATGCGTCTGTCACAGAGAGACACGTTACTCTTTAGTAGAAGGTCTGGTTTACAGGATCTGTAGGGAGGAACTCACTAACAGGGGGGGCAGTTTACATGGATTTCACAGACCAGGACAGCTTTCAACAACTCATTTTAATTTGTTCTTCTTCCATCTCTTCTGCACTCATGACTCTTTTCCAGTCAAACCTACACAATATTCTATTTGAAGATTAGTCCAACTTATTCTCTGATTGAATTTGGTCAAAAGCTCTGGTCCATCGATTTATACTCAATTCATCTCCAGCCTCTATTTTGTAGACCCAGAAAATTTTCTCTTAATAATGTCCTTTAATAGCCCCTAAAATATTTGAAGGCTTTTTCTAAAAATACTGGTAATAGAGACTTCCCTGGCAGTCCAGTGGTTAAGACTGCGCCCTTCCACAGCAAGGGGGCACGGGTCCATTCCCTGGTAAGGGAACTAAATCCCACTTGCCGCGATGTGTGGCCAAAAAATTAAAACAAACAAACAAAAACTGGTAATAAAGTCTACATTTTTTTAACTTTGGGAAATCCAAAGAAGTGACCAGAAAAAAAGCATAACGGGCAGTCCTAGTGGGGCACGTCCTGTCTCTCCCAAAGATCACCGAACAGACATCACCTCCTGTGCATCTTCCTCAGGGGGTGATCCCCTGCAGGGCATCCTTTCAAGCCAGAAGGAAGGGCCCTCTGCCCTCTGCACTGTGCCCCTGGAACTGTGGGAGAATCCACCAAGGATGGTTGATCCACGAAGCTGTCGAGCAGACGTAACCTCGTCTCTGAGAGGCTGCAGGATAGAGAGAGGAGCAGGTGGTAGGCTCCAGGAAGCTGTCTCAGTGGCTGTCCGGAGCTGAGTCCACTTGGGATGTGCTCCAGCCACACGGCCCCGCCGGCTTCGGCAGGTCCGTGCAGAACTCTAAACGTGGTTTGGTGTCGTAACGCTGGGGACAGAAACCTGGACTCTATTACACCGACTCTCCATTTCTCCCGCGTCACAGCCCTTATCCCAGCTCTGTCCTGCAGCCCAGGGATGCCCGACACCCCCAGTGACGCCTGGGACAGTCACACCCCAGCTTCAAAGAAAATTCCCAAAGCTACAGGTAGAGACCACCCCAAAAGGGCCCGGGTTCCGGAGAGAAGTCGATGAAACTGTGAAAGGGAAAGTGAGGACCAGGAGAAGACCACCGGCCACTTCAACAAAGAAGGTTGAACTTCAGCTCAGGGGCAAAGTAGGGCTTCAAACGTGAAGTCCAAGGTGGAGCTAAACTTGATTTGCTTTCATTTTTAGGAAATTATTTTCCATAATAATTCTGCCGGAATCAAGATTTCAGAGACTTGAAGTCACAAGCTTGTGAGTTGGGGGCAGTTGTCCCTAACGAGAGTGGACGGCCTGCAGCTCCAGCTCTGTTACCCCCGAGCTGTGTGATCTTGGGGAACTTTGTAACCTTCCTTGGCCTCCGTTTCGTCCACTCTCTCAGGCCGGGGTTTGATCTGATTCAGTATTTGTTGCCTTCCCACCTAGGAATAAAAGGGCCAGTCTCCTGCATAAATCCTCTCAAGAGCTCAGAGTTACTGTCATGAGCCTGACGCCCACACTGGACCCCTTTGGCTGCTGGGCTTTGACAGAGGGCGGGGCTAAGAGCCTCTACTCTGTCCATCAGCCAGCGCGATCTCAGCACCTTCACTGCGCACACAGTCCAGGGGCCGCCAGCAACATCCAAGGAGGAAGAGGCGAGGTCCCAGGAAGGAGGCATTGAGGTGGAAATTGCATGGGGGAAATTTAGTGGGAGGTGCCCTTAGGATCAGGCCCTGTGGAAACAGGACAGGGCAGAGGGAGGGGCTATGCAGTGATGCAGTCACTGCAGAGACCTCAGCCAAGACTAAGGGGGGCTCTGAGGCTGGGCTGCCCCTGCAGAGCTGGTCCACTTTGAAGCAAGGGGTCTGGGCCTTCAGATGAGTCCTGAGACCTAGCAGCCTGTCGGGGGTGGCCTGGCCCAGGGGGCTCCCTCCAGGAAGGGCACCGCCCTCCCAGAAGCTGGGGAAGGGGTGTTGGTGCTTCGGCCCGGGTGCACCCCCCAGGCCTTCCCTTCCAGGCAGTAATATCTGAGCCGGGACTTGAAGGATGGACAGAATCATGCAAAAGAGATGGGAGATGGACACCCGCACGAAGGAAACGGCAGGAAAAGAGGAAGGAAACACACGAAGTGCAGGATGGGTCCGGGAGCCAGAGAGTGAACGGTCAGATCCGACTAGTGCAGGAGGTAATACGGGGGAAGCACCTGGAGAACAGGTACGGTAACAAGAGTGAGGCAGAGAGCAGAACGGAGGAAGACTCAGAACGGGAAGAGGAGTCTGGGGTCTGCAGGAAGTGGTCACAGCTCATCCGTGACACTCGGGAAATGGGATCCAACGAGCTAATGGTGTTTAACCTGTAAGGTCTGTTTAACTTAACCGTCTTTCACAAGACAAAATATTAGCTCTGGGCAGCAGTACTTATAAGTATTAGTTTTAATACTTATAAGTATTATTTGGGTATTAGAGGAAATTGCAAACCAAGTCTCTACCCCATAAGCTACAGGCATTCCAGCACCTTCTCCAATACGTATGAGGATCCCCAGAGGGACCGTGTTCTGCTGGCCTCTCTCTCTCTGAGTTCCTGCTTGCACTGATCCGGGTGACCCCGCAGAGCCTCGCAGCTGTGGCCCTGGTCCACGTGGCTGAATCCCACTGTGAACCTCAGCCATGACTCCAGAGACATTACTGAGCTCACCTGAGATCACACGGTTCCCGAATCAAAGCCGGGTCCTCTTGCCCCCAGGCCTGTCCCCTCCTGCTTCATAGCAAAGATTTAAGGGTAGGAGGTGGCTGGGGAAGTGGGCTGGGCTGGGGGGAGATACTCCTGGTACATGTAAGGATCTTACTGAGCTTTAATGTTGAACAAAGCTCTTTTAAAAAAAATTACATTGGGCTTCCCTGGTAGTGCAGTGGTTGAGAGTCCACCTGCCGATGCAGGGGACACGGGTTCGTGCCCCGGTCCAGGAGGGTCCCACATGCCGCGAAGTGGCTGGGCCCGTGAGCCATGGCTGCTGAGCCTGCACGTCCAGAGCCTGTGCTCCGCAACGGGAGAGGCCACAACAGTGAGAGGCCACCGTACCGCAAAAAAAAAAAAAAAAAATTATATTAAAGTATGGTTGATTCACAATGTTGTGTTAGTTTCTGCTGGACAGCAAAGTGATCAGTTACACACACACACACACACACACACATATATATGTTCTTTTTAACCTTCTTTTCCATTATGGTTTATCACAAGCTACTGAATAGAGCTCCCTGTGCTACCCAGTAAGACCTCGCTGTTATTTGCATCTGCTCACCCCAAACTCCCACTTCCTCCCTCCCCCATCCCCCTCCCCCTTGGTGACCACAAGTCTGTTCTCTATGTCTGTGAGTCTGTTTCTAACATATCTTGTAAAGAAGATACTATAATGTATAAAATATGCTCATTACTAAGGTGTAAGGCAGGCTAGTTATTATAAAAGAATCTCGAGCAAAATCCCTTTCACTGATTCACATTGTATGTCTTTTTAAAATATATATGAAACTTCGTCTATCTTTATGAGTCGCTTTAGCAACAATTGGGTAAGGAATATAGCATTATAAATGCTTACAATTTCATTACTAATTCATAAACTATTCATTTCATTTAAAAAGTCAGAGTAATAAACAGATACGATTTCAACTATATAATTTACAGTAATAGACATATTCTCTTTTGGCTCCGTGGAAAAGCTAGGAGAAATACAAAGCATGTGTTTAATATGCATTGGAAATAGCTCAGCTTTATTATATTTCATGAAGGACACAGGAACAAGGTCTCTGCCACGTTTATTTTGTCTGACCTCTAGTGGAAATAACAGTGATGATGTTGGTTATTATTTAATATTGGGTTGTATTTTTTCTTGCAAATTATTCTTCATTGTCACACAAATACATTAGCAAGTAAACATAGATAAAAGTGCACTAAAATTAGGAAATACAAAGAAATATTACAAAGAGATTTTATGAAATGTTAATCTTTAAATGGACACCTTCACCAGCAGCCATTTCCTGGTGGTAGCAAATTCGTTCTCCTCACCTTCTCCCAAATATTTCTCCAATAATTTTCCTAACATAAATGAACACATACATTTGTATTAAAATTTTATAGCTGGATAGATGAGTGGGAAAATCATATCAGTTAAAGCCTTTCTGATAAACTACTCTGAAGAAAAAAAAAAAACATGTAATTTTATCCAGAAAACATTACTGTAAGTATTTTGTGCTTCCTGCTGCTCTCAGAAAACATGCCAGTTGGAGGTGAATCTTGTTTGTAATTACAGACGCTGGTCTCATCTACCAGAGCAGAATGAAGGGGTGGTGAGTTAAAGGAGGAGACCTACCGTGCAGATACGTGTTAAGCTGCATTTCCCGAAACAGTGAGAACCAGCAAGAAGCAAAGAATCACCCTGAACCGGAAACGGGTTCCCACAGGGCAGTGCCTGAGGGTGCAGATTCTGGGGAGCCGTGCACCCTAGACTCGACTGTGCCTCTGGATGGGAAGGCTGCCTTTTCCTAATTCATTCCCTTCAAGGGGCTCCTGTGTCTGTAATTCACTCAAAGGAAGCTGAAGTCCTCGCCATGGCCGCAAAGCAAGTGTGTATACAGAGCAAAGAGTGGTGAGGACGGTGTCATTGATGGGATGGAGGGAAGGGGTCCACCCAAAAGGTGAGGGTGCAGGAGAAGGGCTGGGCAGAGAGCAGTAGCCCAGAACTCAGGGAAGCAGGCATCTAAGCAGGAAGCACAAGATGAACAAACAGGTCTTATAAGGCGATAATGGAAACCCATCCTCCCCACGAGGCCACCTGCAGGCACGTGGGACCTTCCCAGAGAACTGGCTCTGCAGTGTCAGGTGCAAGACAGAAGGAAAGGGGTCAGGCCACCATGGGAAGGGCAGGTGCAAGGTGTCCTTTTGTTTTGTTTCTCAGGGAAAAGACTTGAACGTGATTATAGGCCGATGGGAAGGAACTGGTTAGAGGCACAGATATTATCCATAAAGAAATGTGCTTAGATAACAGTTCGGACATCCTTTTTAACCTCTTTCATCTTCTTTCAACTATCTGTATTTTACATCCCCTACCATCACCTTCATAATATTACTTTCCTGTATCAATTAAACTTCTGATCTATTAATTTGTGTTTATTACAATCACTAGTATAAATTCCGGTTAATAGCATCTCGTTATGATAATTTTATGCTATTGAAAATATTATTTGAAAATTATAGATGTTACAGGCAACATTAATTCTCTCTTTTTAAATAAAATCCACAGAAGCCACACAGATTTTTTAAAATTCATTGTTCTTGTCAAAAGTAGTGTTAAGGTCATCCTGTGAGCCTAGGAAAATCTCTATAGAAACTTTCTGCCTAAAATCATCTGACTGGCCATACAGAGAAGGGTTCAATTTCAAGACATTCTAATAGGAGAGGATTAGTACAGAGCTAAACATTTAAATCTGTTAGTACCAGTCTTCTCACTCCTAGGTATTGACCCAAGAGAAGTGAAAGCGTTATGTCCATGAAAATTTTTGTACATGAATGTTCATAATAGTTTTATCTGTGATAGTCCCAGTGCTACTTTATGGTTTCTTGTATCTCTCTCTAAACTATTTCTTTTTAACACCAGTACTAGTAATAGAAGATAATCCTCTTAACAGAAGTCATCTGGCCCAGGTACAGTTCATCATGAATAAGTCAGATCAAAATGAAGTTAAGGTTAGAGTTTGCCTTAAATAACATATTGGAACAAACAAAAGAAATTCTACGTCCATCAACAAAATTGTTCTGGAACCAGTAAACTCACGTAATCTAATAATTCCACATTAATATCATTTTCTTTCTGGGGCTGAGCCACAAGAAAGCTTATTTACGCAAGAACAGATCAAAACATCTTCATTCTAGATTTTCAGAAACTTGTCTAAGATGACCTGAGGGAAGTCATTCTAGGAATGACGGATATTAGAATATTGAATTCACAGTAGAAAAAAATTGGCAACATGTGTTGAAATTCCTAAAAGGTGGGTATTTTCTAATGTTAGAATGGATAAACTTTAACAAATGGTAAATTTCTTCTGATTTATACCATGAGTAAGAAATTTGGTTTTGTGACATTATCTGTGGAAAGAAAAGTAATATTTGTATTTTAATTCAACTATCATAAGTTTGGTTTTTAAAAGTGCTATGGCTAGATGCCTTTGGTGTTGGTCAAACTTAATTGTCTCAACTCTTTAAGCTCAATATTGATTCTATGAAAACAAACAAGAAGATGGACATTTTGTGACAGCAAGAGACTGAGGGAAGTCCAGGATTTTGGATTATTCATTTATCTTGTACCCAAAATACGATTCAACATTTAGATATTGTTTACGTTAGTTACAGCCTTCTGCTGGATTCAGTTACGCCATCTGCCAGAGAGATTTCTGCTTCTTTTTTCCTTTCAGAAGTCCCAACTGGTTCTGAGCCTCACCCTCTCTTGGAGGGCAAATACAGAGGGTGTAACCTGTAACCACATGACACCCCCATAATCCCCTCCCCTGGGACAGAAATGATGAGCCACTGTACCACTCATCACCCGTATCTGAGTGATGTTCCAACGGCAAATCCCTCCCTCTCATCTGATAACATTTAAGAGGAAATACCAAGAGGGGCTTCCCTGGTGGCACGGAAGCAGTGGTTGCGAGTCCGCCTGCCGATGCGGGAGACACGGGTTCGTGCCCCGGTCCGGGAAGATCCCACATGCCGCGGAGCGGCTGGGCCCGTGAGCCACGGCCGCTGAGCCTGTGCGTCTGGAGCCTGTGCGTCCGGAGCCTGTGCTCCGCAACGGGAGAGGCCACAGCAGTGAGAGGCCCGCGTACCGCAAAAAAAAAAAAAAAAGGAAATACCAAGAAAACAAATTTCACTTTTGCAATAGGCACATGAACACTTCAGAGAAAGTTAACAGACCTTGATGTGATTAATTTAAGGACGATTGGTAACAGTCTCAGTTCCCCCACCCCACAGACTGTTTCCCTGAGAAAGGAAAAGAGTCGTGCCTGTAAAGCGTCTCTGTGATACTTGGTGATGTACAGTTAACCACCTGATCTTATGGGTGGATTAAAAGATAAAGGGGCTTGTGGAGGGATGTCTTTACTCTTGGCCGTGCTTTTCTCGTGTTTTCCAGCCTGCAAATCTGTGAACAACCATAATTGCCTCTCTGTGGATGTTGCTTTGTTAGTTGGGTTGGTGGTAAGAAGTCTCCCCAGAAGAAAGCTGTGTTTTTCCCTCTAGGATGGAGGCTGACTTGAGACTAGTGGGAGGAGCCACATGGACCAAACTCCTCCCCCTGGACTCTCTCAATGCCCGGTGTGGATATAGCAGGTGTTCATTTAACTCCAACGTGTGTCCTTGGGTGAAAACACACCCTTCTTCACCCTCTCTGGTCAGCTTTTTTGCTTTCCTTTGTCAGAAGGGACAGGCACTTTATCTTGGGTGCCTTGTATGTAGACTGAAATCTGCATTAATGGCTACTCAAAGATGCTTAAATAATAGCATTTTTTTTTCTTTTCTTTTTTTTTTTTTTTGCGATACGCGGGCCTCTCACTGCTGTGGTCTCTCCCGTTGCGGAGCACAGGCTCCAGACGCGCAGGCTCAGCGGCCATGGCTCACAGGCCCAGCCGCTCCGCAGCATGTGGGATCTTCCCGGACCGGGGTACAAACCCATGTCCCCTGCATCGGCAGTCGGACTCTCAACCACTGCGCCACCAGGGAAGCCCAATAATAGCATTTTTGAAATAAGAAAAAAGAGCAAGTTGTGAGTGAGTCCTTCCTTCCCAGATCTCCGTGGTTGAAGGAGGGAGGACAGTGGTTAGAGCTATGGAATGACCAAAGCTACAGGCTCCAGGTCACTCTGCTCTTCACTTCTGAGTGTTATCATAACATCCTCTTTAGTCTCCTGTAATAATCTCCTGTTGGGCCCTGTCCCAGTGTTTCTGCCCCGCCCCTAGCCTTCATTCTCCTTCCCCAGGCATCTCCGGACAGCTCATCTTAGGATCTGCCAAAGACTCGTTCATCCTCCAGAATGCCTTGTTCAGCAGGCCCAGAGTCAATGACCGGGGCTGGAGATCTTTCGCCTGCCTCACACCGCCTTCAGGACTCTGACCCTTAGCGAGTCTCACCTCCTATCTGGTCTGAAATCAAAGAAAGCTTTCCTTCCTGTCATGAATTAAACCTATGCAGCCTCAGTACTTACAGTGTATGTTTAACTTCCCCTGCTTTGTGCTGTCTGCCTAAAACTGAAAAAAAAAAAAAAAAACTATACCTTAACATAAAACACCCTAGTATTTAAAATATTTTAAATTAAAAACAATGAACAAAACACTTATTTCAAATTGATAAAGATAAAAAAAGAGATAAAACTAGTCTTGACAAGGGTTTTTGGAAATAAGCTTTTGTTACACTGCTGTCAGAAGCATAAATTGCTATGCTTCTGGAAGAAAATTTGGCAAGATGTATCAAAAACTTTACAAGTGTTACTATCGTGGACCCAGCAATTTTATTTCTAAAAATTAGGCCTAATAAAGATGTGTGCAAAGATGTTAATTGTAGCATTGTTTATGATGAAAATATAGAAATATCTTCATTGTCAAATAAGAGGATGGTTTAGTCACTTATGGCATATTCATTTAGTACAATTCAATAACCATTAAAAGATATTTTGAATTATACACATTAATCTAGAAAAAAATTTTCCTGATACATGCCTGAGAAGAAAATTGTAAGCTTTAAAACAATGTAAAAATATAACAAAATATTACCAATGGTTATCTTTGGTTAATGAAATTTCTGTTGAAATATATTTATATTTCTTTTCTTCAATATGGACTTTTAAATTTTACTACCATAAACTTATATTTTTATATCTTTCAAGATTAATTTTTTAAATTTTTTATACAATTTTAAAGGTTACTTTCCATTTCCAGGTATTACAAAATATTGGCTCTATTCTCCATGTTGTACATACATCCTTGAGCCTGTCTTACACCCAATAGTTTGTACCTCCCACTGCCCCCCCCGTAATGCCCCTCCGCGCTTCCATCTCCCCTCTGGTAACCACTAGTTTGTTCTCTATGTCTGTGAGTCTGCTTCTTTAATGCTATGTTCACTAGTTTGTTGTATTTTTTAGATTTCACGTGTAAGTGATATCATACAGTATTTGTCTTTCTCTGATGACGTATGTCACTTAGTCTAATACCCTCCAAGTCCATCCACGTTGCTGCAAATGGCAAGATTAATTTTTAAAACTCTCAAGTCGATTCCACTTTTTAAAAGACATCAGGACAGTTAATGTACCTACTCCATAATGAGTCAAATTATGGGAAAGGCAGATGAACCTCTTCAGAAACAAAAAGAGAGGCCAACAAAGGCATGAATCACTGAAATCTCCAGATAGTTTAAAACTTACTTTCTTACCTTCTCTTTCTAA
Organism: Mesoplodon bidens; assembly: GCF_964165515.1. NCBI lineage: Eukaryota > Metazoa > Chordata > Mammalia > Artiodactyla > Ziphiidae > Mesoplodon > Mesoplodon bidens. The sequence goes on along the minus strand of NC_138173.1, from coordinate 3,366,543 downwards.
GCCAACATGCAAATGAGAAAATTGGTTACAAAGTTGAGTTTCAGCAATTTCTCGAGTTCCCAGACAAAACTGGAGGGTATGGTGAGCAACCTAGAACCAGAGGAATCATATATATCCCCCCAAATAACCCACCAGTTATGCATTGATTGACCTATTGGTTCGGTCAAGTTGGCTATAAGCCCTTGATAACCAACATTCATATTAATCAAAAGGGATTGAGAGGGTCCAGGAGCTCTGCTGGGGCTCAGTTACTGGCGTGGGTTGTTAAGGAGAGAAGTGTAGACACCCCTGGTGCTTCTAGTCACAGTATTTTCCACACTGCCTGTCACCTCTGTAAAGATCACCTCCTGTTGGGCTGTGAACTCTTGTGAGAAAGGACACATCACAGTTCCATACCCCATAAGCCCGCTGGCAGCACAGTCTACGTGTTCAGTGAATGAACCAGTGGATCCCAAATGCCCTACCGACGCTCGCCCACCCAGCAAAGCACATCTCCAACCTCCAGTCTCTCTGCTCTGAACCAGGCTGGGCGGGAGCCCCGCCAGCACACATTAGGGGAGCCGGTGGGCATCGTCCCTTCATCCTCCCCACCCTCTCAGTCGGCCTGTGTGTCCTCATCCAGAAAGAGCGATTCTGTCTGTTCTGTCTACCCAGGAGCTGCTGGGAGACGTGGCGGCCATCGTCACCGACGGCCGGGGGCCCAGCGCCCTTGGTCTCGGTGAATGTCACCTCCTTCTCCCGTCCCCTCTTCCAGCTACAAGAGTCCACCAGCGGGCTCCATGAGCTTAATTGTAACAGAGAAGAGAAAACAAATTGCTTTACCAGGGTTTTAATTCAATGCCACACATTTCTCAGTCCCTGAATGTCTCAACTGGAAGAATGGGTCTGAAAGTCTTCTTCCAGCAATTCTCCAAACTGCCATTTGGTGCCTGGATAATTATTAACACCAATCTAATAATAGGAGAACAGTCTGTTTGTCGAATTTTTCCTGGCAGTGGTTGTGATGGTTTTAGTCCACTTTGCATCATTAAAAAAAAAAATGTTTCATCCTTTTATGTTATTATCAAGCTGCTAATTTTTTACAGTTAAAAGAATTCAATTTCATATGGCAAAGACTTTGGGAGGGTCTCTTTTATTCATTCTCATAAGTGAATCCAAATTTTTGTTTAATGATAAAAAAATTACGTAATTTTCCATAGCATTTTACATATCCTTTGTTTCCCTTGGATTTTAGGACTTTTTTTCCTCAGTAGATTCTGAACCTTTCTTTTTAGGTAAGCAGTATCAAAATGAATTTTTTTTCCTGGTCTGAGTGTTGATATATGCGTTTTTCCTGTTTTCTGAAATATTGTTTTATGAATAACATTCAAAAAATGATACACTAGCAATAAATCATAAAAGACTGAAATAAGTCATTTTAAAATCAGAGACTATGGCTCATGCCCTTGGTGAAACACAGCCTTCCTGACAGTGTTTTTCTGGCTTTATGCCTTTTTACCATCCCACCACCTCAGCTGTGGGGAGAGTGTGCATTTCATAAAGCGACTGTTTCTGTCGTTGGTAATTGTGATCCCTGCCCTCCAACTCATCCCCCCAACCCCGTATTGTTATGGCATCGCACTCACCCACTACATAATTACAGTTGTCAAACACCTGTTATGTTTTATGCAGAATCCAAAGACATTAAATACCACCTTCTGCTGACGACTTCCACATTTATGCTTCCAGTCCTGATGTAACCCAAACCTTCAGCATCCAGTTCACTTGCATACCTGATATCTATACTTGACTAGCTACTGGAAGTTCAAACTAAAAATCGCAAACACAGTTCTTACAGATAAGCCCTTAAACAGAATTTCCCACCTCAGTACCTTTGAGCACCTTCCACACGATTAAACCTAAAAACCAAGGGAGACCATGCACTCCTCCCCACCATTCATTCCCTTCCCCACGTCCAATCCAGACAAATCCCAAGTTAACCTACTTTTCCTCCTGGCTGGATTACTAACGAGCTTCTATTTTTGACCTCCTCATTTCACTCTCCTCTCAGGAGTCAAAAGGATCTTCATAGAACATAAATCAGATCATTTCACTGCCAACTGCCACTTGAAACGCTTCAAAATCTTCCCATTGCAGCTGGAAAAAAAATATTAAGTTATTAATGCTTGTTTTTCATGGGTTGCCTACATAATATCTTTGTGTCCTACCACACAGGACACGGACACAGAGTGGGCAAAGCACCATCTCTACTTCTGAAAGCACTGCTGGGGAATGCAGCTCTGGGTGGGAGCCAATGGAGCTGCTGACTCTGCTGCCCTGGATTGGGCAGTGGCACCGCTGGACGATCCTGGGCTCCAGGACAGGGCAGGCAGACCTCATCACATGGCCGAGCACAGATGTGACACACGCCTTCTGCGGGCAAGTTGATTCCCCAACAAAGACAGAGCCCAGAAGGGCTGTGTCTCCCAGTCCCACCATTCAGAGAACTCACGGGTCCCCTTGGGGTGGAAGGGAGCCAGGAGCCTTCCCTGCGGGACAGCGCCCTGCACAGGGACAGAGGAGGGTCCCAGCAAGGCTACGAGTCCCTGTGCCCCCTGGTTCCTGCCCTACTGCTCCCCAGAGGAGGAGCAGAATTGCCACGGGCCTTGAGGGGTGGATCATACCTTCACCCCGTCTGGCAAAATGAGTGCTGGCAGTGAAGGCAGCTGTGTCACCTGGTGGCGGAGGCAGCCCTCGGGTCACACCCGCGTGTAAACCTGCCCTGTATCCATGCGGGTGGCCCACAGCGACGCACTAGCTAGACGAACACTGCTGCCGGCAAAGGGGTCCAGCACAGTGGTGCGACCATTTCTTCCAAGCTGGAAAAATCTGGGTAAAATCAGTGACAAATGGAGAAAAAGAAAAATAGTAGCTGAGGGTAAAGGAACGCATACGTGACCTACGGAACAAGGGAAATTCAATATTATGTTTCCTGCCTCCAGGGAGGCTCAAAACAAGGAATTACTGGGCTTCCCTGGTGGCGCAGTGGTTGCGAGTCCGCCTGCCGATGCAGGGGACACGGGTTCGTGCCCCGGTCCGGGAAGATCCCACATGCCGCGGAGCGGCTGGGCCCGTGAGCCATGGCCGCTGAGCCTGCGCGGCCGGAGCCTGTGCTCCGCAGCGGGAGAGGCCCGCGTACCGCAAAAAAACAAAACAAACAAACCAAAAAAAATCACAGCAACTGTATGCCGACATGCAACCGTGTGTGTGCACAAATACACACCAGCCCTTTTTTGTGGATGAAAAGCTATGAAACAATAGAAAGGATGGTGGGAACTAAGCAGTGGGCATCACGTGGTCCAAAATTCCCTGGGAAGTGGCCGCACCTGAGACAAGGAAGGCTGTAGGTGGCATATTCAGACGAAATCACATCTGGCTGAGACTACAGCTCACCTGACCTGCAGGTGGGGGACCTGGGGTTTCGGGGTACAGATCAAGTCTCTAACTGCACCCAGTCCATCAGCTCACAAGGGCAATGACATGCCTGGTGGATTAAACAACACTGGCACACAAGACAGAAAATGGCTTGAGGGGAGATGGTTGCTGGTTTAGGGGTCCCAGGTCAAGGTGAAGCTGCCTTTAAGGAGGAGGAGCGTTCACAGGGAGATTTATTCACGAGAAGAAAAAGATTAGTGGGAATACTCTTCCAGGAAGAGGCACGACAGAAGAGCCACCCGGAAAGAGAGTGAGGCTTTAGTGAGTAGGTCTGCAGTCTCAGCACACACCCTGGCTGCGAAGAGCCCGGGCCCAGCATTGTGGAGGCTGTGCCCTGACCCCCAGGGCCTCCTGACTATTTTAATACAGTGGAGACTGCAGCACCCATGGGACAGCGGCCTGATTCAAGCTGATGAGGTCCAGGAGGCACTCCTGTGGGAAGTCTGTGGACCTCCAAAGCCATGGAAATTCTCAGAGGCCACTTGTAATTAACCTCCATGCACTGTGACTGCCTTCACTCCAAGAGTAAGTCAGAGTCAGACATAGTCTATAGTACAGTTGGCAGGGATGGGAAATATTCTGAATACCACCTGCGTCCTTCCTGTAGAAGGCAGGGGGGCGCATCATGGAAACCAGCCTCAATAGAAGCCTATCAGCTAAGACAGCATGATGAGCTTTGCCCCCAACTAACCTGGAGCCCAGAACTAACCAAATCGTGGCCAGCTGCAATCATGCCCGTCCATGCTAATATCTGGACAAGGAAAGAATCTGTTGGGAGAACAGGGTGAATACCTCTGTAATTCTTACTGACTTGTTCTGCAGTGAAATTGAATTGTGCCATGACCCTACTGCATGTGGGGTAACCCTGGCCTCACTGGTGAAATCCAGCTCCCTTATGTAAATAGGGAATATGATCAGACTGATTCTGCTCTGGAAGCTTTCAGTTGTGCACTTTTGGGAACCCTGAGCTTCCATGTAGAAGCCTGCTGGAGAGACCAGGTGGACTGGCCCCAGGGTACAAGAGTGAGAGAGACAGAGGAGAGACCCTGTGACTCCACAGAGGGTAGCAGAGGGGCACAGCGCACGAAGAGACCCCAAGAACTAGACATCCCGCCCCCCGTCCAGGGTGCCCACCAGCCCCCCCTGTTGGAGCCACCTGAGCTGAGGAACCAGAAACAAGTGAAGAGGACACCCTGGATGGTGCAGCCCCAGAAGATGCCACATGGAGTAGGATGAACCTCTGAATCCCTAACCAGAGTCAGGGAACACCAGAGGGTCGTGGTTTTGGAGGCAAAGTTTCGAGGTCGTTTGCTTTGCAGCCATAAGACACTCTTTACCAAACGCTCTCCCGAGCTTCCACGCAGTTTGGTTCTGCAGACTGGTTCCTCCTTCTGGTCCAGAATCAAGGTCCAATGTTACTCATTCATTAGATTGGTCGAGCTTTCAGTCTAAGAACCCGAGTAAGAGTCCAGGTGCCCCAGGCCAGCTTCAAGCTCCCTTTGTCCACGTAGGAATGGGACTAGTACCGCCTCACTGCCTGGGGATGAGGATGCCAGAAAACAATAACAGCGACGTGTCTTTGAAACAACAAAGCTGATGCTTCAGTTCTTCTGCCCATGATGGAGACTATGAATTTCCAGATGGAGGGGCTCCCTAGCCCCCTGTGCCCTTGGCAAGACAGCAGATACGGTGACAGCATGGTGTGTCCAGGGGGCGTCTGTCAGTGACTGTAAGGTGTCGCTATCCCGGCCGTGGAATGAGAGGCCTCGGCCCCAAAGGACACCTCTTAGACTTAGATGTATGTTAAAGTGACGGTTTTGAACACCACTGAGAGTACAGGACCTTTAAGCACCACTTTCCCATTTGGCCTGAGCATGAGCTTTGCAATTAGACAAACATGGAGTGAATTCCCGGCTTTGCTGATGACTCTCTGTGTGCTTTTGGACCTTGCTTAACTTCGCTGCAATCTACTTCCTTCTTCTGTAAAGCGGTAATAAAAAATCCCTGTATCACTACTGATATTACATTTTTTGTTGATTAGATCTAATACTGTGATATTTATCAAGATCCTATTCAATTTTTCCATAGTTCTGTCTATAACCTCCATGAAGACAAAATATTTCTAATAAAAATAATGGCACTCAACTACTGGCACTAAAATTTATGTTCATCTATTTGTTGCAGGGACAGTTTTTGAAAATTTACATAATTCTACAAAGAATGCACCTATTTTCCATTCCCTGAATAGAAAGACTTTTTGTGATGGTTGCTTTTTAATTAATGTTAGAATAAATTCTTATTGCATGAATTAGCCAATAGATGGCAGGACTTCAGAGAAAACTGACGTTCTGCTGTCCCTGTGACCTACTATCTGCATAAAACCCAAAAGATGATTAACAAAGATGCTCTAGCTCCAGTTCAGAGTTTTAAATTCAAGCTTGGCTTATTTATATTTTAAGCGTTATGCCATCTTCTTCCAGGCTGATAATAATTTGCACTTTTTGTATAATCAATGCAAGTACATCCCATTTTATATGAAAGGATGGTGACATGACAGAGATAAGGAAAAGTGCTATTTAAAACATGAGGGAAGATACATAATCCATCTCACAGTAGGTGGCTCTTAGTTTAGGGAAAATGTTTTTGAGGGAAAAGGTAAGGTCCCCAGGGTAAAATCTGGAAGGGCGTGGAGTACAGAGAAAGCTGGTTTTTCAGCTTAATAAAATGATGGGGAAACTAGAAGAGAGAAGTCGAGTACCACAGAGACCAGGAGAATAGGCAAGGGAGTGAGGACTCCATGAGCAGGGCCATCTGGGCTCCACACCTCCCTTTTCCTCACAGACAACTGTGACCTCGGCTGTAGAATCGCAGGCCCTGAAGCATCTCGTCCTTCTGAATATTATATAATATCTCCCCCTGGACTTGTGATCTCACGTGCATTAACGTGCTCTCAGCCCCGGGCTACATTCTGATGCCTATTTGCCGACTTTTGCAAATGTTCCTCCCCTTTTGCAGAATCTGCCCTCAAGTTCAAATCTACCAACAGCAGCTTGGGTTTCAGGCACACTGGGACATGCATATCCTATATTATCCTGGCACTCTTGGCAAGAGCTCAAAAGTCATTGTACACTACATTAATATTCAACAAGCCCTTTCAAAATGTTTCTGAAGGTGGTGATAAAATTTCAGGGGCTCTTTCCCCCCTAGGCATTTATAAATACTGAATTGGTTTAGTAGAGAGGCACTCTCAGAAGGCTTCACCATAAACTGCACCTCTTAAAATAATCTTTCAGTACACCACATAGAAATTCCCCAAACTACGGTGTTGGAACAGATGGCACAATCGTACTATTTAGCATTGAGGCCACCCTTGGACTGATAATTCCAATTATGAAATTTAAGTCATGGAGGAGCAGATTTTGTTTCTGGTGCCGCTCAGAAGAGTGCTTTCCTGGGTCACACATTTCTCCATGTTCTGTCACACAGTAGGAGAGAGGCATCTGATGACACTCACACCAGACCACTGCCAGAAATGCAAAACCTAGTTTGAGGACCCTCTAGGTTCGCCTCAGACAGAATCCAAGCCTCCTAGGATGGACCTGGGAAGCCCACCTTCGCTCCGTCTTTCTTTCACTTGAGAGGCCGCTCTGAACCCAGAGGGCAGAATGAAGCCAGAAAGCAACCCCTTGTTTTCTAAAACTGAACAGAATAAACCGTAACGAAGCTTGGAAGCAGTTTAAACTCTGCAGGAGCCATCCCACAAGGGAAGGGATGCACTGCACACTGTTTAGGATCTTTGAAAAGAGAGTGATTCGAAAAGAAAGACAAGGCTTCCCCGGTGGTGCAGTGGTTGAGAGTCTGCCTGCCGATGCAGGGGACACGGGTTCGTGCCCCGGTCCGGGAAGATCCCACATGCCGCGGAGCGGCTGGGCCCGTGAACCATGGCCGCTGAGCCTGCGCGTCCGGAGCCTGTGCTCCGCAACGGGAGAGGCCACAACAGTGAGAGGCCCGCGTACAGCAAAAAAAAAAAAAGAAAAAAGAGGTACCCTGGATCCGGCCACTGTCAGTTAGTGGAGAAAGAGCGTTATTTCAGGATCAGGGCACTCCCCAACATTCTGACTGGAAGCTTGAGTTTGTAGTGTACCCAGTTCTGACTGTAATCTAGTCTGAAGCTGAAATAATCATTCGAGTGTCTGTTAAAACCTCTTGAAAATCATCCTTGTCAGGAACAACTGCAGAAGTTTGAGCAAAGCGAATTTACACGCCAATTTATGAATACTGGTTGGTTTTATCTTGGAAAATATTTTACTGATTCTGAAAACGCTTTCTGTTTCGTTGTCTAATTTAGTGGGTGTATACATCATGTCTATTTGTTAAAGAACTGTGGATGAATCATTTGTTTTCTTTTAAACCTTGGAATTGACCCAGAATTATGACTGATCCATTACTTTTCTCACAAAATATGACATTTGGTAGGAGAAAAAGATTCAGAGACAGACCTAACACATTTTCTCCTTAGTTTTCTAGAAAAAGAGATTGTGAGTTTGGATCAGATTCACTACTTGTTCACGCAGAACAAAAGTGAAAAATCAAATGTGTGTGTTACTCCATTAGTGTCCTGGGGCGGGTGTAACAAAACATCATAGCCTGGGTGACTTACAAACACAAATTGATTTCTTGCAGTTCTGGAGGCTGGAGGTCTGAGGTCAAGGTGTCGGCAGGGCTGGTTTCTCCAGAAGCTTCTCCTGGGCGTGTGGACGGCCGTCTTCTCCCCACGTCCTCACGTGGTCTCCCCTCTGTGTGTACCTGTCTGACGTCTCTGTGTCCTGATCGCCTCTTCCTATAAGGACATCAGTCAGGTTAGATTAGGACCCGCCCTAATGACCTCATTTCACCTTAATCACCTCTTGAAAGACCTTGCCTCCAGATACAGTCCCTTTCTCAGGAATGGGGTTAGGGCTTCAGCACATGTAATGCGGGGACATGATTCAGCCCCTGGCGGCTACACAGCGCGCCTGCAAAGCTGCTCGGTCACCGGTGGGCGGAGGATGGGGCTCCAGGGACCACTTTCTGGAAGAAACCCTTGTGTTTGAATTCGAGGGGATGATTTTTATCCTCACTTTCCATTCTGATTAAATGTTAACTACCACAGGTGAATCCAAGGATCTGCTACAATTGACAGAAAGAGGAATAAATTATTGGACATTCAGCCGAGAAGAAAATATGCACCTTCATTCCCTAAGGCTCCAAGCCTGGGCTCGGTGTGTCTCTGGCGTCTCTGAAGCGGCCATGGCCTCTGCGAGGAATGGACCTGCCTCTGCATGCCGGGAGCGTCCCCGCGGTCCCGAGGGAAGGCAGGGAATGTAGGAGCCCAGCCGTGCACTCGGAGCCGCAGGTAAGAGCCATCCCTGCGTCCAGGGCTGGTCCCCTTCGGCCACCTCCGGGCACAGGCTGTGTCCCTTCAGGGAGGTGACCAGGGGCAGCGCCTGCCTTCGCCTTGACGTTGTTTTCTCCAGGAGCCCTCAAATCTGAGTGGAATGATTCCAACCCTTCTTATACATATAAAATATATATTCTGTCATTTTTATTTTCATGAATGGAGACAGTGGAATTTTATGCATAATGTATTTAAGAAAATCATTTTAGGGACTTCCCTGGTGGTCCAGTGTGTAGAACTCCACGCTCCCAGTGCAGGGGGCCTGGGTTCAATCCCGGGTCGGAGAACTAGATCCCGTGTGCCATAACTGAGACCCAGCACAGCCTAAATAAATAAATATTTTTTAAAAAGAAAGAAAGAAAGGAAGGAAGGAAGAAAGAAAGAAAGAAAGAAGGAAAATCATGTTATATCCTGGGCATTTAATCCTCGGCCTGGGGGGTTACTGCCACAGAACCTCCATGGCCTAAGGATTTCCTGGGATTTCTTAATGATTCTTCAGAAAGAGAAGCAATGAGAGACGTGTGTCATCTTGAAGTGGTTGGACTTCTAAGGTCCGGAAGAAAGCGTGGGATGCAGAGGCAGCCTGAGCCTCAGCTGCTACCAGGGGTCACAGGGGAGAGAGACTTCCTGGCTGAGGCTGAGAGGAATGGAAACTGGGCAGGACTATTTTGGGTTTCGCCTTTCTCCCTGGAGATCTGTTTGCGACAGGAATTTACAGTGGTCAAATTCGGAGCATTTTTACTTTGCTGGCAGTAGTATCAGCTGGCCTGTCCCTTGCATTATGACGTCTGGAGGTCTACACTCGACTCCCCACCTGGGCAGGACGAGGGCTGCAGGTAGAGCAGGAAGGGGCTTGTCGGCTCAGAACAGCACAGTCCTGGAGAAAACAAGGTGCACGAATACCTGTGCTGGTACAGCTGACGTATATCTGGGGGGATATGGGCCAGAGGTACCCAGCTCATGAAGCTGGAGCAAGGCTGGGGGAGAAAACATCAGACTTCTGACCTCCTCCACCCAGGGTCCCACCACAAGCCTGTGGTAGAAGACGCAGCCCCCAGGAACGCTCTCCAGTCCCTGGATACTTCCCTGGGCACTTTTCCTAGAAGGACACCACTGGCCTTTGTCCCTCGTCACTCTCCTCAGGGGAGGCGTGGCTTCTCTCACTGGTGAATCCCCAGGGCATGAGCTGCCTGGGTGGCCCCCCCTTCCTCTTCCACAGGAGCAGCTGCCCCGGCCTCAGCCTGCCCTCCCTCATTCAGTCGACACTGCAGCCTGCAGGTGGGGGGCCTGTAGCTCGCGGTGGGGAGAGTCCGTTCTGCGGTAACAGAAAGTTCTGCTGGAGATGCCTGGACAGCCTGGAACTTACGGCATGGTGGCTACAGCTTTCTGGTCCTTGTTTGAAACTCTGCCACCCCGGCCCTCCTGCCACTAAGATGTCAGGACATACGCTCCAGGGGAGCTGTGCTTTTCACAGGGTGTATCACTGGATCTCAGCTAACAATCATGCCTGGCTGGGGAGGCGAGGAAAAGCGAAGTCTACACCCGTGTGTAATGCTAGCCTCGAGTCCCGACTGCCTACTCCAAACCCTTTTAACCGCCACAAACCCCAACAAAGAACAAGCAAAGTCCACTTTCTTTGGGACGGTTTCCCTCCTCGCCCTGGTCCCCAGCGTCGTCTCCCCTCTGGGAGCTCCTGGAGTTTTTGGAGACTCGAGAGTGACGTTTGCCATATTCTAACACAGGCTAGTGCTGCTGGCTTAGCCGCTACTGGACTCAAAGCCACACGAGGGCAGGAACGTCGTCGTGGTCACCGCGTGTCCTCAGGACAATGACCCCAAAGAGCACTTGTGTCTGGTGAAAGGAGTTTCCCTCCCGCTGAAAGTGCTTCCAGAGCTCAGCATCACAGCTTTGTACGTCCACCCTGCAGGGAGCTATGCTTTGCCCCCCAGAAGTTGCGAACTGCCTTTCAGACGATAGCGTTTGATTAAAACAGGCCTTGCTGGCCAAAGCTGCCCACCTCCCCCCGTCAGTCACACAAGGGGTGCCAGGCTGTGAGTGAGCCAGGCCCCAGGGGCTTTCGGATTTCAATAAACATCCGTACTCATATGTTTAAAGCGGAAGCAAAATCCTTCAAAAGATCTGAAACTGTGTTGAAGTGAGGATGAAATGCACTGATCTGAGAGCTGGCGTGGCGAGCAGAGCTTCCCAGCTCTTTGATGGTCACTGGGATGCGCTGAGGGTCTCACAATGGAGAAGAACGACGCAGGTTACGCAGTCAAGATCCCCCCTTGTGGACGTGCGGAAACGGCCACGCGGGGAGGGTCGGCAACGTGATGGATGAGCCCACGGCTGGTCAGTGGTTGAGATGGGTCAGAGCGTCCATCCTGAGGCTGGGCTGCGAGGGGCCCTGAGTGTCCGTGCAGGGACTCGGGTAATCCAAGCCTGACTGCTGGCAGAGCCGTTAGTGATCTGTGCGCACAAGGTGCCGTGATCCAGGTCATAGGAGGAATGGTCTGTGGTCTGGTTCGAGGCCAGGCAGGAGCAGAAAAGCAGGGGGCAGGGAGGCCCCTGGGCTGGGGGTAGGCAATGGAGTGTGTGTTTTAGGGGACACACTGGGTGGACCAGCTTGAGAGCATTTTTCAGAAATAATCTGTTGGGTATGTGGCTTCCTAAATACATTAAAGATAGTAAATCCTAGTTATGCTTTGCTATACTTATTTTCCCACGTGTCCTGCCAGACCTTCCCTCTGGGCAAGACGTAAGAAAATGGTGAAGTTAGAGTATTTTTTCCACAACAAGGACGATGTGTCCTATGTCCTCCTCTCACAGGAGGAAACAAAAGGCCTGGATACACAAACTCGATGCAGTTACACCCCAGAATATTATGCAGCGGTGAAAAAGCTGTGTTGATGCCGCACGGTTCCGAGAACTCACATGTTCTGTGAATCATGCGCAGCAGACAGCATCACAGGACCTGCCTACTCATTTAGAGAACAAACAGGCCAGCCTCAGCCCCCTCGGACCTCCGTGGGCCTCGTACGAAGACGCCAGGCGGAAGCAGCTCTGGAGGGGCCGGGAACATGCCCTTGTCCGCCTGTATCCACCCACAGCACTCACATTTGTGCTGACAGGAATATGCAGGGACTTTCCTGGTGGTCCAGTGGTAAACAATCCGCCTCCCAATGAAGGGGATGCAGCTGGATCCCTGGTCGGGGAATTAGCCAGATAGAAACCCGCGTGCCACAAGGTGCCACACCTAAGACCCAACGCAGCCAAAAGAAAAAAGAAAAAAAAGAATGTATATATATGATAATTTTGTTAAAAGATAAATTTAAAAGCGTGGTCCCCAAACTGATTATTTTTGTCTTGTGGACAAAAAGGAAACCTCTACCAAATTTTCTTGGCTTGTGGAGATAAGCCAAAGCTAAAGCGAGAAAATTTGGGGAAGATGTGGCTTTTTTTTTTTTTTTTTTTTTTTTTTTGCAGTATGCGGGCCTCTCACTGTTGTGGCCTCTCCCGCTGCGGAGCACAGGCTCCGGACGCGCAGGCTCAGCGGCCATGGCTCACGGGCCCAGCCGCTACGCGGCATGTGGGATCTTCCCAGACCGGGGCACGAACCCGTGTCCCCTGCATCGGCAGGCGGACTCTCAACCACTGCGTCACCAGGGAAGCCCAGATGTGGCTTTTTAAAAGTCGAGATGAGCAGGTCCAGGAGTCTGCAGCCGGGTGGGCGGGGCCTGGAGCACCTGCCCAAGGAGCCTCCAGCTGCTGCCAGCACAAGGCCACCTTCAGAGACGCTTTGGATGGACACCGACACGGTCCTGCAGGGCCAGCCAGTGATTCTGAGGTCTGGGTTAGAAGAATTTAGTGCACAGTCTACGGTTTAATCAATAATGCCTGTGTTTCTGTTTCTCTTCTTGATTTTCTAGAGTCAAAGCCCTTCCTCTTCATTACTTTGGCTTTAGCAGGTCAAATAAGACAACCTTTCTGTTACAAGCAGACCTTGCAAACTGAAGGAGCCGCTAAAGTGACGTTAACATTGTCACCTCATCCTTCTTTCCTTTCATCCCTTTATTTTTTTTTTTACTTAATAAAATAATTTGAAGTTTTACTGAATCTATTTTCTTAATTACTTGGGTTCCTAAAAAAAGTGACCCGGCAATTAAATAATTGATTAGTTTTAAGTTAACTAAGGATTGCTGAGGGGACCAAAATTTTATTAGCAACAAATTATCTGGAAACTACAGAAAAATCACCAAGTACCTTGACTCTGGGAATATTGTTCATATAGATCCTAACAAATGCTGAATGTGCCCCTTTTAAAATGAGAAAATAACCTTCAGCTCCTTTAAAACATAGAGTTTGGCATTTTACTAAATTTCATGGGGAGAAAATGTAATGAGTCAATAAACCCAATTTGGAGGCTGGTTATTGTCACATAAATTAATTTGCCTGCTAAATGATCAGATTCACATCCACCTTTTCCCCACCATCTGCCTTACAACAAAGTTGGCATTGGACTCCTCTGAGGACGGACTGCAAAAATGTCATTACTTAAAGGCTTATTATCCACTGAGTGATGTTAAACTCCAATTTCCCTGCACTTGCTGGCTGATCAGGTAAAGAAGAGAGTTTGGCGTTTTTTTTCCAAACGACAGTATCCACCCACATTGCACCACAGGCGTTTCTTTCTCTGGGGGAATCATCCAAGGGAGCGGTGCTGTGGTGTGACCTTGGCCTCCTGCTTGGCAGATCACCCCCGTTTAGCGGGAAGATGGCAGGCCACGTTTCCATGGCGCGATTGTGACTATAGCCTCTGCAAACACTTGCGATCTGTGAAATCTTCCCTGACTGTCACACTGAGTGATCCCATCCCATCTCTCTGTGCAATCAGGCACCTGGCGGCCTCTGCCCAAACAGAATGCTGGCCTGGGAGGGTGTGCAGGCTCCAGGTCTTCGCAGGAGCCAAGTTCTAAATATGGCCCTGATGGATTCCCAAGGCCAAGATACTCCTCACCATGATTTTCATACCATCCTTGTTTGGTAGGAGAAGAGGAGATACAGTCAGTAGAAAAGCATGGTAGCTACAAAAGAACTCTTCTATATTTAAAGGTTTTTAAGCTAAGCTATAGCACTCAATGGTAGGTAAGTTTTTGTGTGTTTTTATTTTTTGCCTTTTCATCTGTGCTTTTCCCCAACAGTCAAGGTAGAATCATAGCCTCCAGCCCATCCTGTGCTGTGTAATTCCTGCTGTTTAAGCCTCACTGTAATGATACGATGTAGATTTCTTGATAGATCACTCCCTTTTCTTGAAAGCTGTGACAGGTAAATGACGCAGTGACTCAGATGATGATTGATAATTGTATTACTCAAGGAAAGGATATTGGGAATATATTTTGACCTCAGATTTTCACAAATGTATTATTAATCCACTAAAAATTTTGAGAATTTACTATGTGTTAAACAGGCAAAAACGAATCCAATATAAAGAGAGATGGCCCATTCCCACAGGGCTCCGTGTCTAGACTCTAACAGGAAATTCAGACAAGTAAACAATAATCCACTACAGTACATGATGCAAAAACATCTCATGTTAGGTTCTCTAAAGGGACAGAGTAGGGGTGTCATGGGAGGCCTCCCAGTGACAGGGTCAGGGTCCCCAAGCAGGAGGACCCCACAGGCCCTGCAGGAAGGTCCCCAGGGGCCGCCAGCTCTAGTGTGGACCCGAGACATGGGCAGAAATTCAGTTCTCAAAGGCTTCAGATGTCATGAGAAGGATCTTAGAATTTGCCCGGTTGCCAGCCATTGAAGAACTTTAGGCGGAAGAATCACACGCTCAGCATGAGTTTTAGAAAAGCTCGTTTATCCCACTAGCATAGCAGCAAATGGCCTGGGGTGGGGGGAATCTGGGTGTGGAGGCCAGCCTGGAGGCCATGGGGATTCATATCCAGACAGGAGAGGCAGGAAGAAGAGGGTGGGTGGGTTTAGGGTGACGGGTGGGGATGAGTCACAGCCACGATGCCAGCCATGGGGAAGGGGACTGTGCTCACCACACCGAGGGGGCTGTACTTCCATCCCCACCTCACGCTGCGAGCATCCAAAGCCACACAGACACTGATGGTACCGTTTCCCTGAAGGATGGACAGTGAACTCCATGGGCGAGAGGTAAGGAGATGGAGCTCTTCCAGAGGCATGAAGATGAAGCAGCAGGAAAACGGCGGAAACCTAATCATCAAATAGGATCGATGGATCAGCCATCTGGAGAAGCATTTTAGGAAAATAGAACCCAAAAGTGCTAAGGGACAGGGGCAAGCTTCAATTCTTAAATTTGGGTTAGAAAGCAGCGAAGGCAGATAAAACGTTGAAACCTGCTAAATATGCCTCCGGCTGGTGGGAGTGGCAGTGGGAGGGGACTTGACAGACCACCACGGTCGAGGGCACCCCAGTAAGGAGACAGGCTCACAGCAGGGGGCGCTTGCCCCTCCCGGGGACTGTGCTGGGCTCCCCAAGTGCAGGGTCAGCCCTGACCCGGCAGGATTCCCGCCTCTGGAAGATATGTTTCTCGCTGGGTTTTCTCTACAAGATTCTGAAACATCTGGCTGCTCCGAGGGCTGGGACAGCTTAAGGGGAACTGAACACATGTTAAACGCTGAGAGACAGCCAAGTCCACTTCCAAGCGCAGAGGGTTCTGGGCTGACATGAAATCTGTTGGGTTGACTTCAGCTGTGGAAGCTGTCAGACTCCAAACGTTCACCTGGAGACTTCCATTATCCAGACATGATCTCTTTCTTCACTCCAAATTGGACAATTTCCAGATAATCCTTTCACTTAATACTGCGTAGACTCAGCTTGAGAGATTCATTTCTGGAAGAAATTAACAATTCAACCACAGTTTTGCTGTAGTAGAATTCAAGAGAAGCCTCCCCTAAGTTAAAAGCAAACTCCACATGGTGGCGTAAGGGAAAGAGTCCCAACCTTCCAAGCAGCTTGAGCAGAGGAGAGTGTTATTAGGAATCCAAAGTATTTCAGAAAATGAAATTACATTTGCAGATTGTCATTTGCATTCAGAAAATAGAACATCTATCCCAAAGATGCTCTGTGAATTATATGCATGATTTGAGCCCACATTTTATATATGAAGGTTGCTAGTACTGACCCCAGCACCACAGAGCAGTTTACAAACTTTTGATCCTGTGCTTGGCAAAAACTGTTTTGGTCATCTTCATGCCATGAATGTTAGTGATAATGGTAAAACTCCATCTGAATTAGTTGCCATCTGATTTTTATATTATTCATATACACTCTAATTTTTAATTTAAAAATAAAAAAAATATTTCATTTGATGTTGCCAACTCAACATAATCAAACTTTTCCAAAAGCTGGTGCTAAGTCGTACGCTGACTTCATTTAAACTTTGATTCTATTTTAAGTACATTGAAAGTTAGGCATATTTATTTCCTCTAGAAAAGAGCTCTCAATGTCAGAACACCTTTTAGTAGTGTGGACTCATTTATAATTTTGGAACAAGGTTAATTATGACTATCTCATGATAACATAGAATATAGATTTTGTTCAGATTTTTTCTAGATCAAATATTTTGTTTCTCTGTAAGTTGCATTTCTGGTTGTGGTTTCTGAATTCCTATAAAGTTTATAGTTATTGACCTTCCTCTTTTATATTCTACCTATTATGATTCCACCTCATTCTCACCTATTAGTTTTCATTCTCTCCCGTTTTTTCTATAGAGTCAAACACTGCATGTCTAACATGTCTTTACATATTGTACTATTTTTCAATAACAATAAAGTGTTTACTAAAAAGATGTTGGCATAGAATCAATACCGATCGATGGACATCTACGTTTCAATTTTCTTCCTGAAAATTCTAACTTTAAATACTAGTCAGCTAAGAGGAGGTGGCTATTGGAAAAGGACTTGCATTCTTTCAACAGAGATGAAAAAGCACGAGCCAGTCAAATGTCAGGGATATAGTTAATGCTGAACGAACACACACATCACACATGTGCACGCATACACCGGCACACACACTCCCATGCACACACACATGCATGCACAAGCACGCACACGAGTGCAAACACACAGACGTGGGTCATCAGTTTCCGAAAAGCACGGTGCTAGACACTTTGAAACCCACGGTTTTCGTCTCACATCCAGAGACACCAGCAGATCTGCACACTCATTATTCAGATCTGCACTAGCAATTCTGAACTGATGCTATTTACACTGAATTTTGTTAACTCACTTTGATAATAGGAGTAAGTAGTTGAACACTGTTTGCTCACCTCAGAGGCAAGGACGATCACCATCCACGGCTGTTCCAACCTGGAAAACACACAGTGTTTCCAGGACCCAATGGCCCTGACCGTGTATTTCTTAAAGACTGTGGAGATATCTATTTTCCTGTTCAAAATAGAAAGGCACATTTCAATATATAAATAATATGAAAAGAATATCTAATGAAAAACAACTATTTGATTTTAAGAGACTCTGGAGCTCATTCTGAAAAGCCCAGAAAGTCAGACGTGGTGACCATTCCAATGCAGTGCTTTTCTCTCCATCTTCTCATCACCACTTGTGATAAACATAAATGCGTCTCTTTTCAGGGAAAATTTTCTTAGCTGTTTCTCACAAAATTAACATAGATTACTGTGTAACAGTCCCAATGGAGCTTTTTTTCCCTCTGGTGGCACTGCCTGGCATGTGAGATCTTAGCTCCCTGACCAGGGATTGAACCTGCAACCCCTGCAGTGGAAGCATGATTCTTAACCACTGGACCACCAGGAAAGTCCCCCCAGTGGAGCTTTAAAGGAGACCAAATAAACAAGGCTGGGAAAGCACTGACTCTCTGGGTCTGAGATCCGAAAACTTTCCAGATAATTTATGAGTGTCTCGGTAGTTGAAACACTGTTCTTCACTCCAGGGTGGTCATACCTGCAGAATCCCAAAGCTACTTTTGTACATGTGACAGCAAGCCCCAGGGGGTTGGGACATCTCTGACTTTATAGCCTCTGCCCTGCCTTGCAGTAGCTGGCATACAGTTCATACTCAAATATTTGCTGAATGACTTGATGAACCGTTTCCAGCACTAATGTTAGTGCGAGAGCTCAAAGACAAGAAACGCCCAGGACAATTAAAAAGGCCGTGAACATTTTCTATGCATATCACCTTCTCTTTAGGCTGAGTCTTGCTTGCAGTTACGGGTAAGGCTGAATACACATGACCATGATTCACCAACATGATCACAGACAACTCCTTACCCCGCCAGCGGTACACAGTGCTCAAAGGACCAAAGAGATCAGTGGGCCACAGATGCCAGCCCGTCATGCCAGAAGTCTGGGAACTTGGAGGTAACTGGCCCAGGTGTGATTCTGGTGGGTTAAAGGCTAGCAACGCCCGGCTCCAGCAGCTGAAGACACGGCACTGAGCTGTCTCCCTGCCCTGAGGCCCAACACAGAGGACCAGGTACAGGAGGACTTGGGAAATGCACAGGCAGGCGGGTGCCAGGGGGAGTCTGCAGCTGGACAGTCGATATTTCTGAGTCAGAAAATTATACCTGCGCCTCCTGCCAGGTGGGCCCCTGAAGCCGCTTTTGGCTGGACCTTCAAGATTTGAGCTTTCTCCCTCCTCTCTGCACATGGCCTTTCTCAAGGACACCCCGCTGCCTTCCTCTAGAGATCGGCCACCGGACTGTCCTGATTTCTCCAGGTCCCTTCCTCTCTGCTGCTTCAGGAAAGAGGAAGGCACTGGTATTTCGGCTTTTACTACTGTTTTACCAAAAGGCAATTAAATGTGGAAAGTGGTGACTGTGGGGGAAGTTTCAGAGGCTCGGGGACCCCCTGAGAACGTCTGGCGTGAGCTCTGTGTGCCCAGCGGGCTCTGAGCCCGGTCCTATGTCAGCACATCCGCACGACCACCCGGAGGAAGGTGCTGTCGTGACTAGTCCCATTTTCAAAACCAGGAAACCACAGTTTGCATAACAGTTATTATCCCTTTACCTGTATCATGCCGTAAAATAGCCCAGGCCTTACTTCTCACTGCATTTTCTTTGACTCCTTTCTGAAAGGTCTGGAAGTTTCACACACGTATATACTACTGAATGGTATGTGTATATATACTTCCTTCAGAATCACATTTAATTCAGTGAAAATATAAGAGAACCCAATATCTGACCTAAATCTTAGGATGGACCTAAATGAGAAAGGGATTCTGACAGGAAGACGGAGTCACTCGGAACCAAGCCCTTCCAGCACGGTGTGAGGGCAGAGAGAGAAGACAGAGGAGAGACGGAGCAGAAACCAAGGACGGAAAGAGAAAATGACAAATGTGAGAAAGAGGCGTTTTGGAAATACGTCTTTAGGCATCTGCCCTTTCAGAACTATTTTCACAAAATATGGTTTTCACTTTGTAAGCCGTGTTTTGTAAAATTCTTCATATGCTGGATACCCCAAATCCGACTCCTGGACACCACATTGCAATGTGCAGTTGATGCCGGAAACTTAAGATCACGTCGATGGGGCGAAAATATGATGGAGACGTTTAAACATCGCTGCCAGTGCTTACATTGGACTAACACACTCCATTCATTTGGCATCCAATAGAATCCTTCTCTGCCCACTTCCCGTCCCCAGAATCTCAACCCTAAAGCCATTCATCTCTAAGAAAAGGTCTGAGGGTCTCTTCTGAGGAAAGTATATTGACCTCTGTTAAATATGGGTTATAGTTTCCTGCTATGTTTTGTACTGTGTTTTTGAATATGTTAAACATGTAATAATTCCTTTTTAAAATGATAAATAGCATAAAGGAATACTTGCAGGAGCAGAATGATATCAACATGTTAGGGAAGTTGTCAAAAGGGTGTTGTCATGTTGGTCCGGAACGTCCTACCCCTGGAGAGGCAGGATGGGCGAAGAGCCAGCCTGTAACAGCACAGCTGGTACAAAGCAAATTTCCCTAAAAGCCCCTTCATTTCCAGAAAGGAGGAGGAGACTTACTAAGTCTTGAGACTCCTAACTGCTGAGATGATTTTCTATGTGTTTACTGGAATGTGTAGCACTGGGTATCCTGAGGGAGGAGCTTAAAGTTTTACTACAATAAAGTAATGATTAGGCAAAATACACATTTCTGTTCTATCCCTACAGTGTAAAATCAAGTGCCTTACTAAAGTAATTTCTTTTTTTTCTTATGTTCAAGCTAATACAATCAAGTGCATGAAAGACGCCAGAGACCCAAGTAAAATTATTAAAAGAGGGTATGTTTTATTTTCAAAACTTTGGTTGAATTTTTTATAGGAATAAATTGTATGCAAACATCAGGGTTACTATGTTTCCGGCTCTATCTGTCGTATTCATTAAGATCCAACGCAAGATGCCTTAACAAACTGACCAGCAGAAAGAAGCAGTATTTGAAGCACTTCTATGAAAGATTAGTTCATAGCTTTGAGACTGTTTATTAAATATATAAAAGCACTCTGTTGTCAAATAACTTGTCTGCCCAGCATCCCGTGACGGTGCCCCTGAGCTCAAGCCCTGGAGCAGCTCCCCATCTCCTAGGAGCACTTGCTGAAGTTCTCAGAAGCACAGCCCTGACGTCGGAGTCGCGTGGCGCTCACGGACAGGCTGGGTGTCCTCCTGTGGAACCATTCCCAGGACACCGACATCAGACAAACCGTTCTGAGACCATGACCCATGGGACAGAAGCAAGACCACTCTGTCCAGATAGAACACCAGCGGTTCAGGCACAAATGACCAAACATCGCCCTCTGCCGGCCAGAACGGGTAATGCGGCTTCCGCGAAGACCCCGGCTTCAGCCCTGCTTCTGCGCTAGAAATAGGGCAAGATGCAGCACGATGCCCAGTCGTAGAGTCGCCCCTGCTCCCCGACAGCATCAAGCCTTAGCAGAGCCCTCCCGTTTGAACCTTCCTCCTAAATCACCTAACAGAAGCCCAAATCCCACGGTCGTTTCCTTCCAGCACCCTCTACTGAGACGGCCACCGTTCCCCGTGGTGTTTGCCCTCCCTGGCTGCAACCAGCAATAACCCAGCTTCCTCAACTGGTGTGTTCCGGTGGGCTTTGGTGGTTCCCCAATGTCATGTGGCTTTTGCCTTTTGCTATTAAAAACAAAAACTCACAAAACGGCTTCTAATCACTTTTTCCTTTAACTCAATAAATTTTTTTAAAGTTTTGAACTGAGTATTGTTGAAGATGAAGAACACAGACATCACATTTAAAATCTCCACGGTCATCTGTTCACAACTGCTTTGCCAGGAGAAAGGGATTATTCCCAGCAGGAAGTTAGGTGGTCATAACACTGATTTTTTAACAAACCCAAAGTATAGGGGTTCTCACAAACTAGACCTGCTCACAGAACTGCAAGGGGTGGTCTTGTCATTACAACGGGCAAACTGCAGGAAGGCTGTTCAGAAAGAATGTCAGTGTTTGTCTAGAAAACCCAATATTGAAGATTATCGTTTATTTTGCTGGGATTTACTTTCTTTTTCTAACAACCAACAAGAGATACTGGTGATTCTGAGGGAGCTTCTGTCTTTATTATCACGTGTACAAAGATGTAGTGAAGTGTCTCTGTGCTCTGGTAAATATTCTGCTCTCTGGATGCTCTGGCGCTATTGTTAGGGCTCCTCAAGGTATGGGGCTGAGGCTCAGTGTTACATTTACAAACCTATTTTTCAAAGTTTTCTTGTTGATAATCTCAATTTTGTGTGGTTTACTGTCATATCTGATTTTTGTTGCTTTTTGGGTTTTTGCCTTGTCATGTGACTGATAAAGGGCTTGTTTTAGGGGTCAGAGTGACAGCTCTGCAGTTTTGTTATTTTTAGCTTGTGTTTATTTCGGTGATATTATCTTCAAGTCATGATGTCTTTGCAGGAATCTTTTTGGTCTCTTGTTCGTTTTGTGGTGTTGGTTTAGTTAACACCAGATACCGTAATCTGCACATACGTTGAGCGCGGCCCACTCCTGCTGTACCACGTGGCAGATGCTGAAAGCAACGGAGAGATCCTGGGGCTTGTGGGCCACCCCCTTCCCCCCGCCCCGTCCTCTCAGGAGGCCTCACCCGCGCCCGAACAGTGACCGGACACGTGGACCACATGAGGACCATGTCCACAGGGACAACCAGGGACGGCCGCATCTCGACCAAGCCTAGCACCCTGGGCGGGGACAGTCTGAAGGGGAGGGACTGCACCCCACAGAGGGACCAGCAGGGGTACTGCCCGGCGGGGAGGAAATCGAGTTACTGCCCATGAAGCAGGTGGGTCAGGCCTGGGGCTGCCCAAGTGCAGGGTTGATGGTGGGAGAGAAGACGGCAGCTGTGGACACGTTGGTAGAATTGAACCGATCTCAGGTCCTTCCCAGAGCTGTTTGCAGAAACTGAGTTTCTAAATGAGGTTAAGTACTTACTTAGCAAGTTATTTATGAAGGAGACGAATGAAACGCAATCCACCCTTAGACCCAGGCCCCCCTGGGCCCCGCCCCCAGGCCCTCCTGCCGTGTCCCCTCCCCTCCTCCATGTGCGAGGGGCTCAGAATTCCGTCCCCAGATGCTTGCGCCCATGTCCAGCCTTGCTCGTCTCTCCCTTGGTCTCTCCTCCAGGGGTGGACCTGGACACCAGTCTGCAGCCTTAGGCCTGGGGGTGGCTGAGTGGTGGCTTGTTGCCAGGGCCATGGACCCGAGGGTGACAGGAAAAGGGGAAATGCCCCCCATCCTGGGGCAGTACCTGGGCCAAGGGATCTCATAGGGGGCCCTCCGCAGCCCTGAGGCCGAGCGACGGAGTTGCCTCTGCAGAGAAGAGTGAGGGGCCTTGGGCGCCAGAGCCACCAGACCCAGGTGGGAGCCTCTCTGCCACCTACAAGTGGCTTGTCATCTACAGCTGCGTTGTCCAGCACAGGGACCACTGAGCACAGGCGGCCGCTGGGCACGTGGAGTGTGATGGTCCCAGGAGAAAGAGGCTCAAACTGCAAATGCACAGCAGATTCTGAAGCCAGAGCCCCGCACAAGCACACAGAGAAGCTCATCAACAATTTCATGACAGCTACCTTGACAGCTAGAACGTTTTGAAGCTACTGGTTAAAAGTATATCATTTAAAATGTCACCTGTAAAAAAAAAAAAAAAAGTCACCTGTTTCCTTTCTTATTTTTTAAATGACCTCTCTGACGGGTGTGAGATTTCTGCTGGACACATCACTGACCCAGAGCCTAAGGGTGGTGGCCACCTGTCCTGGGGCCCCCAGGATGGCCTTAAATTGCACCTAGTGTCCTGACAGAATCATCCAGTTTGGCTCTTCTCCTGGATTTGTTTTTGATCTTTAAACAAAGTAGTGCTAATAGCTGCACTGAAATAAGCTGGAAGGGTTTGTAGCCCTGTATTCGGTGGCTCTTGGTGGACGGGAGGCCCCTGCCCGGTTAGCAGAGGCCAACCATGTGTGGGCGATTTGGCCACAGCCCATGTCCTTTCCCGGCCTTTCCAGAAGCGTTTTACTAACACCTCCCTCTCAAGGACTCAAGCCGGCACTTAAGGATTACACCATATGCGCTCAGCAATGAGCACGTGTACAAACGCTCGTGCATTTTGACAGCTGCGGCCTCTCTTTAGACCTGAGCGACAGTGCAGCGGGTGCAGGCGCACTGGGGATGGTGTCTACACCTCGGCCAAATCCAGGGCTTTGCTGCTCCTGGTTTTCTCCACTTAGTCAGACCACCACTTTCACTGTCCTGCTGCACTGCACCCAGAACGTTCTGGATTATCGTCTTACATGTCTTCCACGAAGTAGAATTTACTCTGCAGTTACGAAGTGCTCAACACCTGTAGAGAATTTTCTCAGTTAAGAGCGTTACGGTCCAAGAATCTTGATGGCAAATTCTTTTTTTTTTCCCCAGACTCCGAAGTTATCCCTTCCTCTGCCCCCGCTTTCCTCTTTGGTAACCATAAGTTGGTTTTTTATGTCTGTGAGTCTATTTCTGTATTGTAAATAAGTTCATTTGTATCATTATTTTAGATTCCACATGTAAGCGGTATCATATGATATTTGTCTTTCTCTGCCTGGCTTACATCTCCAGGTCCATCCATGTTCCTGCCAATGGCATTATTTTGTTCTTTTTATGGCTGAGTAATATTCCATTGTATATATGTACCACCTCTTATTTATCCATTCATCTGTCAATGGACACTTAGGTTGCTTCCATGTCTTGGCTATTGTAATTGTGCTGCGATGAACATTGGGGTGCATGTATCTTTTCAAATTAGAGTTTTCTCCAGATATATGCCCGGGAATGGGATTGCTGGATCATGTAGCAACTCTATTTTTCCAGCTTCTTGAGAGACTGAACCAGATCTGTCCAGCTGAGCTGTTTCTGAATATCTGACACACAGAAACTGTGAGAAAATAAATGTTGTTTTGAGCCAAAAAAAAAATTATGCTCCATACAGAAAATTCAGTGAGAAGTACCAATAATTTCAACTTTAATGCTAAATGCAATTTGGAAAAAAACTGCAGGCAATTTTATTTTTAAAAACTTAACAAAATAACAAAATTGTGAAATATTTTCCAGGAAAAATACCAGTGCCATGGTATTTAAAAAAGAAAAGAAAAGAGAGAGAGATGTCTAAAAAAATTGATTAAAGTGTTTGAATATATACCAAGAATAATGATCTTGCTTATGTTATTTTAATGATCAGGTAATCTATATAAAGTAGCTTACATTTTTTCTTCAATGTATGCAAACATATGCTACTTTTATTTTTTAGAAAATTTATATTTGAACATTATTTGTAATGTAATTATTTTACAGGTCTACCGCTATAATAAAACCAATAGGTGTTCAATTTTATTAAACTTAGGGACTCCTTTTATTCTCAGAAGTACTGCAGGCTGGACGGTCTACCGTTTGGTCACCAAGCCCAGAGGCAGTTGATACCCCTCCCCGGGGCTGTGTGGCGGTTTGATGCTGACAAAAGTCCCAGGGCTGCTGGGACTGGTGCCCGTACACCCTTCCATCCACATCCGTCCTCCTGTGGCTTCCCATGGTGCTCCTCTCCCTTCATTTCCACTTGCATCAGCTTCAAATGCCTCCACTATCAGCCCCAGTGTTACTGCACCTCCTCACTGGGTTAAAGTAGCCCGAAACTAAGAACTGAATCATTAGCATTTAAAATTTCTCACCCAGTTTGCCTTTTCTGAACAGCTCTCCTTTTAGAGACTTTATAATATCCTATGGGACTAAAGAAAGGGTCCTTTTCTTTGAAATGACTATATGATCTCAATTCAGCATTTTTATTACCTAGCAACTGTATCTTTCAAGTCAAAGAACACTAATTAAATCGAGGCCCTAGTGGTATAATTTTTAATCATTACCTAACTCACCAAGGTATAAGTGTCAAACAAAATACAAAGTTTCATTTATTATGTCATAATTATGTTAATTATACTAACTCACTGTATCAATTTATTAAGACATCATCAAATCCCTAAGATGGCTTAAAACTGAGTATGTAAATGAAAAAGATGAGAATGTACCTAGGAAGGTCGAAATCAAATTTTTTTTTGTCATTTGGGCTTAGATTTATATTTTCTAACATGTGGTCTTTTCAGATTATCGATTAAGACTCTATTATTTAAAATGTAAAATCAAGGCTAATCAGTAAAAGTCTATCCTGCCAAGAACTCTAAAGGACATGGGGATCAGGTGAATTCAGAGAAAGGGACTGAGCAAGCTTTCTGCCTCTAGCTGGGTTTTCCTTTCTAAGCCTGTGCCCTGAAGCCCTAGCAACGCATACGCAGCAGCCTCTCCTGCAGCAGGGCAGCATCCCGGTCCCAGCCGGCCTCGCCCTGACCCAGCGGTCACAGAGCTCCCCCATCAGCTCCAGACTGGACTCGCAGCAGTACCTGTAAAGCTCAGAATTTCTGCACCTTCCTACAGCTGCATTTTTCCACGAACCCAATCACTGAAAGCTTGTTACCGATGAAGCTCATTGCTGAGATGAAAACACATGTCCTAGTTTAAAAATGTTAAACCATCAGTGATCTGCATAATAGATTGTTTAAACTTTAAAGAAAAAAAATCTGTCTTACCCTGCTCTGATCCTAATCTTTGATCTTTTTTTGCTACTTCATTTAAGTACCATTTAAGTATGCAAGTGGAGCTTTGACAGTGCGCTGCATTAATGAACTGCTATGACTTGCTATATATTCTGTGTTATTCTTCGGTACTGCGTAGTACTTCATGAGATGCACAGGAAGGTCACACCTTAGACTTGACTCCCAGCTCTGCTCCGAATACACGGCATGATCTGAGACAATTTAGTAAACATTCCTGGAATCCTGTATCCATAAGTAGCTAGGATTGTGCTTGGTTATATGTAAAGGAAACTCCAAAAGACCATGACTTAAACAGGATAAACATCTATTTCTTTTTCTTATTTATTTATTTATTTGTCTGTTTGTTTATTTATTTATTGGGTCTTTGTTGCTGCATGTGGCCTTTCTCTAGTTGTGGCGAGCAGGGGCTGCTCTTCGTTGCAGAGCACGGGCTCTAGGCGCGCAGGCTCAGTAGTTGTGGCACGTGGGCTTAGTAGTTGTGGCTTGCAGGCTCTAGAGCACAGGCTCAGTAGTTGTAGCTCATGGGCTCTAGAGCGCAGGCTCAGTAGTTGTAGCACACGGGCTTAGCTGTTCCGTGGCATGTGGGATCTTCCCAGACCAGGGCTCAAACCCGTGTCCCCTGCATTGGGAGGCGGATTCTTAACCACTGCGCCACCAGGGAAGTCCAAGATAAACATCTATATCTATCACACATAAACTCCACTGTCATTGGAGATCCTCAAAATTTCTTTCTGCTTTTTTATCCTCAAGTTCTGAGTCCTGTGGTTTTTATCTTTAAGATAACCTCAAGGTCCAGTATGGTGCCCAGGGATCCAACCATCACCTTCATAGTCCAGGAGACAGGAAGAAGTGTCCACCTTTCTGAGTTTTCCATTTTTTTGATACTAGTGAACGTTACGTAAATTTTCTCCATTGAAATAACTGGTGTGGTTTCCACTTTCTGACTGTCCCCTGACTGATCCAGTGCAAACTAACTTTGGACTTGAGGGTCTTGGGCACAAAACCTGGTGCACCACTTCTGGGCTGTATAACTTCAGGTAAATTCATCGATCCAATCTCAATTTCCTCATCTGTAAAATGAGATGATATTGCCTGAAGCTGTAAGGAGTAAGGAATACAATTCAAGTAGAACAGGCCTATTCATGAAAATCACATCTCAGATGTAAAGAAGTAAAACAATATTCTTCTATTATAGAAAACTCTTTTGGAAGGGCTTCACGGCACTGTGGACTTTCTAGAAAGAGAACGAGGTGGGAATGAGTGGAAAGTAATTATTTTCACTACAAACCCCTCTACATGGTTTGAATGTTCTACCGCAGGTGTAGTACTTTCATTTTATTTCTAAAACGGCACAGAGATTTTCTGGGCAGTGGATGATGAGTCATTTTTGCTTTCTTATAATATTTTCTACTAAAAATGAGTAGATGTTGGACTCATGTGGGGAAAGGCACGTTACAAGCTTCACAGTGTCTGCAGATCTGAGCAGGTCTGATGATGTGCCTGGGTCCCCTCCTGCAACAGTTGGTCCAGCCACTGGTCCTCTGAAGCCAGGCCGCCTCAGCACCAAGTAGACAGGTGTCCAGTGTGTGAAGAGCAGGGCAATTGCCAGCCTCAGTAATTGTGGCTTTTACTCACACAGGGAATATTGCAGGTTTATGCTAGATGAGGCATGCTCCCAATTTATTATACATTATTCTATGAAGCATTATTCATTTTTCCACATTTGTGTGAAAGATAATGTCTTTGGTAGGCTAGAAGCCGGCTATGGCTGGGGAGTTCACCAAAAAGAATTGATTCCAAACCAGGCTTACTGATTATGATCCTTACTGGAGCAGGGACAGAAAAAGAACTGGTTATGTATCAGCAAAAATCAAATTGTGATTTAAAGGCATTAATTTTGTTAACCAAATGTATGCATGTGATTAAAACGCAATATTGCTGTGATTATAATGCAATCAACAAATTATTAAACTGCAATCAAAACGTCAACAAGTCCTATGTGTCTGCCAGAAGTCTCCTCAGCACATTATTTTAACTCGATCTGTAAACTAGTTTTTAGTAAATAGACTCTTTCTTATTTCTCAGCTGTCACATTTCTTTTTTTCCCTTTTAATTTGTTACCTAAAAGAAAATACCAGAGAGACATTTGAAGGGATGTAGTGTATCTTTCCAAATATAATTTTTTAAAGTATACAAATCAGGGTTTATCAGTGTTATTGTACAGAATTTGATCTCCTAAAAGGAAAAAATATATAAACATCCTTCTCGCTTGTTTACAACACAAAAATGAAGCAACATGCTAATGAATGATAAGCTTAACCCAACTTTCATGATAGAAAAATTCATTTTCAAATTAATTTTTAAAAGATTACAGTATCTAAAGGTGCTCGACACCAGCTTGGACGTGATTACACTTTTAAAATACTTTAATGCAGGTGATTATTAGAGAATAAAATTATAAAATCTCCAAAATGTAGCCATCAAAACATGCATTTTAAAAAAATCATACATGTTAACCACACCCCTAGCTTTCTTTGCTTTGTCCACAGTTTAAAAATACCTTGCTGATTGTCTAACCCTAAATCAGAGGAGAAAGAAAGAAACACTCTATCTGGCTCATCTTGTCCCAGGACCTGCCCTAAAATGAAACCTAAAATATCTTTCACCGACTATATCCTGATTTTTATTTACGTTAACACTGTCGGGTGTATTTAATATGAACCGTCTTCTCCAGGCTCCTTTGGAGTCCTCTAATCTCAGCTTCCAGAAGCTTTGTTCTTCACTGGAAAATTCTTCCTAGAAGCTCTGGCTGTAGCTATGGTGTTGTAACATACAAGGCGGGGAGGGCCGCCTTCGAAGGTTGAAACACAAAGAGCTCTTTCATTTCAGCAAAATAGAGTCTCAGAATTGTTTTCTTAGACTAGGGTGGGTCCCAGTGGCAATTACGGCATCTGAGGCTTCATTTCTAGCCTGTTTGAACACGAGCATCGTCCATTTCCAGGCCTGAAGAGCTGGGAGACATCTTAAAACTGACCTGGGGACTTCCCTGGTGGCGCAGTGGTTGACAGTCTGCCTGCCGATGCAGGGGACACGGGTTCGTGCCCCGGTCCAGGAAGATCCCACATGTCGCGAAGCAGCTGGGCCCGTGAGCCATGGCCGCTGAGCCTGAATGTCCGGAGCCTGTGCTCCGCCACGGGAGAGACCACAACAGCGAGAGGCCCGCGTACCGCAAAAAAAAAAAAAAAAAAAAAAAAAAAGTTACTCATGAATCTTAGAGATGCCCTTCCTCGCAGTTCCTGACAGGACTGTAGAAATCACCCCACCTTTACCAGAGGGAGGAGCAAACCGGGCCCCTGAGAGGCCGGTGGTGGGGGCTCGTGTGGACGCCAGCCCAGTCAGCATTACAGCCGTGCGGTCACGTCCTCTTCCGCCTGCCTCTTGCTCCCTAAGATGGGCATTTCGCCCCCCGCTTAATCTCCCTCCATAAGGTGGAAAGGGCAGAACAAATAAGAATAAACGGGACCATCCACCCAGGTGAGGCTGTACTGGCCACAGAGCACCTGCTGGGCAGTGACCCCTCTGCCCCCGTACCTCCGAGAGGGCACGGCCATCCTGCACCTTCTCCGGAACAGCTGCAGGCTTTCAGGCTCAGAAAGTGACGAGACCAGTAACACCCACCCAGTGCTGGGCAGCCAGGGGCACAGCGGTCCTCTGAGCCTCCCCTCAGCCTCCCCTGGGCCTCCTCTGAGCCTCCCCTCAGGCTCTCCTAGTTCTCATTGGTGGTGTGCTCTTGGAAATCTGTCTCATTCGGCTCTAGCTGCTGTAACAAAAACACCATGGACTGGGAGGCTTACATAAGACACATCTCAGAAGGCTGGGAACCCAAGGTCCAGGTGTGAAGTTTGCGTCCCGGTGAGAACTCCTTCTGGCTCGGGGACAGCTGCCCCCCACTGTGTGCTCACATAGCAGAGGGAGACAGAGATCATCCCAGTGTCCTTTCTCTTAAGGGCACGATTGCATTCAGGGGGGGCCCATCCTCCTGAGCTAGTTCCCTCCAAACGCCCGTGTCACATTGGGGTTGGAGCTTCCATGTAGGACTCTGGGGCACACATTCAGTCCACAGCAGAACCCTGGCACCGTGTGCACATTAGTTAAAAGTGAGATGAAATTTTAGATCCCCAACTCCTCATCAGTACAGAGTGACAAGGAAAGTGCAAACTTGGGTTTGCTTTGGACGCTGTCAAATTAGAATGCTTTCAAACCACGCATGAGATGTGAAGAGTATCAACCATCCTCTGCTGAATATAATTTTTTTAGCGTCTTAAACCTGATTCCTGACCAACTAAAAATAATTAACCCTTATTCCTTTCAGTTTCTGTATTTTGACTGTTTAAAATATCAACCTGAATATTGTATTGTTCCATGGTGCAGAAAATAAGCTACTTTACGTATATACTTACATATTTAAGTCTTAACACATAGTATGTAATATCTGATTCTGAATTAAGAGGTTTCTCTATAAATTCAGTGGTGGAGAAAGTCAGCTTCATAAAAATGATTTAGGAAGAGATGGAAATGTTTTGATTCCGTGTTTCAAGAAAGAAAAGTAATGAGTCTCTGGGATCATTAAACTCAGTAAAACGTTCTTCCTCTGAAACTGTATTATTATCATTTGAAATAGTGAAAACATCTTTAAAGCCAATAATACATTACATAGTTTGGAAAATATGACTCATTTGGAGAGCGCAAATGTGATTCAGATATTTAGAGCTTCACTCACTACCTAACGTGGCTCAGTTCATGAAGAGTGGATATGTTTGCTGAAGTGGAAAAGCCATGGGGACCCTAACTTGTAGCATTTTAGGGATCTCCCACATTACCATGTGGCTGCTCTGGGGTAGCCTTCATTCAGTCATACATTTACTCACTTCACAAAAATCTGCTGCACATTAGATCAATGAGACCAGGCCTCTGAGACAGTCACGTGGAGGACCTCACCTGCCGGTCCTGGAGTGAGTGGTGACAGCCAGGACACGGCCCATCCAGAGTGAGTTTAAAATCAACCTGCGTTTTCCCAGGCCCCGAAACGGGGGAGTTGATCCCAGGAAACGTGGCCAGTAGACGGGGAGGGAGCGAAGCCAGTAACAGGTGTGTTGTAACATTGCATCTCCCCGGGGGCTCCTGGAGGTGAGCGGTGCTAGAGCGGGGGCCCCAGCTGGACAGGGTCACAGGGGTGCGTTCCCTGGACTTTACATGGTTTCAAACACTCTAAGGGAACATGAGACCCTCCTAAAAGTTCTTACGTGCCCTGCGGTCTCCCCAGAGATAAACTTCTTTCCTCTCCTGGCCTCCAGCTTTTCCTCCTATCCCTTCTGTCTCTGGTTTGGAAGAAGATGAAAGGCTGGAAACAATCTTAAATCATCTGTTTTTTTCTCGAATTTTACTTATCCAATAATTGCTATGCAAGACATCCTTGATGTCATGGGACCACAGAGAGGGGAGTGGCCGCCCCTGCTTGGACAGTGGGATGAGGCTTCTTACAGGTGACAAGGCTTCTTACAGGTGACAGGGTTTCTTACAGGTAAGGCCTACGGGAGGAGGAGTTTGCAGGGTGGGGAACAATGTCACACTGTACAAATTTACTTCATAAGTGTTCAGTTTGTCAACTCCGTTTAGGATTGTTCCTTGGGCCATACTTTGAAACCCACCCCGAAAATATTGTGTACTGGACTTTTATGATAGGTACGAGTTCCTCTTCACTTAGTTTTTCAGTGTCGTTCACTCTCCCCGCCCCAAAATAGACAACTCTTTTGACTCACTGCGATTTAGTAATATGGCATCCATCCTGGTTTATAAATTAACACTCCAACTGATTTACTCCTCTGGGCACCATCCCTGAAATTCGCAATCTTGCCACAAGAGGGCAGTGTCTCCTGCTTCGAGTAATCTAATCCCATCCTTTCTTGAGATCCAAACTTCAATCAAGGATTTTGTACAAATTCTGTGTGTGAATCTAGTGTCTAAGTCCATTAAAACAACTAAACACAATGTATGTGAAGGGTACATAAGAAGTCTACTTATAAACTAACTCTCCACGCAAATTTATGTTTGTGTTTTATGTTTTAAATTTTAATTTGTTATAAACTCAAGCTTGTGGAAAATTTACAGAAAAGTAAAACTAAATTAGCAATGTATTTCTTTTCTACAGATCAAAGATCGCTACCATAAAAATTTTAGTACGCCTTCTAAAATATAATTTTACTCATGTAACATGTATAATTTTACATACTTTTTCAGATAACATTATATATAGAAACATTTCTCAATTTGGTGGATTGAAAGAGCTTCATTAAATTCCTCCAAACAGGGCCTCCCTGGTGGCGCAGTGGTTGAGAGTCCGCCTGCCGTTGCAGGGGATACGGGTTCATGCCCCGGTCTGGGAGGATCCCATATGCCGCGGAGCGGCTGGGCCCGTGAGCCATGGCCGCTGGGCCTGCGCATCCGGAGCCTGTGCTCCGCAGCGGGAGAGGCCACAACAGTGAGAGGCCCGCATACCGCAAAAAGAAAAAAAAATAAAAAATAAAAAAAAAAAAAATAAAAAAATTCCTCCAAACATAAACATTTCCCAATTTAGGTTATTTTCAATTTTTCGACATTAATTGTTTAATATATTTGATATTACCCTTTGAATGAGTCACAGTATGAGATCATTGGATGCAATGCATGCTTTTTTTTAAGACTTTTTGATACATTTTGATAAATCATTTTTCTAAATAAGAAAATAAGGGGTTTTAACTTTATTTATTTATTTTTGGCTGCATTGGGTCTTCGTTGCTGCACGCGGGCTTTCTCTAGTTGCGGCAAGAGGGGGTTACTCTTCGTTGCGGTGTGCAGGCTTTTCATTGTGGTGGCTTCTCTTGTTGTGGAGCACAGGCTCTAGGCACGTGGGCTTCAGTAGTTGTGGCACGTGGGCTTGGTAGTTGTGGCTCGTGGGCTCTAGAGCGCAGGCTCAGTAGTTGTGGTGCACGGGCTTAGTTGCTCCGTGGCATGTGGGATCTTCCTGGACCAGGGCTCGAACCGGTGTTCCCTGCACTGGCAGGTGGATTCTTAACCACTGTGCCACCAGGGAAGTTTGGTTTTTTTACTTTTTATAAGCAATTCACATGTGCGAGATATATAGTTTTAGCTTTGCATGCTTCCAATATGTATGAATTTCTGTTTTCATGATTTAGTTAAACAATAGTAGTTCATCTCTGTTACAAAGGTTGTGTGGTAAAGAATTAACCTTACCCCATAAGAGGTCTGGCCTTTGTCCCCAACTCCTGGGAGGGAACCCCTAAACTGCTTGCATTTCTGAAGCAATAATAGTGTCTTCACTGAGCCCCTCAAATGACACTGACAGTTTATGTTAACAAGCTGACGCATGGTGGGTATATGGGCCACTTTATATCAGCCCAGCCTCTGGGGCAGGTGCTGGGCTTGGAGACTGAGCTCAGCCCTCGGGCAATCAATCAATCATGCCCTGTAATAAAGTCTCAGTAAAAACCCTGACACTGAACCCCGGACAAGCTGCCCTGCTCAGCAATACTCCATGTATCACACGTTGATGCTGAGAGGGTTCCACGTCCTCAGGTCAATGGAAGCTGTGCATTTGGAACTTTCCAGAAATATTCGATATATGATAATATAGTATAATTAACCCGTCTCCTACAGATGGGCAAATGTACATCTATCGTTCTCTGAACAGTTTTGAAACACAACAGAACTATGTATTTGTATTGTGCTTTTCAGTTTTCAAAGGGCTTTTACATCCACTGTTTTATTCACCTGACTGAGCAATGATCTGCCAGGGAGAACAGAGATGGATTCTTAGATTCGCCAGAACCTCTGCTTCTGGTGGGAATCCATCCTGATGGAAGCTGAATCAACAGCATATTTTCAACTACATGGCAAATAGCCAGATGCAAACTACTACCCTAGAAAAGGCCTCACCTAAATGAAGTAGCACACTTGGGACTGACCTACCTTAACGAAAACCACGCCCTTGTGGATTTCTCAATTTGTTGAAATAGGCAGAAGTGTAGCACTTTGGGAGATGGACACACATATCTACAGAGACGCCACATGCATGCGAAGCTTCCTTCTAAACTGTGATCTTATCTCTCTCTCTAAATGTCTCCGCTGCTTTTAATACCAAACTTGTTTAGCTATCCTGTCATGGTGCCTTGGCAGAGAGGTGAATTTATATTTGGAAAAAGCTCATGTGACAGTCCTGTGATATGGAAATATCCTCTGTGTCATCAAAAGAGTCTGCTAGTCCGAAAGCCCACTTAGCAGTTGTAAGGATGGGGGCGGGGGAATATTTTAGTATCTAGCCGCTGTCCGTGAAAACTGACAGTCTGTGTGCCTTCAACGTCTCTATTAGCTTTGTTTATGAGTACTAAAAAGTCACTAAAACTTCAATTCCTTCACGTGTTCCCCAAATGCACATCCTCTGAGTTCACTCCTTGCCTGGCTGATTCCCCGGCCCCCAACCTCCTTACTGCGCTTTATTTTCTTCATAGTGCTATCCGCATGTAAAATCACAGGAATTTTGCTTACATTTATGTTCCTTTCCCCTTCCCTTCAAACTTCAGAGATTTGTTCACCTCCTCTAGTCCGAGAACAGCACCTGCACGTGGAACGCTCTCAGGACACGTCTGCTGAGCCAGTAAACAGGAGTTCGCTGCTGGCTATGAATGCGCAGCGCTGGAACCTCTCCAGGCTCCCGGGTTACAAGGCAACAAGAAAGTCAGTGGATTCCAAGCCTTCTCCAGGTCGGAGCTTTGGCTGCTGTTCCACCTGCAGGTGGGTCTCACCTAGAGGATCTCGCTGGCCCGGTTCAGCTATTCTGAAGCCCGGAGATGTGACATGGTCAGTGGAAAGTCTTGGTTCTAAGACAACATTGGATGCAAGTTCATTTATCCAAGCTCGGAGAGCACCAGAAGGAGATAAATGTGCGATTGGTAGCAGCTAACCCTGGGTGAAGAGAGTGGTGGATTCTAGCCCTGGTCACTGCGTGTTATTTTCATTCCGGGGGGTGAGTGGCGCCTGCTGGTCAAGGCCCTTCCCCTTCCTTCTCCTCTTCCGGATCAGCTGCTGGAAGAAATGACAGACCCAGCTGACTGGTTTCACTTTAAATTCATGAGCACGAACCTGAACCAGGCCTCCCCGCAGCCCGGACTCCTGCTCTGTGTCTTCAGCAAGTTAAGGTCCAACAAGCAACTTGTTTCCCTGAGATGCTAGACCCCGAAAACTAGGCAGCCTCCCCTCATTTCTGCCCCCAAGTCCACACACCTACCCAGGTCTGCCCAGCTTTCCCCTTCTGTTACAGGAATAAAAAACGTGTTTCCTTGTTATGGGCTGAATTACAATTGATGTGTTGAAACTCTAAGCGCAGTGCATCAGACTGTGTCTCCTGTGAGCTGAGTGTTTGTGTGGCCCCCCCCGCCCCCACCCCCGAGTTCACGCTGAAACCTAACCCCCAGTGTGACATGTTGGGAAGTGGGACCTTTGGGGGGTGATTAAGTCATGTCAGCGAGGGGAAATTTCCCCTCTACCCCTCTTGAGTTCTTGTGGCTGGACTCATAATAAAGTTGACACAGGACGGAAGAACAGGAGAAAAAGAAACCAATTTTAATTGTACGCATGGAGGTTCCACAGAAATGACACTAAGAAGTGGCCAAAGCAGGCAGCTTTTATACTTTTTAGAATAAGGAACAATACACTGGTGAGGAACTGACAGGACAAAGAAACCTAGGTTTGGGTGCTCAATTAGTGACGAATCTAAACAGACTTTGGGCCTGGGGAGTCCACTAAAGGAGTCACAGGTTTTGCTCATCCAGCCTTCTTGGTCGAATCCCCGATCTCTGGAGATACGGATGTCCTTCTGCCTCTGGATGCAGGGAGAAGACCTTTCACATGAGAGACTGATTTCCTGCTTTCAGGGAGACGGAGAGGAGGGTCAGAGTGTCCCTCTTGCGTCGGGTGTTTCTTAAGTAACTTTAGTGCAAAAATAACCAATATGCTGTTGAGGCACATTTTGGGGGCGACCCACCCAGGGTCCCACACAGTCACGAGGGCAGAGCCCACATGAATGAAATTAGTGTCTTTGAAAAGAAGCCCAAGAGAGTTCCCTTGCCCCATGTGCGAGGGAACAGGCTCTCACCAGACACCAGATCTGCCGGAGCCTTGACCTTGGACTTCCCAGCTTCAGAACAGTGAGAAATAAATGTTGCTTAAGGGCCCTGAGTCTACGGAATTTTTTCCTCAGGTGTATAGGTTTTATTCCCATGGAGATGCTGCCTGTACTTGATTACAGACCCTACAGCATCCAGACCGTTCAGACTCCATATACTCTTGCTTTGAATTTCACATGTGGAGTCAAACATTCCGGTGGAGCTATGATTATTTCTTATTTCTGTTACATTAAATGGATAAAAGATTCCATTCACAGGAAGCATGAGCTTCACTCCCTAGATGAGGAAAGTCACAGGTTTGTCATCTCTCCAAGCCAAATTTAGTTTTTCTAAAGTCCCCCCCTCGGGGTTGAATGAGGTCCTTGCCTTCCTCACCTTCCAGAACACTGGACATCGCTAACAAGTTCACTGCCAAGTCCAGAAGTTTGGGAGCTCAAATAATTCTGAGCCAAATTTGAAGACGAGTTCTTTAGCAAAGCCAGCCCCCAGGAACACCGGGCACTTGTTTCCCTGGGGACCTCCCCACTGCCCGAGTCCCCCTCAGACCAGGCTCCTCTAGGCCCCCGTCTGTTACATCTCCACCTGCCGGGAGGTCTAGGTAGAATCTGCTGGGTTCCCCTCTAGGGGCCAATTTTAAAAATAACCTCTGGCTTGGCCAAGTTTTTTCTCAAATGGGATTGAAGGAAGACAAAGTCCTAGTGTAGAATAAAACAGATGGAAAATATCTACATTTCATTTCTTTTGCTGGATATTTAGTACATTTTTCAAATGGAGAAGCAGATATTTTTCCCAACATAAACATTTTTTGAAGTATCCTGTTAAAAATGTCCTCCCCCTTTTTAAAATTTTTGTTGTTGCTGTAGTACATCTGAAACTCCTATTATTTTGATGTTGGACCTCCCATAATTATCTTCTAATCCTTGCACCTTTTTCTCGTTTTGCTTCTCTTTATTATTTATTGAATATAATTGACATATAACATTGTAGTTTTAGGTGTACAACATTATGATTTGATACATGGCTATGTTGCGAAATAATGACCACAGTAAGCTTAGTTAATATCCATCACCACATATAGTGACAAATTTTTTTCTTGTGATGAGAACTTTTAAGATATACCCTCTTAGTAACTTTTTGCAGTACAGTATTGTTTACTATGATCACCATGCTGTGCATTACATCCCAGGACTTATTTATCTTATCGCTGGAAGTTTGTACCTTTGACTATCTTCACCCAATTCACCCACACCCCACCCCCTTCTGGCAACTATCAATCTGTTCTCTGAATCTATGAGTTTATTTTTGTTTTGTTCTTTTGTTTTGGTTTGCTTTGGGGGCTAGGTCCACATATAAGTTAGTTACATGGCATTTTTGTTATAAACAGTCCAAATGCACTAAGGTGGCACCAGGTGTGACACGCTGTGCAGGGGTGGGAGGCGGTGCTGGGAGGGTTTGTCATGGAAACAGTGGGCTCCGCAGGAGGCTTTGTCCGCGTTGCAAATAGGGAAGTGGTCTACAAAATGAAGACAAAATGTAATTTCTCGACAAACACATTCTGTGGTATTTTTGTCACTGATCCTACCGCCCTGTGAGATGTGGAAATGCTTGATTCTGAGACCCTGGTGTCGTATGGAGGGAGGGGAGGGACGGGGGGGTGACCAGAACTGAGATCTCAGAGGGCGCATCACAAGTAAGGGGGGTGCTCTGAAACCCAGACCTGCCGTAAGTCCCGTTTCCCCCGTTTAAGCTACATTCTCTGTTAATTTCCTGTCTCATTAAACAGTCACCTCAGAAAACCTGAACCCCTCTTACCCTGCCTGGCCTTTACCCTGCCCGGGTTAGAAAGTGGGCTTTATGTGCCTGACAGTTCACATAAAGCCAGGAGATCTTTACTAATGTATGTGAGTCTTGACCAAAACCCACTTTGAGGTAGGGGTGGAAGCGTTGTCTGATCCCGTGATGCTGGCGTCACAGGAAGTCAACATTCTATTTGAAGTCTGCCCGGATGCTCGGGGTCGGGGGCAGCCTCTGACCCACCGAGAGGCAGAACCTGGTGGCTGTCTCTTCCGTCACAGGTGGGACCTACCCTGGAAGCTGGCAGACCCAAGCCACCAGTGTCCTGATGCGCTGGTCGTAGCGAACCTTTAGCTTTGGAGGGAGCTCACTGAAGTGGGAAAGTGGAAAATGGAAGGAATATCATTTACATCACCAATATAATGTGCAAAAATATTGTCACCCTGTGGACATACCTAAAAGTCTTACCTCTGGGTGATACATCCTACAGTCAATGTACATTGAGGAAAGAAACAAACAAATAAGCAAGTTTGTTTGTTCAAGTAAACTTGAACACAGAATCCGGGGAAAGGTTGCAAAGGTGTCCCTTAGACAGACGGCTCGAGTAAAATATGAAAATAGAACAATAGGCTGCTCCTTGGGTTGTTTGGGCAGCGCTGAGTGGTTACAGTAACCATCAGGGCCAGGAACCGTGTGGAATATGGCTTTTCTCACCAGTAAAGCATTCACCAGGAAAAGGGATCAAAGGCCAGGGGTGTCAGGGACTTCCCTGGTGGCGCAGCGGTTAAGAATCCGCCTGCCAATGCAGGGGACACGGGTTCGAGCCCTGGTCCTGGAAAATCCCACATTCCGTGGAGCAACTAAGCCCGTGTGCCACGACTACTGAGCCTGCGTGCTACAACTACTGAAGCCCATGCACCTAGAGCTCGTGCTCCGCAACAAGAGAAGCCACTGCAATGAGAAGCCCACGCACCTCAACGAAGAGCGGCCCCCGCTCGCCGCAACTAGAGAAAGCCCGTGCGCAGTAACGAAGACCCAACCCAGCCATAAAAAAAAATAAATAAATAAATTTATATTAAAAAAAAATCTGTGACCACTATGCGCAGTGGTCTTGACAGAGGTGGAAGAGCCTCGTCACCTCGAGCCTCGTCACCTCCTGCCCTCACGCTCGTGCAGGGAGCCCAGGCACCCGAGACTGAAAGGAACTTTGCACATCACAGAGAGACCCACACACAGGCAGAGGCTAGCTGGGGATGGACGGGCCACCTCCCAGCCTTGTCCCTGTGGGTGTCAGCTGTGCTGCCTGGTGCTTCATAGTTAAGAAAAGCCACAGTTATTTTGATAACACTTAGGAAAGTATGTTGGCAAAAGGGGAAAGAAAAATCACAGAACTAACTGTGAATGACTCGAGCTTACCCTTCTGCTCATCTGGGCCCTGGGGAGGGGAAGTAGGGTGCACAGTCAAGTCCGGGCTCCTCCCCAAACTCACAGCTCTCCAGGGGCCTCTGAATCTGTGCTCCTGGGCTCACCTCCCTGGGGACCCCCCACCTCCTGTCCTAGGGTTCCCCCAGCCCACGGCTCCCGGCTCTTCCTCACAAGGAAGTGCTAAACCCATTTCTCCCTCAGGACATTTGCACTGCTGTTTCCATGGCTTACAGACGTAGCCTCAGAGATCACCGCAATTCACTGAGGCCTCTGTTCAAATACCCTGTCTTCACTCAGGCCCCCCTGGCAACAACTCTCTGCCTTTGGGGACCCCTCTTTCTGACACAGACAGACCCTCAGTCCGCTCCATTCATCTCTGTGGTACCCATCCCCACTGGAGGCCTCACAGACCTACTTGCTTCCTGGTCTACTGTTTGTCTCTCCACGAGGGTATCAGTTCCAGGACGGCAGGGATGGGGTCTTGATCGATGCTGTGTCCCATGATGTAGAACTGTGCCTGAATCATAGAAGATGCTCAATGCACATTTGTTTGGGGGAATGAAGACATCATTCCTGTGGGGTAGACAGACATGCCACAAAGCAGTCAGGGGCAGGAATCCAAGCCCTTCTGGGCGAGGGGGGCAGGTGAAAGACTCCCAGACCCAGGACGCTTGAGAAGGGCCTTGGAGATGGAGAGGCAGGTGTGGGCAGAAAGGAGACTTGTGTTGCAGGAGGGGAAGCAAAGTCACAACACTGCTGGGTTCAAGGAGAGGCCGGGCGTTTGGAGAAAGGAGACGGGATGCAAACAAACCGTGACATGTTGGTGCTCCTGGGACATCGAGTGGGGAAATTCCAGCCCTCAGAGCAGAGGCACCTGCCTCCTTGTCAGGCTGGTAACTGGAGATCATCAGCAGACGGTTCACCAAGAGGGATCACAGCTTCAAGACGCCAGCGAGGGTTAGGGCCACTCCCCGGGGATGCTGCTGGGGAGAGGCCCGCCCGGACCTGGGGGGCCCCCATCCCGGCCCCATCACCTCAGAGCCGCCATTGGCTGATGTGACCAGAGCCTAAGATGAGGGATTTTGGCCCATGTGGTCCCCAGGCTCGCTGGGCCGCAGAGCCAGACAGAGCGAAAATTCCGAGGGACGATAAGAGGATGTGCAGCTCAGGAGAACTCCTTTTGGGGGAAAAATGCCTCAGTGGGCGCCTCGAGATGGATGGTGAGACCCCAGCATCACGCCCAAGCAACCCCAAACACCTACACAGGCAGCAGTGGGAGAAGTGTGGCTCTGCCCCAGGGAAGGAGATGGGGGACAGTGTGAGGACAGAGGAGGGAAGGGCAGGGTGGGGACCCCGTGTGCCCCGGGCCCAGGGTCACTCCCCAGGGGCCACAGGCCTCCAGCACCTCTGCACGTCCACGTAGACCCACGGTTTGTATGAGTGGATCACCCTGATTATTCGTGGGCTTCACCCGTGGGACAGCGTGGTGCTTCCCAGAGACCACTCTCGTGGAAACAGAAGTGTAGACGCAGAACAGGCCCTGAAATTCCCATAAAATCTTTAGGGGAGGTTCATTTTCCACAGGCTCCACAGAATTTTCACAGGTTTCCACAATTCCACAGAATTGGCCAAGGTTCGCCCAATTCTACCAAGATCTTTTGGATCCGAAGGGTTGTGAGTCTAAATTATTAAGAAGGGTGGAATTTTTTTTCTCCAAGCAGCGGTGAAAATATGGAGGCATTTATGGGGGCTGTGCCTCGTGGCCGTGTGGAAAGTGGCGGAAAGCGCTTAGGCAAGAAAGACGATGTCCTCGCCTACGATGAGGTTGGGAAGAATGCTCTGGAATCTTCCGGAACGGGCCTCCTTCTACACTTGGGCCACGCATACCTTCCTTAATGAAATCACCCGCAGCCTGTAGGAGCTCACACGGCCTGGGTCCTCGTGCTGATTCATTTAACGTCACCTCTGTCACCCGTCACTCACGGCGGCCTCTGCATCTCCTGAGGATCTCTTCTCTCTCTCCTCGGATTATTTCAGATAAGGGTGGTCATTACTTCTCTCTCCCACTCACTGTGACACTGTAGTTCCCCTTGAGCCCCTATCTTTCATACCCACTCCTTACCATCTGCTACTTTCGTGAATTAATCCTCGTAAATAGGGAATGGTAGTTTCACCATATGAGTACAAAAGAATATTTAAAGGCTCTGTTATGTCATATTGGAGGTAGAAAGATAATTTTTTTTCTTTTTTTTTACTGAAGGTGTTTCTTTTCTTTAGAAAAAAATACTTCACAAAAACAGTGTTGATTTTTTTCCCTTAGTATATGTCTTCTTATTTTCAACAAAGACACAAGGAGGGTGCTGGGCTATGACATGGTAACTTTGAGCATTTTGAAAAGGCCAGAAATTTCACAAACCATCAACAGGACCCCAAGGCCTTGTGTATAACCACCTACCGGCCACTGGCTTATCTGAAAAGGCGCAATTTAAAAGGAATGTCGACATTTAAAAGACCATTGTCCTCGGTACAGACAACGACTTCCTAGAATTCAACGGTCCTGTTTCCTGTAATTTTCAT
The DNA here is from genome assembly GCF_964165515.1 of Mesoplodon bidens. Taxonomy (NCBI): domain Eukaryota; kingdom Metazoa; phylum Chordata; class Mammalia; order Artiodactyla; family Ziphiidae; genus Mesoplodon; species Mesoplodon bidens. Next base: position 3,324,470 of record NC_138173.1, on the reverse strand, counting down.
CTTTGGGAAAATCATGATTTCTGTGAGATGTGACATTTATTTATGGCACTGTTTTTTTTTTTTTTTTAAGTGTCCCGCGCGCAGCAACAAAGACCCAATGCAGCCAAAAATAAATAAATTTAATTAATTAATTAAAAAAGAAAGGGACGGAGGGCGGGATGCTAGTTTATTATTTATCATTTTGGCTGGGGAATACGTGTAGCCCAGTATACATCTCAGTAAAAGGTTACTGCAAATCACAAAGAACAGGTATCTCAAGTTAATGATTTTAGTGCTTTTCTATGTATGGGAAGATGCAAAACTCTGGGTTCATTAAAATTCTTCCCGAGATACACATCTAACTCTCTAGGGGCCTGTTTTCCCAAAGCGCAGACGGCCTCTCGCTATCGCCTTAATCTCCTCTGGGTGAAGCACAGAGGGCACAGCGCCCGCAGCGGGTCAGTCCCAGCAAAACTGGTTGGTGAGCCAGGTCTCTGTGTTTTGTTTACACGAGGCTTGCTTAGAACTGGGATTAAGACCCTCACAAGAAGACAGGACAAAGGCCATCTCAGATAGTTTGCCACTTGCCCCAGGTGGGCACGTCCTTGTCCTCAGACAGAAGGAAGATGAAATGCGTGGACTCCATCCGGGACAAAGGGGAAGGTGGATTTGAGATGGACAAGGTAGACCGAGCCCTGGGTACGCTTGTTGACTATGTCTCGAGAGAAGAGGACGCTACAGGCCTGGCTCCTTTGGAGGAAATTATGTAAAAGTAGTAGACGGTTAAATAGTAAAACAAAACAACAAAAGCTCTCAGTTCTTGCAGCCACAGATGCACTGGCACAAACAAGGACATATGGTCTGCCCTAGAACATTGCTTTCACTGTATGATCCTGTGAGGTTGGTTAGAAATGCAAATCCATGAGGCCCATTCAGAGCTCCTCAATCGGAATCCCTGCGGACAGAGCCCAGCAGCTGGAGTTTTTACAGGTTCTCCATGTGGTGCTCAGGCACACTAGAGTTGGAGAACTGTTGCCTTAGTGGACATATTTCGTTATCCCTCAAACTCATCTACAGGTGACACTGCCCCCCTTCCCACCCACAAAGCACACGGCATAAGCTCATCCCAGCTTTACCATCCAAGCAGAGCACAGAAGCCAGCTTAGTGGTTCTGAGTGTGGCCCTCAGACCAGGGCCTGGTATCCACTGGGAGCTGGGAGCAGGGGGTGGGGGGCAGCAAGCTGTGGTCCAAGCAGCCCTCCAGGTCATCTTGATGCAGCTACAGCTTGGGAACTGCTGGGAGAGAGGATAAGGTTTGAGCTCTGGAGTAAAATCTGGGATTACATCCAAAACTGGGTGACCTTGAGCAATGTGCATAACTTTGTTGTTTCCCCAGTTATAAACGAAAATATGATTGTTCAGTCATTCATTCAACAAATATTTATTAAGTACCAACTTTGTTGGGGTAAAGGCAAAGCTGCTGTGTAGAGTCCCAGTAATGCAGTGACTCAAAGCATAAAGAACATTTGCTTCTCTTCACAGAAGAGTTGCCAAGTGAGCTGTGCTGCAGGGGCTGGCAGGGCAGCTCTGTTCCGTGTGCTTTTCATGCTCAGGGACCAGGCCCTGTAAGCACCGCCCCACCATCCCCTGGGGCAGCACGATGTCTGCCAGGCTGCAGCAGTGTCCTCCTGGAAAGGGAAGGGGCGCTGAGTGTCTGCACACACGCCGTTGCTGAGGCCTTGGCTGGAAGGGCACGAATTTCCACGCTGGCAGCGCACTGATCAACAGGTAGGCATCCAGCCAGGCTTCTGTGTGCGTGCTGCTGGAACACGTAACCTGTCCTGTGCCAGGAGGAAGGAGAGCAGATGGCGGTGAACACCCAGCCACCTTCACCAAGCCAGCCTGTGCCACGCGCTGCGCCGGCTTTCGGGACACAGCAAAAGAGAGGGGGGTAAAGTGGCTGTTTTCAGGGAGCTCACCTTCTAGAGGGGTGAGGCTCATAAATGCATAAAAGACACTATTTCCCACAGGGATGAGAGCTACGAAGAGAATAAAACAGGGGTGTGGGCTGGAGAGTGACTGGGGCTGGGACCAGAGGGAACACCACCCTGAGAAACGGACATTTCAGATGAGAAATAAAAGACAGCAGATGAGACAGTACACTGTAAACTGCCCAGCATGTGTTATGCTCTATGACTACAAGAATTGTGATTATTAAGAGTCAGGAGAGCAGATACACATAATTAGCAAAAGAAGACTTTCTGGATAACGTAAAACCCAAATCAGGTATTTTGCCCACCCTATTGAGGAAGCAAGAGATTCTTAGAGGGGCTTCCCTGGTAGCACAGTGGTTGGGAGTCCGCCTGCCGATGCAGGGGACACGGGTTCGTGCCCCGGTCTGGGAAGATCCCACATGCTGCAGAGCGGCTGGGCCCATGAGCCATGGCTGCTGAGCCTGTGCCTCCGGAGCCTGTGCTCCACAACGGGAGAGGCCACAACAGTGAGAGGCCCGCGTACCACAAAAAAAAAAAAAAAGAAGGATGGGCAAAAGAACAATTGATTTCGTTTTAAGTTCTACAGCAAGATAGGGTTTTTATTAACCATGACACCCATGACTTTGATACAATTGAAAAATCTAGATTAATAAAACATTTCCAGGGATCGTTATAAATGAATATCTGGATAGGTAGGACCTGACAGTGAGCTTAAGTGCTGTTCTGATGTCTGGACGCTCACAGCAAATGAGTGACAGTTCCTGGTTCACAGATGGCCATCTTCTCTGTGTCCTCACATGGCGGAAGGGCTGAGGGAGTTCTCTGGGGCCCCACTTACATAGAAGGGCACTAATCCCATGCAGGAGGGCTCCTGTCTCGTGACCTCATCACCTCTCAAAGGCCTCGCCTCCAAGTACGATCACACTGAGCATTCGGGTTTATCATATGAATCTGGGGGGACACAAACATTCAGTCCATGACATTAATGTTATATGTCAGCTTGGCTAAGCCATGGTACCCAGGTGTTTTTGGTCCAGCACCAGTCTAGAGGCTGCTGTGAAGGTTAGGGGTGACTAACTTCTACAGTGAGCTGACTGTAAGTGAAGGAGGTGGCCCTTGCTAATGTGGGTGGGACTCATCTAATCAGTTGGCGACCTAGGAGCAGTAACTGAGGTTTCCCAGAGAAGGAGGGGTAACTCATCAAGACTAACACAGGGGTCTTACCCGAGTCTTCGGCCGGCCAGCCTGCTCTATGAGTGCTGAAATCAGGTTTACAACACTCACTCTTGCCTGAGTTTCCAGCCTGCCTGCCTGCCTGTCCTGCGGGCACTGGACTTGCCAGGCTCACATGCCAGCCTGAGCTAATTCCTCGAAATTAATGTCTCTCTTAATTTAAAATTAAGAAATTAATTTTTAAAATAAAAAAATATCTCTCTGTCTCTCTTTCTCTCCCTCTGTCTCTCTCTGTGTTTCTGTCTCTCTTCACTTTTTTTTCTTTTTTCTAACTTATTTTTGGCTGCGTTGGGTCTTCATTGCTGCACGCGGGCTTTCTCTAGTTATGGCCAGCAGGTGTTACTCTTTGTTGTGGTGCGCAGGCTTCTCATTGCAGTGGCTTCTCTTGTAGCAGAGCATGGACTCTAGGCACGTGGGCTTCAGTAGTTGTGGCTTCCAGAAGCCCACAGAGCACGAACTGGCTGGGAGAGGAGGAAAGACAGAGCTTGTCTGGGGTGCACGGACTCCTAGGATGTATGGCCCCAGTTACAGGAGGCTGACTCAGAGGGCAGCATAAGGGGAGACCCAGGGAAAAAAGGGATCCTGAGAACCTGACACAGCAGCCAGATGCGGGGATCCTTTGAAGAAGCAGCCTCAGAAAAGTCACAGTGGTCTCAAAAGATGAGAGAAGCTTCTTTCCCCTTCTTCTCCTGATAAGTACAACTAAAAATCCCTGGACTTTACATGTAAGATGCACACGAGAAGAATCTGAAAGTTGGAGAGAGAAGCCAGGCAGACTGGGAAACTTGGGACCTAAGGAATGACCCAGCAGTGGATTCCCTGGGTTTCCTTTTGCCTCATTATCCCAGATTGGGTGCCGACACACAAAGTCCCAAGCTAAGCCTGCTATCTCTAGTCAAAAGACAAAGAAAGGGACAGCCTAGCAGTACAGAAAAGTTTTAGACAAGAACTGCTCTGCTACCAAAGAATTCAGGCAGCCTCATGAATGTACAAAAAACAAGGGAGGGATGCTCCCCCAGAGCCTCCAGAAATAAGCCCTGCTGGGGCTGAAAGCTCGGCTTCTGTGCACCAGTGTCGGATCGAATCTTGAAGACAGAGTGTTGGGTGAAGTAGAAAAGGACGGCTTTATTGCTTTGCCAGGCAAAGGCGGCCACAGTGGGCTCCTGCCTCAAAAACTGTGTGTCCCCAACCAGGAGGAGTTGATGACGGGTTTTATAACAATACTTCAAGGGTGATGAGCAACTGTTCACATCTGCCCTTTGGAACTCAGGGAAGGTCATGGAGGCTGGAGTCTTGCCTACAAGAAACCGGGGACAAAAAAAACGGCTTCTGTGCCCAGGAGCCCACACCCCCATCCCGGTTTCACTCCCCCTCTTTTCTTTTTTTCCCCCTCCCCTGTAAATCTATTTATTTATTTATTTTTGGCTGCGTTGGGTCTTCGTTGCTGCACGCGGGCTTTCTCTAGTTGCGGCCAGCCAGGGCTACTCTTCGTTGCGGTGCACAGGCTTCTCACTGCGGTGGCTTCTCTTGTTGTGGAGCATAGGCTCTAGGCGCGTGGGCTCAGTAGTTGTGGCACGCAGGCTCAGTAGTTGTGGCACATGGGCTCAGTAGTTGTGGTGCACGGGCTTAGTTGCTCCACGGCATGTGGGATCTTCCTGGACCAGGGCTTGAACCCGTGTCCCCTGCATTGGCAGGCGGATTCTTAACCACTGCACCACCAGGGAAGCCCCCCTTCTTTTCTTTGATACGCCTCAATCTTGAGGAGAACAGATGCTGAGCAAGAGAAGGGAATAATCGTTTTGGATGGAGATGTTAGTCATAAACTCGGCAGAGGAGCTCGGTTTTCTTGCTGACAGCTGGATGTTAGCTCAGTAAACCCCATTTTTCAGACTTCTGGCCTGTAAGATAACAAATATGTGCTGTTTAAAGCCACTAAGATGGTGGTAATTTTTTTTTTTTTGGCATCAATAGGAAGCTAATTATAGATTTTGGTACCAAGATTGGAGAGCTGCTGTAAAAAATACCTAAAAGCGTGGAAGTGGCTTTAGGTTTGCATAAAGCATAGTGGCTAGAAGAATTCTGAGGAGGATAACAGAAAAACCTTAGATTTTCTTGAACAGACTGTTAGTTGAAATTGTTAATGCAAGTTCGTACGTGTGATGCACAGTGAGGCCAAACAAACTGAAACATCGGAGTTTGGAGCAGAGAAAGGTTTACTGCAGGGCCATGCGGGGAGATGGGTGGCTCATGCCCTAAAAGCCCCGAGCTCCCCGAAGGGTTTCGGCAAAGCACTTTTAAAAGCCAGTTGAGGGAGCGGGTGTCGTAGGGTAGGTGATCAGCTTGTGCACAGTCCTCTGATGGCTGATGGTGAGGTCGCAGGGGGGTGTCACAGGGGTTCACGTTTTCAGTCCTGAGGCTCCAGGAGGCCCGGGGCTATGCGCTCGTGGTCGGCAAGTAGGTAACCTCTTCCATTTGGTGGGGGGTTTTCACATCTGCAAAACAGCTCAGGAAATTCGCATCAAATACTACCATCTAGGTCCTTCAGAGAGGAGCTGCAGCAGAGGGCATGGGGGAGGCCTGTCCTGGGAAGGCCCCGGGGTCCTGCTCGGTTACAATTCCCCCTTTTCTTGGCTACTCCTCAGTCTTGAGGAGAACAAGTTTTGAACAAGAAAAGGAATAAAGGTTCAGATAAGGAAGTTAATCATAAACTTGACAGAGATACCCACATTCCGGCCGACACTGCTTTGAGAATGGCTGGCGGCATCTGAGTCTGACACAGCTACTCCAGTTTTACTTCCAAATGCATTTCTCTCCTCAATGGCCAAAGCAGACGTCACCATTAGTGATTTTACTGCTTTTCTAGATATGTGAAGATGCAAGAATTTGGGCTTATAAAATCTTCTCCTGAAAACATCTCACTATCTGAAGGCGTGTTCTGCTAGTTTTTCCCAGAGCACAGAGGGCCTCGTTCCTGATCTCCACCCTGAGCTCCTTTCAGGGGGTGCTGAAGGTCGGCGGCTACAGCGGAGACGCAGGTGGCAAGTGTCCATTTTCAGCCAGCAGGGCCCCTTCATGGTCCTAAATTTGACCATGGTTTTCGTGGCATTTCATAACCATTTCGTCCCATGGTGCTAGGAATGCTCATCCCCAGGTCTGGCAAAGATTTTGTCAACTACTAATTGGCACTCGCCATCTACGACTTCGAGGATTAAATCAGGTGTCCCTGCGGCTGCTGACCTTCCACATCCCCTGAAAGGAGCTCAGGGTGGAGATCAGGAATGAGGCGCTCTGTGCTCTGGGAAAAACCGGCAGAACAGGTCTTCAGATAGTCAGGTATTTTCAGGAGCTGATTTTATGAGCCCAATTCTTGCATCTCCTCATACCTAGAAAAGCACTAAATTCCTTCATGGTGACGTCTGCTCCACGGGACTAGCAGAAACCCGCAAGAGACTAGAAGCAACCTTCTGTAAAAAAATATGTGCTACATTGCAGGTACTCTGCCTTCACCAAAATCACACACACACACACACACACACACACACACACACACACACACACACACACATATATATATATATATATATATATATATATATATATATATATATATATATATACACTGACCTTCCCCCCACCCCCACCCCGCCTCTTTGGAGCAGTTTCTCAGTGCTATCTGGGATGCTGTTTCCCAGGCTGCAGTCCTCATTTTGCCCGAAATAAAACTTAACTCGTAACCCTCACACTGGTTATTTTTTTAAATCCACAATCTCATCTGGAACTATACATTATCATTTTATCAGAGGCTCAGTCGCACATTTGTTAAAGCAAGAAACAACAAAAAAGGCAATTTAGGTTATAGGTTGTTACAAATATCTCCTGGTTTCCCCAGATTCTGGAGGGGATGTGTTAATGTCTTCTTTCCCGCAGCCATTTACAGGTGGGCGGGGTCTGGGTGTTCCCTGTGAGCTGAACAAAGGTATTCTAGCTTAACATTCAAGCATGGGGGCGGGGTTCCCTGAGATGGGCAACTGTGTATACTTTAAGTTATAGGCAACATCCCATTAGTGATGAATTTGGAGCAAAAGCAATAGAATACAAAGGTTAAGGTAAAAGATTTGTTCTTCCCTATTAGAAAATGTGGTTGTTACTGGGTCTGCTAGTATGGACTCAGCAGTCAGTGAGAAGCATGGCAGAGAAAGGATATTGTTTTAGAGAATTCATGAATCATCAGGAAGAGACTGTTAACAAAGACACTGAAGGCTCTGCTGTGAGGGCCCAGAAGGAGATGAGGAAAACATTACTGGAAGTTGAAGGAGGGGGATCCTTGTTCCATATTGGCAGTTTCCTGCCTTTCTGTGGAAAGCAGAACTTGTAAGTGATGAACTTGGACAATGGTAAAGAAACATTTTCATGACTCATGTGAAAGACAGTAAGGTTGACTTCATTCAGCGACCACTACGACGGGGTTTGCAGGAAGCAAAGAGATTCAGCTTAACGCCAAGTATAAGCACAAGTACCCCGAGAAGCAGGTGGCGGTCTGTGGATGGAAAATTACCAAGAGGAGGCACCGTGGTAGGGGGATTCTGGCTAAACTGGCCGGACAGGATTTCTGCTGAAGGCAGCTAGGGAAGTTTGAGGATGAGGAATTTGATCAGGGTGGGGCTTTTCACTAAACTGAATCAGCAGGATTCTTGCTAAAATTGGACAAAGTAAGCCAAGGACAGAGCCCAAGGGCAAGACCTAGTCAAAACCAGAGCTCAGAGGAGAGACTCCGGTCAAAGGAGAGAGTCCTTGTCACTATGTAGCTGAGGAGATTTTCAAGAATGTTGAAGCTGATGCCCGGTTTCTTCTTGCAGCTTTTAAGTAAAAAGTGAGAGGAAAGAGATAAACCGAAGGAAGAACTGTGAAGCAAAAAAGAATCGGGGTGGGCTTCCCTGGGGGCGCAGTGGTTGGGAGTCCGCCTGCCGATGCAGGGGACGCGGGTTCGTGCCCCGGTCCGGGAAGATCCCACATGCCGTGGAGCGCCTCGCCTGTGAGCCATGGCCGCTGAGCCTGTGCGTCCGGAGCCTGTGCTCCGCAACGGGAGAGGCCACAGCAGTGAGAGGCCTGCGTACCGCAAAAAAAAAAAAAAAAAAAAAAAAAAAAAGAATAAAAATGACAACAAAAAGTTTGTAATTAAGCAAAATGACAACATGGGATAATTTTGAGAACATGGTAGATTATAACAAAGAAGCGCTAAGTTAAACATTTCTTCTTAAGTGGTCACTAAGTGTTTCTGGGGTGAGCAGTATTTGCAGAGCCCTAGTAACAGCTGGGCTGAGGTAGTGACCTTCTGGCACCATTAGACCACAGCCACCAGACCCCTGGGCAAGCTTCCCAAGATCACACTGAGGGGAGAAAAACAATATGAACCAATGTGAAGAACTGAAAACTTGGTAAGGATGGACAAAATATGCACAGCAGCAGAATCCAGTCCAACTGACAGGTAGGTAACAATACCATGTAGGTTATAAAGAGGTGAAAAATAGCTCCAAGCCAGTGACTAGGACTAGAATCTGATAACCCAGAAGGGTGTGCTATGGTTTTCTATTGAAACATAGTTTCTCTCCACAGTCAAAACAAATGGTTAATTTCTTCAACAGGAATGCTAATGACCATTAATGCATAAGTATGAATTAGCTTAGTTTTTTTTTTTTTTTCTCCTGACTACTAGTTACATTAGGGGCTAGGCAATACATATATATTTATGAAGTGTGCATTTGTTTTATGACTATTATTTTTAACTGGTAATGTTCTCAAACTCAAAGGCTGTTGAATCGTATTTTGGATTTTTTTCTTGTCTGCTGTTGATTCTCTTGTTTGGTGACAAACAAAACTTTAAACCCTCTTATCTTTTTTTAAATATATATTTTTAATAAATAAATAAATTTATTTATTTATTTTTGGCTGCGTTGGGTCTTTGTTGCTGTGCGTGGGCTTTCTCTAGTTGCGACGAGCAGGGGCTACTCTTCATTGTGGTGCGCGGGCTTCTCATTGCAGTGGCTTCTCTTGTTGTGGAGCATGGGCTTCAGGCACACAGGCTTCAGTAGTTGTGGCACACAGGCTCAGTAGCTGTGGCTCGCGGGCTCTAGAGCGCAGGCTCAGTAGTTGTGGCACACAGGCTTAGTTGCTCCACGGCATGTGGGATCTTCCTGGACCAGGACTCGAACCTGTGTCCCCTGTGTTGGCAGGAGGATTCTTAACCACTGTGCCATCAAGGAAGTCCCTAAACCCTCTTATCTTGACTCTAAGAACTGGGACTAGGGACCTCAGAGAGTCACTTTTACTAGAACTGTGGTTAAGCACGAGGTAAGTGGCAAAGAACTCATCTGCCTACTTGAGAGTACATTTTTCAGCTTCATAACACGACAATAAATAGGCTCCTTGGCTTCTTGCTTGAATAGCTAGCAGTGAGAGTTTTCACACTCATATTCTGCTCTTTTCTTCTCGGAAAATGGGAAAATTACCCACCCCTGCCCTTGCCAATAGTTTGAGCCGTATGAATAGTCCGGGCCAGCAAGTTGGATCATTTATTTGCTGGCATGAGACACTTTAAGAGCTCTCTTTTCCCGTTGTAAAGGTCGTGGGAAGCACATGTTAATATGGTGGGGTCTGGAGCCCTGAGCCAACCCACGGGGACAATGGCCTAGAGTTGACCTGATAAACTTGTGTCGGGGGGAACCACTGCAACTCTGTGCTGTTACAGAGGCAGAATCTAGCCTGTGCAGACGGTAGTTGAGAGTTTTGTATCAGGGAGCCATGCGGTGTATCATCCAAACCTGCACACTTGAGAGTAAAGGGACACACTGTTAATAAGCACGACAGGACAGCAGCCGTCAACTGGGACTGCCACGAGCAGACCAGGATGGATGGTCACCTTCAGTCTGTGGGCTGAGAATATCTGACCGCCAGACAGCTGTCCAGTAATATTCTCCAGTGCTATGTTGGAATGCAGTTAAAACCACAGCAGACTGTGCAATTTTAGAGCCTAAGTCAATACAGTCAAATATTTTCTCCTAGTCAAATGAATTTTGAGTGTGAGTTCGTAACCTATGGAACCAATGAGAAATTTCCGTTTGAATTATACTTGCAGGTCTCCTATGTCCGTAATGATTAAACATCCGGGGTTCTTGTGTGAGGTCAAACCCTCGAGGAGGTTGTCCAGGCCTGGAGCTATACACTCACAGTAGTTACTGCTGAGACGCCCGTTGTCCCACCTGGTGTAGACCTTGCTTCTGGAGGTCCTACTGAGTCCGTTCTACCCTACGGGCGTGAGAGAATGTAGTGCAACCAGAAACTCCAAGTCTGAAAGTCCGGCCTCTCCAGCTATACTGTGCATCCATTTTCTCTGAGGTCTCGCCCCTGGTTTGGTAAACAGGTTTTTGTTTTGTTTTGCTGCTCACTGGACGCAGGGTCATCTGTTTCATTCCCATCTGGGGAGGGAGGCCTTGGGGCATAATTGTGCTAACAAAGTCAGCTTTCTGTCCTGCCAACTTCACCTCTCCCACAAGGCAAGCAGCCACATGACTTGCCTACCTGCTCAAGCAGATCAAGGGAAAAGGAACAGATGCAGAATAAAAATATAAACTAGTGTCAGAGATGTATTTCATATTTCAGCCTTTTAATTAGAAGTTGAAGGAAGCTAAGAAGACAGAAAGCCCTCCCCCTGTAACATTCAGTGGAGGCTTACCGCTGAGGCCAAAGTCCTCTGTGATTAGAACATCGTTAGTTAATTCCTTTGTAAGAATTCTACATTTTTAAGAGAGTTGTCTAAGTAAAAGTACTCCTGGAGGGAAACCAAGCTGATTTTGTATATGAAGCATCTTGGCGTGAATCCCTTATCATAAGTTCTTTCAAACGTGGTGCTAGTCCTGGGTCCAACAGGACACATTGTAGAGAGGCAGAGGGAATGTTGGTGGGGAAGGTGGGGATGATACCACAGAGGGGTCAGGCAGCGAGACGGCAGTGTCTCAGGCAGAGGAGGAGCGCTGATGTGCTGCTCATTTAAGTGCTGGTTTATAGCTGGTCCTGGCAGGGGAGCTGCGTGATCCAAGCACCTGTGCTCTTGGACTGCCTCTGTCACTTAACCATGACCTTCAAATTGGGCTACACTGAACACTCTTCCAGAGTGTTTGGGGTGGACCAGACTCTGTCAATATCTCCTTGAAAAAGCATAGACTTTAAGTCACATTCTGATTTATACCACATTTTTGCCAAAAGGAAGGCTGTTGATGATTATTTAGGCCAAGGCTTTGTTTTAGGATTTTTCATTTAAATTCTCTGTTCTGCCCTAATAACGAATTTGTTGACACAACCCCTATTTTTAGTATTATTTTTAGCAAACTATTCCATTTAATGGGATTTAAAAAAAAAACACTCTATTTGAAGGCCAGTTGGTTCTGGTCAATTCCTCCTAATTACTGTGTTCAAGATTATCAACCCACTTAGAGCAGGAAGAATCTATAAATACTAGTTATCACTTCAGTGCCTGGACTCATTACTATGGTTCAGTTATCTGATCAATAAAGACAGGATTATTGACCAAAGAATTTATCATCTTCATCTCAGAATTCAGATGCCATAGCTTAAGCATGTGCCACACACGCACACACACACACACACACACACACACACACTTCATTTACACCATGACTCACTGAGGCAAACTTTCAGATAGATGATAGCAAACTCTTACAGCAATTGCTGCATACAGTATAGTTTTTAGCTCTGAGATAAGGCACTGGAGTCAACGGCACATAAATAAGACGAATGTGGCTCCTCATTGCTTCATGAATCTAGACCACAAGCCCAGTTGCCGTTTACCTGCCAGACTTAGTCCCGTTATCCCCTTGTACCCTATGTTCTAGATAAACGAGATTAATCTCTGCTCTTTGAAAGCGCACCATGAACGACCTATTTCACTGTTACTCTGTGCTATTCCCTTTCCTAAAATGACCATTCTCATCATCTTTCCGATGCAAAAATTCTATCTAAATTTTGGATCATGATTCAAATTTCACTTCTGTCATGGAGCACTTCCACGAAGCAATAGCATCTTATTTTTACCCTTTTTGTTATGTCATGCGTCACTTTCTTCCTTGCATTATTTGAATACAAGTTTATTAAGAAAGCAACGATGTCACATTTTGCTTCATATCTTGAACATCTATCACAGTTTCTCAGAAAATGTTCATTAAATTTTTAATAGATTCTTTAAAAATTTAAAATTTAGTTACATATAAATTAAAAAAAATTACATCTATAGTTTCAATGCATCTAATTTACAAGCAGTATCCCTAGTGAAGGAAAAGCATCTCTATAGATTAAAAAACATTAACTTTAGAGTTGAAGTCACTATTTACTGCAGACAATGAAGTAGAAATGCTTATTTTCCTACAAGAAATTCCTTTTTTGTTGATAATTTTTATATTTCCTTTTACTGGAAGAACTTCCAGTATCCTATCAATATGAAATCTACTGTAATCGCAAAGTTACAGTTAATACTCAATCCATGTGTTAAAACACGAGAGCTGACCAAATGCCTTCTAAGGTAATGGTTAGCTCTGAAATTCTTTATACTATTGTCCCATAATTTCCTCTATCTGTTTATGTACAGCTGCACTAAAATATGAGCTCTAAGAAGGCAGGGCCTTTTCCAACTATTACCTGCTGTATCTCCTTGCCCAGCAGAGCTCACATCCTAATAAACACTTGTTGAATGAATGAGTGCATCACTTAACCAGACTGTTTGTCTCCCTCCCACAGAGGTTTATAGACTATGAACATTCTACTGATGCTTTTTTGGTAGAGCCCCTCCCGCGGGCCACTGTGCTAGGCCCTAGGCCTCTTCTAAGCTTCTCACAATCTATGTGGAGAGGCCTGTCAACACCATAAATTAAATGTGAACACAGCTGTTAAGAGCCGTTAAAAATAAGATAATATGGGAATGATAATTCAAAAAGATTAGAAGAATCAATTAATTTGGCCTCTATGAATTTTACTAAATAGAGAGTGGGAGGCTTTTCCTTTCCTCCCCACCCCCCCTCCTCCTTCTTAGCACAAATGTAATATATATATATTTTATAGAATATAATTCTCACAGTACCAAGGAATAGGAAGTATGAAAATGGGTACACTTCCAGTGTTTTTCTCCTTCTCAGCCATTCATTCATAAAAGACTAATCTTGGGAATTTCCTGGTGGTCCAGTGGTTAGGACTCTGCGCTTTCACTGACAGGGCCGGGGTTCAATCCCTGTTCAGGGAACTAAGACCCACAAGAAGTGGGCGTGGCCCCAAAACAAACAAACAAAAAACCTAATCTTATCAAATTTGAAGGTTACATGCCATTATTTTTCAAGTTTATAATAGAAGTTTGCCCATAGGCAGCTCTCTGGAATAAGCTTTGATAGAAAAAAAAAAAAAATCTAAAGGTGGATCTGATCCAGATGCAAGATGGTTAGATTTCTCTTCTCTTAAATGTTACTGATCTCTGAAAATGGAATAACTTCCTCTTTCCATTTACTAGTGCCTGAATGCCCACAGTAGAAAAGATGGTGAAGATGTGGAGAAAGGATGAGAGGAAGAGGCTGAAAGTTTTCATGGAAATAGAGTATCTTAAATGCTATTTTTGTCAATAAAAATATCTTCATTATATCTATTATGTTAGTAGCTTAAAATATATAAACCTATGATATATAGTTAGCTTATTAGAGCAATTTCTTCCCTAAGCTGTTATTCTAATGAAAAAGGAAACCACATAATCATATTTGAATTTTAGAAAGAAGCCTGTTTTGCAAAATTTGAAACAAAGATAAAATGTAAATATTTGTCTTAGGGAAATGATTTTTTGTACTTTTAATCTGTCAGAGAGGGGGTGAAATCTGACATGTGGAGGGAACGCAGGTTCCAGGGTAAGAGAAAAAATAGGCAAAGATCTATACAATCATTAAACAATTATTTCAATTTAAAAATATATATTTAATTTATTTTAGTTTTGGCTGTGTTGGGTCTTCGTTGCTGCGCACGGGCTTTCTCCAGTTGTGGCGAGTAGGGGCTAGTCTTCGTTGTGGTGCGCGGGCTTCTCATTGTGGTGGCTTCTCTTGTTGCAGAGCACAGGCTCTAGGCACGTGGGCTTCAGTAGTTGTGGCCTGTGGGCTCAGTAGTTGTGGCTCGCGGGCTCTAGAGCGCAGGCTCAGTAGTTGTGGTGCACGAGCTTAGTTGCTCCGCGGCATGTGGGATCTTCCCAGACCAGGGCTCGAACCCGTGTCCTCTGCATTGGCAGGTGGATTCCCAACCACTGCGCCACCAGGGAAGGGAAGCCCTTCAACTGTTTAGGACGAAGCAATTAAAGTTATGTCATCACTTCAAAATAGTTGTTTCATCTATTTAAGTGTATATAGTAATAAACTATCAAATTCATCAACATTTTAGACCCAACGTTTATCATATGAGATAAAAACATATGAACATAAATACAGCAATCTCTCAAATCTTTTTTTTTTTTTTTTTTTTTTGCGGTACGCGGGCCTCTCACTGCTGTGGCCCCTCCCACCGCGGAGCACAGGCTCCGGACGCACAGGGTCAGTGGCCACCGCCCACGGGCCCAGCCGCTCCGTGGCACGCGGGATCCTCCCGGACCGGGGCACGAACCTGTGTCCCCTGCATCGGCAGGCGGACTCTCAACCACTGCACCACCAGGGAAGCCCTCAAATCTTTTTATAAATGAAATTTTCTCTTTCACATGGCTGGCCCTTGTCCTTTTTTTTTTTTCTTATTCTTATTTTCACTGAATCTCTATCAATTTACTTATTAATAAAATGGATATTATACATCACTTTGAAAACCATCTGGCCAATTTAATATTACATAGTATACAATTAGAGTCTTAGGCAAATGCAGCAAGATAAGTAACCTTAAGACTTCTCAATTTAGGTGATCAAAGGGGCTATCTGCATAGCTTCTTTGAGTATAAAGACTTCTAAGCCAACAGAAAAGAGAAAAAGAGTTGATGCAGGAATCAGTAGTCCATTATCAGATAAGTTATTTTCAAGTAAATCCTGAAAAAGTGAGAAATGAGGCCTGAAATAGTCATTTAAATGTCTTTGGTATTTTTATGTATTGTCAGAATAAAAGCGATCTATATATAAAAACAGGGTAACACAAATAGATGTATATTATGGCTTAATATTATTAGAGATTAAATTTCCAATTAAAAGGCATTTCTAATTGAATATAGTCTGCACAAACAGGCTTCATTCTTAATGTTAAATAGAGCAGAAATTTTGGAAGTATCCACTCAAAGAATAGGGTCAAGTGACTTTGGGAAAGTATAATTTTATTTTTAATTGCACATACAATTCCTTTATTACTTAGATTTCAGTGGTTACTGAATTTTTTATTTATTTATTTTTGGTTACTGAATTTGAGAAACTAAAAGCAACTTTTCTGCTTTTCAGTGTTTTGTTGCAAATACTTCCGGTGGAGGGAGGTGGGTAGACACAGCAAGGTGTGTGTTTTTACATTCGTTGCTTGGTCTCAGAAGAATTGAATTCTTTGCCGTTCCAGGTTGGTTTTTGAAGACTCTTACTATAAAATAACTTTTACATAAACTTTGTCGTAGTTTTTTTTTTGTTGTTTGTTTTTAACATATTAAGAAGTTTCAGAAAATACAGTATAGCTTTGAAATGCTGGGAAACTAATGGAGTCTGCAGATCAACGTGGCATTCTGGGTGGGTAGTTCAGAGGGAAAAAAAATAAAGAAGACTCACTAAAGGCTCAGGCCCACAGAAGCAGAAGCGGTGCACAATTCCAGGTGATTTTCCCACATGGGAAGGGTTGCTTGAGCAGTCTTTCCGTTCACACCCATCATCACGAATAGCATCTTTGAATGTGAAAAATATCAACAAAACAACATAATATTGTGGCTCAAAGGATTGAGAAAGGCCTATAAAGGAAGAAACACTGGTGAAGGTCCATGAACAACGAGTACAATTTCCTTACTAGGAGATGATTTATAGCCACTGGGAATACCAGGAATGGAGTATTTTCACCAAAGCAAGCCTGTTTTCCACCCAGCTTCATATCTATGAACTATATGTACTTTAGAAAAAAGATGTACTGAAAAAGTCTATTTTTTAGACTTTTAGCACTGATCAGAATCGCCCAGAGGACTTGTTAAATTGGGGTTGGGCCCCTTGGATTTGCACTTCTGGTGAGTTCCCTTATGATTTGATGCCTCTGGGCCAGGAAACCAGGAAGAAATGCCCCATAAAAGTGATTCACTGATTCACGAGGGCACGACTCTCTCTCTGAGTCCGCCCGTGTGTCTCTCCACACGTACTGTACTCTTTTTTTTCTCCTAATAAATACTTTACTTGTTTTACTACTTTCCATCTTTGTGGGAATTCTTTTTCTGCAAAGCTGTAGGGTCAGGGCCTTGTCACTGACCTTTGGTCTAGTGGCTGGGATTCGGGGCTCTCACTGCCGTGACCCTACCTCAGTCACTGGCCAGGAACTGAAACCATGCTTCAAGCCGCTGCAGGCTGAGGCCACCCGAGATCAAGACCACATTTTGAGAACCACTGACTTAAAGTCTGTTTCACTTTTCCTCTAGAGGATAGCTACTTTTATGTTGTCATAGAGAAGTCCTTAATTTTGACTTTAATGTTTCTCAGTACTTTAATGTTTCTCAGTAATCTTAAGTGATCACAGTGGGACGCAACACCAAGGAGACACCTTGGAATAAAACAAAGTGCTAATGGCTATAAACAAAGGTTGTCACGAAGTTAAAAGATTCCCTTTCATCTGTCAGCTCTGAGACTGCTTTGTATTTCCTCGATTTGTAAATTATATAGATATCACTTCTGTGGAATGCAGGGTCTGAAGTTTTCTCCTTCATTTTCAAATTCTAGTCCTACTCTAGAAATATTACCATCTTCCCAAAAAACCAGATTTATGTTTCTTAAAATCAGTAAGGAAATGCCGTTGTGTGGCCCTTGTTTTCCAAACAGAAAAGTAAGTACAGTGAAACTAATTCTCTTTTATTAGAGAGGAGATATTTATTTTTATTTTTTTGTGGGGCGGGGAAGGAGACGATGGACTTGTAACTGTACTGAAAATAGCACAAGGAAATTTAGTTGCAGAACAAAACAGTTCCATATTTAGTAGGATTTAGTGCTGGATTTTCCCCAGACATTGCAGGTCAAATGAAAGATACAAAGAAATTCTTTCAGGCCTCAGACCAGACTTGGCACTCACTATAAACCACAACCAAGGCCCCTTATGCAACAGAGGTGTTTGCACATAACTAGGTGATTTAAGGTTAATCTGGGCAACACACGAAGACCTCCAATCCTGAGGCTGAAGAGAACGTGCAACAACTCTTGCCATGACTTTGGGAAATGTACACTCCAGGGGGGTAACAGTAGTTTGTCTTCTGAATTTGGTTTAGTTTAATAAGCATCTGCTGAATGCCCTGCCAACTACACACTGGCACTCGCCATCTACCTTCACAAGGATTAACTCATGAGCCGCTGCAGCCGCTGACCTTCAGCACCCCCTGAAAGGAGCTCAGGGTGGAGATCACGAATGAGGCGCTCTGTGCTCCAGGAAGAACTGGCGGAACAGGCTTTCAGACAGATATTCTCAGAAGATTTTATGAGCCCAATTCTTGCATCTCCTCATACCTAGAAAAGCACTAAAAGCATAAACAGTGACATCTGCTCCTCGTGACTAGCAGCCAGCCTCTGCCAAAACGTGTGTGCACCCCCTTCACAAAAATCCTGTATAGCACTGACCGTCCCCTACCTCTTCGGGGAAGTTTCTCAGAGCTATCTGAAAAGCTGTCTCCCGGGCTATAGTCTTGATCGTCCCCCAAATAAAACTTAACTCACAACTCTCACTTTGTGCGTTTTTTTTTCAGTCGACAGCCTTCTGCGTGCAAATAACAGAGCATTTCCGATATTACAAGGCTCCTGCCTACACAGGATTCTGTATTCATGAAGTATGCACTCTGGCTATTTCCTGCTTAATATTAAAACTGAAGCAACCTGGTGTGAAGAATTAAGTTACTGCAGCAAGTGTTACTTTCCTGTTGCCAGGACCACACTCGCTGCAACACTGGACCAAGAGCTCTAGGAATAAATTGTCTTGTGGGCATCTAGATTAATCAAAGTCTAAACAAATCTCTAAATAATTCTGGATGATGGTATCATTTAAAATTATATCAGCCATTCAACAACTACAGAGGACCAGTCTTGCAGGAGACCCTGTACTGGGTGATGGAGAGCAGCAGGGAACACCACGGGCCTGCACCCAGACTTTGTGGATTACACATCAGTAGGAAGGCACACACTCACCAGAAGTAAATTATGCACGAGAAGTACTAAATGCAGGCAGTAATCAGAAATGGTCTGAAGGTGGAGAACCCCAGGAAGACACTGAGCTGTCAGCCGATTTGCTGTTGAATCACTTACCCACACGAACAGCACTTGGTCCTCTTTGCTAACTACATCCTTACTGGTCGTCTTACTAAAAATGACATGTGGTCAAGTTTAATACAGTTGCGGAAGAAGAAAAAAAAAGTCTAGAACTCTGAAAAATTCCTATTGCAGAATGGGGAAAGTAAAGAAAATGCATAAAGAAATGAAGGGGAGAAAAGAGGGAAAATGCCGTGGCAGGTGGTTCATGATTTCAGCTATTTTCCTAACTTGATCATTTTTACTTATTTAGCTTATAGTAGGAGACTTTCGAGTGCAGAAATTCCTGCTTGGGAATTTCAGAAAGCGAACCCTTTAAGACTGTTCCGTGACCCCATCACAGTGAGTATACAGTTAGGGCCCGGGACCAGGAATGCAGGGGTCAAGGGCACCGCAGACAGAAAGACTGCAGGAGGAGCGGAGCGGCCGCCGGACCCGCATTCACACTCCATTCACTGCAAACACAGTTGCTGAACAGAACGCCGACCAGCTCTTAGCAACCCTGCTCCGTCTGCGAGCTCCTCCCTAGGGACCTCTGCTCTAACCTCGCTTGCAGGGCTTCCGCCAACAGTATCTGATTTAACCGCTTTTGCACACAGACAGCCACGGTGGGAAGCAGCACGGCATTCAGGGCGCTCTAACTGTTCACCCGCGGAGGCAGCCCGCGGACACGGTCCGCACGTCTGCAAGGCCGGCAGCCGCGGGCAGAGCCCTCCCGCCGGGCAGCCCTCGGCCCCGCCTCCTCTCCCGGCGCCGCCCGAGGGGGTGGAAGCCGCCCGCCGTGACGGACTGACAAGCGCCCACACGCCGCCAGGCACCGCGGAGCAGCACCAGCTCAACGACCGACCCCAGCTCCGGAAACAGCCAACCCACGCGGGGAGGCGGGGGGGAGGGCGGCGGGGAGGGCGGCGGGGAGGGCGGCGGCGGCGGCGGCGGCGGCTGCTCTCGCGGGATCTCTCTCTGCCTCCGTGACTTCCGGCCCCATCGAGACCTCGCGTGGTTTGGGCTAGGGGCGGGGCGAGCCGAGGGGCGGAGTCGGATGGGGCGTCCCCGGGCCTTGTTGATTTCAGCGTCCTCGCGGCGGCCCTCACGCCCGCTGCCGTCCGCGCATGCCCGGTCCCCGCCGGCTCGGAGGCCGCGGCGCTCGGGCTTCCCCAACCAGCGTCCGGGCCCCGCCCCTACCCCCGGCGGCGGCGGTGGACGTGTTGTTTTGGCGGCGGCGCCGGCTGCCGCGGAGCCCGCCGAGTCCCAGCGCCTCACCTGCGCCCGCTGCGGCGGGCCCACCGACCGCCTCGCCACAGGTAAGGCAGTCGCCTCGGGCTGGGGGCGGGGTCGGGGGCCAAGGGGCCGGAAGGGCCGAAGGGGGCCTAGGGATTGAGGGGAGTCAGGGGGTGGTCGGGGGCCGGGAGGGAGGGAGGTCGGGCCTGGGCGGCCGAGGGGGCGGGGGGAGGCTGGGCCCGGGGGTGGAGGCGGGTCTGGGGCCGGGAGGTCGGAAGGGCCGAGGGGCCGGGGGTCGGGGCCGGCGGCTGAGGGTTCGAGGGGGCCTGGGGGCTGAGGGGAGGCTGCGGGCCGCGGCGTCCAAGGAGGCGGAAGGGCCGGGGGGCCGGGCCCGGGCCCCGCCGCCGCGACTTTGTTGTTGTCGGCTTCGGAGGAGGCGGACCTGCCCGCGGCGCCTCGCGCGGCCTCGGCGCTGCAGCTGGACGGGGTCTCGGGGGCTGGAACGGCGCCGCCTTTTCTCGTTTTCGGGTCTCGGTTGGGCGGTTACTGCTGTAGAGTGCGGGCTCGTCCACCGCGGGAGTAGAGGGGACCCCGGCGTGGAACCACACGGGGAGAAATTTTGAGAATCCCAATTATTTTTTTGTTTGTTTGTTCCCCACTTCCGGAACTGTGTTTCCATCTGTCCTCTTAAAATTTAGAGATCCCAACTGTGTTTTTTAAATCACACATTGGCATCCTTTGGGTACGGAGGAGGAAGTACGGTCTTCCCGATAGTTTTTGCTCGCAGTTTGTTATGTATCATTGTTGCAGGAGTACTATGTGCTCTTTAAGGAAACACAGCGCAGCCGCACAGTGCCGAAGTTTGTCCTCACGCCGCGCCGGCCTCCCACCCATCTCCACCCCCCCGCCCCCCGCCCCAGCTTACTGCCCAGGGGAACCAGTCTGAGAGTGTGGTGTTTAGCCATTAAGGATTTGTCTGTGCGTGTAATAAATACGGTTTAAAAACACAGTTGTCACATTACTGTAAATCGACTATACTTCAATAAAACAAAAACAAAAAACAAACTTGGGATCATATATAGTATGTAGTTCTTATTGGCCAGTTCTACTCATGGTTGTTTCTCCATTTTATGACGTATCTCATTCTTTTAAAAACCTACAGAGCTCTATTCTTTTAATCGATGAACATTGTCGTCCATAGTTCTGTAATCTTTTAGCTTTTAGTTAGCTTTTAATAAGGTCTACAAACTAATGTTTTGAAACATAATGTGGTAGAACTTTAAGAATGTCTGCCAGTTGGGGATACTTACATATTAGGAAGTTGAGTAATATGTTTACACAGAGCTTAATGATAGCTTACAGGAGGCCTGGGTGACTTCATAAAGCAGGTTACTAAAATACTTCATTTTTTGTTTCTTTAAGTGCATTTTTCAGAGTAAACTTGAATTCCATATGCTCAGTTGAAAACAGATTCAGTCCCTCAAATGTGAACTGGTCCCTGTGTGACGAAGAGGTAAAGGTAGGAGGCCAGTGGCCCACAAGTTTGTGTCTCAGGCAGGTAAACCATAGGGAGTAAGCTGTTAAGTGGAGGGCTGTAGCAGCTGCTTACTATTCAAGAGGACGGGAAACTAGGGACTCTCTACTGCACTTGATATTTCTGCGTGCAGAAGAACTGGAGGCTTTGTTGATCTAATCACCGCCTTGTATCTATTAAAAATGTGCTGTGCGTTCATCTTGGTGCTGGCTTCCAGGGAAAACAACTGAGTAAGGTAATCACAGAGAACCATCTGGTTCTCAACATGTATAGCCTGAAATCTGAGGCCCAGTTGTGTAGCATTTTATTATTTGGGAAACTGTGTTTAGAAGGAATCAAAAACATCCGTGGCCTTTTTAGTTATCCTTGCTGGTAATAGAATGCTCTTTCTTATGTATTTCTCACAACATAGGTGGCAGTCTCTCCATTCTATGAATTTTTAAACAGAGGCTCTGAGAGATTAAACTGGTGAAGACCCCACTGCCTTTTTAGTGGTGCTGACTGCATTAGACTCAGGCATGCTTCATGCTTCAGACATGCTTCCAAGAACCTGTTTTTTGCTCTACTGTGCTGCCCCCCATTAATGAAAATTACCTTACAAAATTACTGATCTTAGAGTTTCCTTCTCTTTTTTGGCTTGGAAACGTTCCTTACAAAGTAGAGACATAAATATAATTGTATGTATTGGAAAATAATCTAAAGGATACTTAGTGTGAAACTCTAACAATATCTATTTATTTATTTTTATTAATTTATTTTCATTTTTGGCTGCTTTGGGTCTTTGTTGCTGCGCGCAGGCTTTCTCTAGTTGCGGTGAGCGGGGGCTACTCTTCGTTGCGGTGCACGGGCTTTTCATTGCAGTGGCTTCTCTTGCTGCAGAGCACGGGCTCTAGGCACACGGGCTCAGTAGTTGTGGCACGTGGGCTCAGTAGTTGTGGCTTGTGGGCTTAGTTGCTCCGTGGCATGTGGGATGTTCCCGGACCAGGGCTCGAACCCGTGTCCCCTGCATTGGCAGGTGGATTCTTAACCACTGTGCCACCAGAGAAGTCCCTCTAATGATATCTTTTAGATGAGGTTTCTGATGGTGTATTATTAAAATATTGAATTCCTTGAGGTGATGCCATTAAGCAAGAAGATGGGGGATTGTGTTACTTTAGTTTTCAGTCACTCCATTTGATGCCATGCTAAATTTGGATGTCATAGTGAATTGTAGCTCTTACAGATGCTTTTATTCCTTATAGACTAGTCTCATTTCACTTAGTATTATTTTTATGAACCCCATTACACTCTTTGTAAACTAATATGATGAAAACAATACAAAGAGGGTCCTAAAAAGATTAAAATTTGCTTATTTATTTTGGTCTCCTAAAACTGCATCATGACAGGCAGTTTAATAGAGTATATGTCATAATGTTATGGTTATTGATCTGTTTTGGTTTTCCAGCAGATGTGACAACTGTGTGGTTTGAAGAAATATGGCACGTACTGAAGTTAAAGTATGATCAGTTGTAATATGTATTTGAGAAGAAACCCACGTATAGGAAAATATTTGAGCTTTTTTTCTGGGCATTTGTTAAGGATGGTAATTAGATTCACATTTAAATGGCATATCTGCCATCACTTGTCTCTTGGACAACTTACACTGGATGTGAGTGGGTTTTATAGTTGTGGGATACCAAAAAACAATTCAGCACCAGCAAGATGTCTTTAGAATACGTTAGGACTTCCATCTGTTGGAGGATGGGGAATCCAGTTCTGTGTGTGCATAGTCTCAAAAATTAATAAGAGAGATCTTATGGCTGACGGGGAGAAATACAGAGTTTTCCAGTTTAGCCAAAAAATCCTTTTGGGGCGGCATACATTCATGAGTAGCCGTCAATAAACTATTTAGGGCCTATGAATGGTAACAAAGGCGTCAGCTATGATCTAGAGTTTAAAATCTAGATGAGATTTAAAAGCTAAGTATGAAAGAACTCTTGTGGAATTGCCTAAAGGACCTGTTCCCTGATAGCTCTGTTTCTAGGGAGAAAGTAGTTAAGATGCAAGAGAGGCCAAAAGAGAGGGGAGATAATCTGAGCGTTGGCCCTCCAAGTAACAGAGGGAAAGGGGAGTCCTGAGAGTCAGCTCTGTGGTTGGAAGTCAAGGGAGATAAGCACTTAAAAGTTACAGTTCTTTGAGATACTGAAAGAAAGTCTAATTACGATTATTATCCTGTGGTAGCTGTGTCCTGCTGGGGGTTGAGTTGGAATAATTAACACTTTGCAGTAACGTGTGGGCTCTTGTAAACCTGTAATAACCACAGTGCAGTAAGTCAGTTCAGTGTATAACCTCAAGTGCAGTGAGCATCTGAGAGCTGTGAACTGTGAAGTGTCGTGAGGCCCTTGTCTTCCCCGTTCCTGCTGCAGGCCAGCACCTTGGACTTAACGTACAGGTGTTACCTGAGATAGAGTTCTCGTCTCCCTGTTTTGGGGCTGTGTTTTCTCCTTTCTGGCCACCTCAGGCCCCCGGATCCCCCTGTTAATTCCCTCTTTGCTGAGGTCCCAGTTTGCATCACCAGCTTCATTTTCTTTCCAGAGCTTCAGACCTGCCTTTTGTTGCTTTCCTTGACAAACTCTTTAAAGTGGCTGTCATTTTGTTATCTTGAATCAAATAAATTCAGAATTGAAGTGTTTTCCTTGCAAATTTAATTCTTTTTCCTTCATTTACTTGTTTGTATTAATGATCCTCACATTTCCTTAGTCATCTAGACTCAAAATCAAAGGACACCTTTGATTCTTCACTTTCCCCCTTCTTATAAATGATTTGTCATTTTATTGCATGTGGTTCCTGATTCTCCTGCCTCTTGTCCATTTTCCCAGCAGTTAAGTCATTTTAATCCCTTTGCCATTAACAGGAGACATCCCTAATCTCTAGGTTTTACCATCCCATCATGTTTGCGGCTCTCAAATTAATTGTACTAAATGCAGCCCTGATCATTTTTTTCCCCCTGCTCGCAAACAAAACAAACCCCCAAAACTTATGGAGTGTTTCTTCTGACAGCCACTGTGCTGGGTGCTTTGTCCCATTTGGTCCTCGTAATAGCTTTATGTTGTCGGTACTGTTAGGCCACTTTACAGAGGAAGACATTGAGAGTTCATGAGCCTGAAGGAGTTGCTACTAGGCAGGTGAACTGGAGCCGGAATCCCTCCCAAGCCGGGCTTCCAATTCTGTGTTCTTGGCCTCTGTGCTCGCACCGCGTGGCTGCTGGTCGACCCTGGAGTACCGTCCTGTTCGTCACCTTTGCCTTTTCAAAACTGCATTACGTGGCCCCGGCGCTCCTTCTCAAATTGGTTCCTTGTTTTATTCAAACTTCTGGTTTCTTATGCATTTTCTTTCGGAGTTTCCTCCCTTTCCTGTCTCTGCTCTTCGAGGCCCTCCTTGCGGAAGGCTTGCTGATGCGCCGTATTTCGCTAGGGCTCCTCTTCCCTGTCTGCGAGTTAGGTCTCCTCTCATTCATATCGTTGCTTAACCTTGTGATGAGAACTTTCTACTCTGAATTTGTTTTTGAGTACTCTGACAGTTGTAATTGGATTTAAAAATGCTCAAAAACGGAAACCGTGTGTTGTGGAGGCTCAGGAGATTGGTGTGAATGAATATGAAAATGATCTCTGGTCACCTGCCCTGTTAATGGCAATTTAAGCAGTATTTGACTTTAGTTGGTAGATGACACCCAATAGTTTATTGGAGTTTTTAATTTTGTGTATGTGACAAAACCAGATTTTCTTGTTGTAGGCTATCAAATGAGTTCAATTTTCAGATTCATTTCTAGGTACTTATGATAAGTTGTTTTTTCTTAAAAATTCAGTTTTGTTTTTTTTTGTATGCACGTGTCTGAGTTATTGACAATTGTACATATGTATAATATATGTATATAAATTCTTAAAATTAATGGTTTGACATTTGAATTCTTTTCGATGCCGTTGAATTAGACATATTGTCTAGTGAACTACAATGTTCTCATAAGCTTTCTGGCCTCACACCTTTCTCTGTGCTTATGTAGATACGGGCCTATCCTGCAGTGTCATTTATTCCTTTTTTGTGACACCAGGAAGCTCCAACTTTTTGGTCAGCTGAAATGCCCTCACACAGATTATACATCAGTCTGCTTCCTGAAGAGTTCATGTGAAATTTCAGATTATGTTGAATCTGTCAAGGTTAATGGTTACCATGCAAAGGTTAAAATTTTATATTTCTCTTATATCTGCCTCTGCATCTTGTATTACAGTGTAAGTAATACGAGTATTATATTAAGTAATTAGTTTCTGCTTTATCATATAAAAATACAATCTTTTCTGTTAGGAGCTGAGAATGTAGGATATCTTGGTGATGGTGATAGGGGGACACATTTGGGGTTTCTTTTTGGAATACTAAATGCATGATTATAAAAGAGTGAGATTGATTCTCAGACTAATTAGTCAGTCTTCCTGCTCTCGACTTCATAAAGGATTAAAGTAATCACAAATACTTCTCTAAAGATAAAAGTTTTAAGCAAGTTTAAAATGAAAGATTTTGAAAATAGATACTGCAGTCACATGGTTCAAGGTTTAAGTGCTGTGAGAAGTTTCTAGCCTGAAGATGACTCCTCAGCCTGCCCTTTTCCCCGCTGGGAGGTAGCCACTTATCTCTGGAATGATACAAAAGAAACTGTTTGTATAGGAGTAAATTTGAATAAATACTCTTTTTCTTTCCAGTTAGGATGAGGTTCATTGCAAACAGTTTCACTTGCATTTTTCACTCAGTGTATCTCTAATATTCCGTAACAGTAAAGAATTTCTTCATTCTTTAAAAAAACCTTTTTGCAGCCTCAAAGTATCTGTTATATATTGCTACATATATAGATTGTATATATTATCATTTATTTAACCTTATTCCCTACTGATGGATATTTAGATTGTTTCCAGTTTTCTACTGTTATACCCATTGAGGCACCCGTTTGAAGGAAGAGAAATAAAAAGTAGATCTTTCTCTCTAGGGAAAAATAAAAATTGAAAACTGAAATGGATGTTTCTTGGGGAATGAAATGGCTTCCTTTTCAGGCCTGATGATTACTTGTGAGAGAAGGATGGGGCCATGTGAAGGTGCTTGCTGGAGCCCCTGGCGACTGTGGGCAGGAAGAGTGGGAATGGCAGTGGTGATTGGCCGCAGCTTCCAGGGCCAGTGTCCGCTCCGAGCGAGGCCACCTCTGTCTGCGGTTAGAAGGTCTGTGCTGGGAAAGGGTTCTTGATATTTGGAAACTCGTCTCTGGGACTGTGGCCTGTAACAGTATATTTAACGTAGGAAATCTGTTAAGGGAATGAACGAAGATCCCTGGGTGTCATCTAGAAGGAAATGTCATGGCCAGCAACACAATATATTTTATGAGGTCATTAAATTTTTTACTGTAGTATTATTGTATGATCAGGCGTAAGATTTAAACTACTGGAATAAATGAAGTTTAACAAATTCCTCCTTCAGCAAACCTCTGCCATCCACATCTGTTCCTTGTGGGTTGTTTGGGTAATAATGGCTTTTTAACAGTGTGGTGTGAATCCTTTC
This sequence comes from Mesoplodon bidens, assembly GCF_964165515.1. NCBI lineage: Eukaryota > Metazoa > Chordata > Mammalia > Artiodactyla > Ziphiidae > Mesoplodon > Mesoplodon bidens. The sequence goes on along the minus strand of NC_138173.1, from coordinate 3,297,423 downwards.
AGACTTTATGTATAAACAGAAATAACATTCATGTATCTTAAAAATGTCAGTCAGAATCCTATTGAATAACAAGTCATGGTAAGAATAACGAAAAGTCAGAATTGAATGTAATAACAAGTGAATAAGGTGATGATGGGATGTCAGGTAAATAATGAATGCTCTTTGATTCCTTCTGACCAAGGGTGCTATAAATACAGACTGTCATTGTATACAAGTGTAACAGCTGCTAAAGTTGTGTAGCTGGTCTATCAGGTTACTCCTAACAAGTCATTTAAGGTTTCCCAAGCTGTGCCTTTTTTTGTTTGTTTGTTTTTTAACCATAGTAGATACGGCTTACTGAACAGGATGAGTTATCTTTTCTTTGTTATTTTTCAATCATTCTGTCCTAAATATGGGATTTGAGTGTTTTTCTGATAGGCATCAAAAAATTAGTTTTTTAGGTGTTTGGTAGCTATGGCATTTCTCTTTATGCTGGTACTATATATGCTGCCTGGGTCCACATGGCTCAGGTTTTTGTAACAAGGGTTCGTTGGCACTGACTCATTTCTGAACGCCTATGATTCTCTTTTGGTCACTTATACACACTTTCCTGGCTATCGTAGAAATAATAGGTAAAAAGGTCATTTGTCTTTGTTCATCCCCATGTTCTGCCACATATTATAGCAGTAAGAATTCCTTGTAGAAAGACTAGAAAATATGGATAAAAAAGCAACAGATTGTCGGGAATGTCATCACCCCGGGTGTGTGTCCTCTAGTTAATTCTGAGAGATTTCTATGTTAATGAGAACACCAACTAGAAAAGCCCAGCTTTATAAATCCTGCTGCCATATAAGGCAGATACATTTGGTGATAGAAGCATGGAAAATGTGAGTGCTTGAATTTTCTCTGACCTGGATGCTTTGCCAGGTAACCAAGGCTGTGGTAGGGCCTCAACTTAGCATGTCAGGTGGTTTGTGCACACGAACGGCCAAGTGCTGAGTGGTGTAGCTGTTGGTGATGGGAGCCCCCCATGTGTCAGTAGGTGGGTTAGTATCCACCTCTATTGCTGTTCCTGGTTTCATAATTCAGAGCTTTTATTCTGATTGTGTATCATTGTATTTTTGTAATCTGTCTTTAAGATACTGGATCTTAAGTTTATTAGAAAGAAATATTTAGAAATGCCATAGTTCAAAAACAAACACAAAATGAACCTTTCTTTGTTTGACAGTATTTCAAAGGACGGTGTATTTTATCCCTGTGACCCCTGTGAGTCCTGGTACTCTTAGTCTCCTGTTTGCATTGTAGTCTCTTTTTTAAAATTAATTAATTAATTAATTAATTAATTTTTGGCTGCATTAGGTCTTCGTTGCTGCACGTGGGCTTTTCTTTAGTTGCAGCGAGCGGGGGCTACTCTTCGTTGCGGTGCACGGGCTTTTCATTACGGTGGCTTCTCTGGCTGTGGCACACGGGCTCTAGGTTTGCCGGCTTCGGTAGTTGCAGCACAGGGGCTCAGTAGTTGTGGCTCGCAGGCTCTAGAGCGCAGGCTCAGTAGTCGTGGCTCACGGGTTCAGTTGCTCTGCAGCATGTGGCATCTTCCTGGACCAGAGCTCAAACCCGTGTCCCCTGCATTGGCAGGTGGATTCTTAACCACTGCGCCACCAGGGAAGCTCCCTGCATTGTAGTCCCTTGATGACTAGAGTGGATTTTTAAATTCATGGTCACCTTGATAATCAAATATAAGAGCAGATTTTGGAACACATGAAGGTAGTTACTACAGTTTTAGTTTTAAGAAAAAGCCTGGCAGTGGTCTGTAGTGATTTAACATGTATTGTAAATACCATTGTGAAAGACTTACTTCAAATACTTCTAAACCATTTTAATGGTTTAATGGACTTGACTTTTTTCCTGCAAATAGAGTGATTTTGAACCTTTATTCTTTTATGAACCAGAGAAATTAGAAATGGCAAAAGAAAGATTTAGGCTTTTCTGCAGTGATTTATATAAATATCTATATTGTAACTGTTCCTGAAATTGGTTTGGTTCTGATGGAAAGGGAGAGATCACCATGGTCTTAAACTAGTTGAGCCACCTTATTGTTTATGGCAAAAAAGCTTTTTGTAAGCTTTCTGTTTCTTGTTAAGGACTTGTTCAGTTGTCGCTGTTTAATAATCCCTGGTTTTATTGTGCCTAGATAGTGCATCCTGTATGTATTTGGGGCCGCACCTGCATATGCACGTGTGCATGGACATCCGCGGCGCACGGCTCCAGGAGGCCCCATTCACACAGACACAGTGTGATTGCCATTCCCTGCGCTGCCTCAGAAGTCTCCTGTGTGTGTGACGGATGCTCCCTGGAACGGTGCAGTACGAGATGCTAATATCTTGGTGCTTTAACATTTTCACACTTTTGTATGACTTTCCCTTCATTTAATCTTTACAACAGCCTTGTCAAAGAGTGTCTTGTGTGGTGAGTATCATTAGTCTCATTTTATAGATTCATGAACTGAGATTCAGAGTTAGTTCCTTTTCCTGAATCTGCTGAATCTGCTTTCTTTGCTGTGAAATGATCTGCAGTCTTTAAGGACAGAGGGCTTGGTGTGAGAATAGACCTGGAACTCAAAGCCCATTCTGCCTTCCAAGGAAGTTAGGCAGTCCCTTTCCTTGGAAGTAATGCTATTACACGCAGTTTTAAGATTAAATGAATTAAAATGGCAAAGCTTTATATGCAGTAAATGCTCAACTAATGACAGTTGCACTAATGATAAAGGTAGTAATGCTTTATGAGTCACACACTGCTTTTCAAAGACCATGAGATCCGTCGTCCCTCGGCAGAGCAGGGACGTGCACAGCAGTAGTGTCCGTGTAAACGAGAGGCCAGCCTCGGGAGCAGCCTCACGTCAGTGTTGTGTGGGGGGTCAGGAGGAGCCAGGGAGCTGGGGTGCGGTCGCTGGGGTGCGGTTGCTGGGGAGCCCATTAGGCTCGCTCGTCTTCCCTTTGTTTTTAGTGATAACATGCAAAGCACCACCTGTAGGGCAGTCTGTTTTTAAAAGGGTGCTCCCTCTTGAGGCCAGCCTGGAATCATACTACATTAAAGTTTGAGCAATTTTGAATCTGCTGCAAAAATCCTGACAAGTACCAACAGCTGAGAAAAGGTGCCAACTCTCACGTACAGGGTCTTAACTCACGCTGAACTGAATTTTTGTCAGCCCTCAGAATGAATCTGTGCAGTGGCTTCCCACTGTCCTAAAAGTAAGGGCAGGAATTGAGCAGGTTTGAGCCCTAAGTGGTTTTAAGCCTAAGCACAATTTCTCCCAGTGGTGTAGCATGTTAGGAATGCTCAAGTTTTTTTTGTGATACTGCTCAAGGGTTAGGACTGGGCATACATTTTCATTTATAAGAAAAAATGATTACATGCCTTAAGAATAACCAAACCAAAAAATGGATGGTTTTATTTGTTGCAGTGTTTCCAGTTAGTCCTTCAAATTGAAGTTCAGGGTCATCTTTAAAGTCCCTGTGTAGTCATCTGCAGTCTAGTTACTGTTGTTTCAGGGGACTTCGGGTTGTCTTCATGTGACCGCCTTATCTGTGAGAGAAAGTGAATTCCACGTTTCGTCAAAGGAATAGGAGCGTATCTCTTGCCGCGGATTATCCTTGTGCTCTCTTATTTTGTTTCCTGTATCTTAGGTGAGTAGAATGGATTCAGTCCCCAAGTGTACAGATTTAATTCCCTGTGGAGCAGCATTTGGCTGTAGACTTTGGGCAGTGTGATAGACAGATAATGCCCCCTTCCCCAGGGTGTTCATGCTTTAATTCCTGGACCCTGTCAGTGTGTTACCCCTCATGGCTCGGGGGAATTCAGGTTGCTAATTAGCTGACTTTGATAGGGAGAGTGTCCTGTATCACCCTGATGGGCCCGGTGTGATCACAGGGTTCCTTAAAAGTGGAAGAAAGAGGCAGACTGAGGACTCAGCCTGGTGTGGCTGAAGATGGAGAAAAGGGTCATAAGCCGAAGAAAGCAGACGGACCCTAGACTTTTGAAAATGCAAGAGTAACCCCCCCTCTTAGAGCCTCCAGAAAGGAATGCAGCCCTGCCTGCACCCTGATCTTAGCCCAGTGAGACCTGTTTTAGAGTCTGACCTCCAGGACTGTAATATAATAAACCTGTGTGGTTTTAGGCAGTTTCAGTTGCGGGAATTTGTTAAGGCAGTGATAGAAAATGTATACAGGTAATAACACATTGTGATCATTTGATTCCTTAGTGAAATGATTGCTAAGCAACCCCTTCCCCCAACAAAATATTTAGATGACATTTACAAAGCTGATAAAAAAACTAGTACTGCTGTGTTTATTTTTATTAAAAAATTTTTTTTAAAAGGCTTGATTTAGAGCATTTATATTAGTGTCATTTTAATTAATTAATTTATTTTTGGCTTCATTGCTGCGCTTGGGCTTTCTCCAGTTGCAGAGAGCGGGGGCTACTCTTTGTCGCGGTGCGCGGGCTCTAGGCGTGTGGGCTTCAGTAGTTGTGGCACGTGGGCTCAGTAGTTGTGGCTCGTGGGCTCTAGAGCGCAGGCTCAGTATTTGTGACGCATGGGCTTATTTGCTCCACGGCATGTGGGACCTTCACGGACCAGGGCTCGAACCCGTGTCCACTGCATTGACAGGCGGATTCTTAGCCACTGTGCCAACAGGGAAGTCCTACTGCTGTTTTTAAATGGGGGTGGTCTTGAGCCCTACCAGGTGGGATTTCCTCTCATTTTTGCAGCATCCTGGAGATACCTCTGAGTTTTTGGAGCTTCGTCCTTTTTTTTAATGACAGAAGTGGTGTATTGGGTAGGTGAATCAAAATGGTATACAGATGCTGTTGAAGTTGGGAGAACCGCAAGTATGAAGACCATCTTGAAGTTAGTTGTTGTAATCTAGCTAAAATTGATAAGGATGGTGATAGAATGGAATTTTCACTGAGAGCGGTGGGAGTAATTGAAGCAAGTAGCTGCCCTGCAGGGTGAGGGCTGTGTAGAAGGCTTTGGGTGTATTGTGTTTGAAGTGATGGTGGGGACCCCCGTCCCTGTGAAATTAATCTAGTAATTTATTAAATGCACTGGAAAATTTGTACTGAAGAGGAGGGTGACTTTGAATCAGCAGAGCAGGAGAAAGGAGAAATACATACCTGCCCTCAAAATCCTGAGGCAGTATGCTGGAGGAAGGCATGGACAAAATTAACATCTATTTAAGTTGCTTTTCTGGCAGATGGAAGCTGGGGTCCTTGTGAATTTGCTACATGGAATCCTTCCAGTTTGGGGGAAAGAGTCTTATATTTGAAGAAGTTGTATATACTCTTTGTTCTCAGTAGGAAAGAAAGACTATCCCTCTGCATTCACTGTAAATAGACATAAGTAAATTTCTACCCTAGGCTCCCCTGCTGTAAAAAATGGAAAAATGACAGTAAGGTAGTTGGATAAGGTAAATTATTAGAGATTATTATTTTTGAAAATATTTTTGTTCTTCCAGAACACACATACCTCCCCACACAACACGCATTAAAATAAAACCAAATGCTCTGTAGAAACATAAGGTTGTCTTTCTGGCTATTCCTGCTGTTCTCTGGTGTTCAGTGTGTCACATTTTTAGGGCAGCAGCAACGTTTATATGGCTTATTTAGCGTTTTTTACTGTTGCTCTCTTCCAAAATTATTTTCTGCTAAATGAGTAATACAACAAATCCATTGAATTTTTTAGGGCCTGTTTGTATATCTCGTTTTCCCTCCGTGTTCCTACAGCTCTGGGACTGCATTTTCCAATAAATGTTTTTTGATGGTCTGGTCTCCTTTCCGTTTGAAATGCCACCGACAAGAAAAGGTAACCTTTACCATTGCTTCGCCCTGGCACTCGGTTCAAGAATTTGGCTTTGCCGTCTCCCTGTCCCTTCGTTCCGTGTGGGTCTCTATTTTTAGCCTCTGCCTCCCATGTCTACGTGAAATTTAATGAGTGCTTCATTGGTTTTATTCTGTCCTTTCCCAGGTGTGCTAATGATTATTGAAGTCTATACAGGGGAAGCAAGGGAACCAGAAAGATGTTGTGTTTCAGTTAACAAGCTCATGTTTAAGCTGACGCCCAGTGGCTGAGGCTACCAGGCATCCTTCTGTCTAAGAGTGTGACCCAGTGATGCATCTCCTGAGACGGAACTTTAATTAATTAATTAATTAATTAATTAATTAATTAATTTTTGGCTGCGTTGGGTCTTCGTTGCTGCGTGTGGGCTTTCTCTAGTTGCGGCGAGCGGGGGCTTCTCTTGTTGCGGAGCACGGGCTCTACGCGTGCGGGCTTCAGTAGTTGTGGCTTGCGGGCTCTAGAACGCAGGCTCGGTAGTTGTGGTACACGGGCTTCGTTGCTCCGCGGCCTGTGGGATCTTCCCGGACCAGGGCTCGAACCCGTGTCCCCTGCATTGACAGGCGGATTCTTAGCCATGGCTCCACCAGGAAAGTCCCCCTGAGCAAGAGCTTTAAGATGGCAGAATTGGCGCCTGCTGCCCTCAGACTCCTAGTTGCTGTTGGCCGTCTAACTTTCCTCTGTGATCATGGTGGACAGCTCTCCTAGCACAGAGAAGCTGGTGACAAGTGTTTAACATTTTGCGAAGAAACTAAGATAAAACACAGTCACATACTTAGAAGTTTTAAAAAAAGCGGGGGTCATTGCAGGATATAGCAACTCCCGTCAGATCCGTGGGACTGTGGGTGTTTTGGCTGGCGAGTATCAGGGTCTCGTGTGTCCTCAGTTCATTTTACTGCCTGACTGTCTTTCGTTCTCTGATGGACCTGAATGTAGTCTTTCTGGTTTTCAGGTTTGTATGAGTCTAGTTTGTACAGGAAAGGAAAACCACACGGTACTTTGAACAGGGAAAGTTTAATGTGAAGAATTGTTAGCTGTAATGGGATTGGCTAGTAAGTAAAGAGAGCCCTAAAGAATATAGAAATGGTATAAGGAGCAGCCACTACTCCTGGGGCTGGGATTGAGCGCTCCAGGAAGAGGCCCGCCTGGCGCTGAGATCCAGGCCTTGTTGGGAGGGTGTGTGGCTCATTGGATGTCAGAGAAGTTGCTCTGGTGCCTCCTTGATGGAATTTTCCAGAAATCTGCTCTCTGGGGTATGAGGCAAAAATGCTAGAGAGGTGTTTCACCAGAGGCTGCTTTCCGCAAAGTGGCCAGGGCGGCCGCTGAGGGAGCCAGGTGCCGGGAACCCTCTTGCTCTGTGGGAGCCCGCCGAGCCATGGCTGGGCTGTCCAAGGTCAGGAGCCCGCAGGAGGAGTGAGGTGGAAAGTCCGTGCGAGGGGCCGAGAGGGACAGGAGGAGGGGCAGGGCAAGGGGGTGAAGCCTTGTTTGTGGGGCCTGTTCGGTCTGGGAAGAAAGTGGTGCTGGTGGGTGTTAGCAAGTTGTGACCCGTGGGTTACGCTGGGCCCGCTGTCTGTTTCTGTGTAGCCGACAAACTAAGAAGGGTGTTTACATTTTCATATGGTTGGAAAAATACTAAAAGAAGAGTACTGTTTCATGATGTGAAAATTCTATGTAATTCAGGTTTCAAGGGTCCATAAATAAAATTTCTGGGACATAGCCAACACTGTTTGATTTATAAGTTGTTTGTAGCTGCTTTTGCTCTAGAAGCACACAGTTCAGAAGTTGTGATGGAAACTATGGCTTGCAAATCCTAAAATACTTGCTCTCTGACCTTTTATAGAAAAAGTTAGCTCAAGGACTGGAGACACTGAAGATTCAGTGTAGTGGGAGAAGGATCAGCAAATGAGATGTGAGATGCGCTTGGAGAAGGAAGTAGGGATTCCGAGGGGCCGTGGGTGGGCAGGTCCTCAGAGGTGAGACAGTTGTCGTTGTCGGAGTTCTGGTGCTCGAGCACTTGTTGAAGGTGCCCAGGATGATGGTGAGAGCTGGCGGCAGAGAACCTGCAGCTGAGGTGCCAGAGTCCCCACTGACGCTGGGGGAGTGGACACCTCAGGGTCCTCAGTGTGCGGATGGGGAGATCAGCGTGCACAGATAGGAGAGCGGAGCGCGAGGTAGAGATGCACAGCGTCTTCCGCACCTTTTCCAACAAGAGTGAAAAGCAGTCGCTATCAATCTTCTAGGTCTTCTTGAACACGGAAGACTATGTATGTATATGTGTTTTCTCTAGCTTCTTATTTTTATATGTGTGTGTGTATATACATGTATATGTATACACACACATATATATTTTATATGTATATATTTTAAACGCGTATCATGAGTTTACATTGATTCCAGTTCCATCCAGCTCACAAGGTATATCCTCGCAGTCTTGCCCCGGTCTTTCCATGCTTTGGTTTCCCCCAGAAACACCATAGGGTTATTGAGATCTCATTGACAATTGGCACCTAACATCCGCAGTATTTTATGTGTCTTTATTATATCTTATTGCTAGATTTCTATACATTTGATGAATGTTTCTTGAAATGGAAACATGTTCTTTTGTGAGAGGACTAAGTAGGTCTGTATTAAATCATAAAAACAGCCGTTGAGCACATGGTGTGTGTTATGGACTGTCACAGGCAGTTTACGTAGATTATCCCATATATTTCTCACTGATCCTGAGGTAGTTATTATTATTAATATTGGGTTTACCATGTAGTAACTGAGGCCTAGAGAGATGGATTATGTTTCCTGAGGCCGCATAGCTGGGAAGCTGTACAATTAGGGTTCCGACCCAGAACCCACACAGTATCCTATGAACCTTTATTTAAGTATCATTTTTATTTTAAAAGAGCACTTTCTGTTAGAATATGACTCATAATGAACATACAACTTGATGCGAAGTTACGATTTGATATACTAATACTCATTCTACAAATGATCCTTGTAAGGGTAGCAAAGAGTAAAGTGAAATTAAGTTATATTCCTGTTGATGTGGCTCCTGTTGAATTCTGACCAGAATTTCACATTGCGGAGGGTTGTGGCTCAGCACCGTAACCTCTGTGCCTATCAGAGTTCCTGAGACTAGGTTATCAGTTTTTGTTTATTAAATGAGGAAATCATCAAGTAAAGTCTTTTTGTGCAAAACTCTTAAAAATTAAAATATCCAAACGTAAGGTAATACTAGTTGCTTTGAGTAACTTTTTGTTGAGGGAATATTTAGTGTTTTAAATACGCTATTAATAAACATGATTTTACTCACCCATTTTGACTACTGTTTATAGTTTGAAGACCAGTCTAATTTCATTTTAAAATGCAACGGTTTCTTACATTACTAGAGATCTTTAGTTCTGTGAATTCGTTTTAGCCAAGTTAAAAGTAATTTTTCAACATTTTTTCTGAAAATATGCTAACTATTTAAGAGACTGAGTTCCTTGAGCAGAGACTGTCTGTGTGCGCTGGAGCCATCCTTGGGCGTTCTTTCCTCAGCGTGCCTGTGTCGTGCTCATCTTGCCGGATCCGTGGTGAAGAAGTGTTGAGTGCAGGCTGGAGGGAGGTACTGAGCTATAGTTTTAAAAGCTTTTGCAGGCATTTTGATTGCTTAGTTTGGACAGTTTTCTCAAAATGAGATTTATTAACTAAAGGAACCACGGATGACAAATTAATCATTTGAACTTAAGGTGAAGCTCTTAGCACTTACTTCAGAGCCCACATAGCATTGTTACGATCATCTTAGGACGACAGTTCATTTCTCAGAACTTCTTAAACTTTCTCTGGGTTGTGAGTAAAAATAAGGATAGAACTATTTGTCCCCATAAATGAAATGAAGCTATAGTATCAATGTGGTGTGTGTGTGTGTTTGCATTTCTCAAGGGTCTCAGACCTGCATTTCTAGTCATTTTATTTCTGACAATGTGAATATTAGTAGTAGTGCATGACATAAGATCTATGAATAAGGCTGAAATATCTCTGTATTTAGGAAATCTAGAACAATTTACTCTTTCTCAGTTGGTTTTCTTCATTCATATGGTGCAGGTAATACCACCTGTCCTGAAATACCCTAAGGTAATTATGCTATTATGTGAGTTGGTACTGAAATATAACAAGGTGTTTTTGTTTTATGCAGCTTTTACTAGTGTCTGTCTGTAGATAAAGTGACCATCATGGACTTCAGAAAGATGCCATTTTATAGAACTACCATACGACCCAGCAATTCCACTACCGGGCATATACCCTGAGAAAACCATAATTCAAAGAGTCATGTACCACGATGTTCATTGCAGCTCTATTTACAATAGCCAGCACATGGAAGTGTCCATTGATAGATGAATGGATAAAGAAGATGTGGCACATATATACAATGGAATATTACTCAGCCATAAAAATGAAATGAAATTGAGTTATTTGTAGTGAGGTGGATGGACCTAGAGTCTGTCATACGGAGTGAAGTAAGTCAGAAAGAGAAAAACAAATACCGTATGTTAACACATATATATGGAATCTAAGGAAGAAAAAAAAAAAGGTCATGAAGAACCTAGGGGCAAGATGGAAATAAAGACACAGACCTACTAGAGAATGGACTTGAGGATATGGGGAAGGGGAAGGGTAAGCTGTGACAAAGTGAGAGAGAGGCATGGACATGTATACACTACCAAACGTAAAATAGATAGCTAATGGGAAGCAGCCGTATAGCACAGGGAGATCAGCTCGGTGCTTTGTGACCACCTAGAGGGGTGGGATAGGGAGGGTGGGAGAGAGACGCAAGAGGGAGGAGATATGGGGATATATGTATACGTATAGCTAATTCACTTTGTTATACAGCAGAAACTAACACACCATTGTAGAGCAATTATACTCCAATAAAGATGTTAAAAAAAAGCCATTTTATAATACTGGAAAACTGTAGTTAACCTACTTACATTCTTTATCTTTGCTTACTAAAGCATTTACTTAGACTTTTTGAAAGTTTTTAAAGGCGCCATCAAAATAATTTGATGTAATGACTGTGTTCCAGTTGAAAAAACCAAAACCAGAAAAGATAACCACTTGCTCAAAATCATACTGTGTGACAAGGCCAGTCTTTGCATTACACAGTACGTTAATACATAGAAAGAACATCTTTGGCGTGAGCTCATCTTCTGGTTTATTTTATAACGAAATATTGGAACAAATTAGAGGAAGGGAACAGATACAAATCATCTGAACTGATGAGTAGTTTCCAAGCCATGTAGTTTTGCTTTGGAGTATTCTTTTATTTTTATTTGAATATTGTCCTGTGTGAATTCATAATTTTTCCAATAAGCCCCACTTTGAAAGCATGACCCAAGAGGAGCTGAAAATGCGTATGCTTTTCTCTCATGTTTCCCCACCCATCTCACTGTATCCTAAGAACATGGTCACTTAACGGACTGAAAGCGGACAGCACAGCTGCCATTTCAGTGTTCTGGTTCAGACTTTTCCCGAGTTAGAGGAGGTAAACAACTTGCAGGCTGTGGCTCCTATGAGGATTGTTTTTAAGTGTTAAGGATTGTAGTATAGCACTTCTTAATACTTCTTGAAAAATTGAAAGATGTTAAGTAAATATCCTCAAACCTGATGAGTTTATTCCCCGAGGATTGGTTTTGTTAGGTCACAGACACGTGTATAGTGAGGGTGTTTGTGGTCTACGATTAGGGCTGTGCCCAGTGACCACGTGCTTGCGCGGCAGTGGTAGAGGTTTGACAAGGCCGTAGATTCAGATCTTTGAGTAAGAGGAGAGGAGAGACTTCTGGAGCTATATGAAGTTCTGTAATTTTCAAAATAAAAAAATTTCAGATTGAGTTGCTTCATATCTCTTCTTTTAAAAAAATGTGTATTTCTTTATCCCCTCATGTCCTGTACCTTGACCTCTTCAGCGAGCCACCACCTACTGCTTCTCTGTCCATCTGTGAGTTCATGCAGTTGTCCACTGTCCCAGGTGGGGAGGAGGGGAGAATTAGAAGAATGAGGGGCGCTGTGGGGCAAGGCAGCGGGAGCAGCTCTGGAGTCGTGGGGTTGAGAAGGTAACTGAGAAGTCCGCATCTGTGCATCTAGGCCTCTTAGCACTTGCCGAATGTCATCGAGTGTCTAGTGTGGACGCTTGAACAGATTTTCTTTCGTTTCTTCAGACTGTCTGTGGTAGTGAACTGAAGGGCTGGTGAGGAGACAGTGGCTTATCAGTTTGCCTTTCTTCCTGGCGCTGCAGCTGCAGGGTTCACACTCTCCCTCTAGAATCGTGTCTCACACAGGCCACTCGCTAGGTGATAACTGTGCCAGATTCCAGAACTGGTCCTTCTTTGTGTTCCCTCTTTGGTCTTCTGGATTGAAAAATGAAAGTTTGGAATGTGCACTGTGTCATAGAAGTGAAAGAAAGTGAAGTATTTACTGGATTTGTGTATTATTAGGAGCTTTATATGTAACGCACTCTTTACTCTTCACAAATTGATGATGTGATTATTATTTTTCCCATTATATTGATAGGGAAACTGAAGATCACAGGTTAAACAGTTTACCCGAGGCTGTACAGTCAGTAAATGACATCCGATGCTTCATTTCCCTCGAATCCAGGGGTCCCCAGCTCCCGGGCCGCAGACCCGTTCGGAGCCGGGCCGCGCAGCAGGAGATGAGAGGCGGGTGACCGAGCCAGCCTTTGCCTGCCGCTGCCCACCGCTCGCGCCCCCGCCCCCATCCGTGGAAAAATTGTCTTCCACAAAACTGGTCCCTGGTGGCCAAAAGGTTGGGGACCTCTCTTCTAATCCATTCTTCTGTCTTTGGAACCAAGAGTACAAAAGGGAGGGGAAAAAGGGAACTGTGAGAGGTTGAGGAGAAGGAAGGAGATCTGAACTGAACATCTTTTCAGCTAAGAGAATGAATGGCTCTTCTGAGTGAGAGGTCAGGAGCCTCTGGGCCAGCTGTTGTGTTTCAGGGGGGGTCCATGGCTTGACAGACCGCATTTGCGTTGTGGCTCACCCCTGCCAGCTGTGAGCTTGTCTCGTGGTCTTTGAACTTTGTTCTCATCAGTAAGATAAGGTTAGTGCTTCTTCGTAGGGATGCTGAAGAAAGACTCCAGTGCCTGGTAGGTAGAGGTGCATAGGGAATTGCATGTGTGTGTTATTAGTACTGAAACAAGGGCAAGCTTTGCATTATCTTTGGATGTGGAGTTAATCAGATGTTCTCAGCAGCTTTTGGCATGGAGTAGCGAACCTTGGCTCACCCTATTTTTTCGTTTTCGTCCTTTCATAAGTCTCTATGTTTCCTCATGTCTGTCTGTCATTGAGAAAGGTTCCCGTGCGGTTCTCTCTGTACTCAGAGCGGTCTTGGTCCATGACTCCCATGGCAAGATCCTTGAGGGCTTGAGGAAGGAGCCTATGTTCGTGCCCTCCTGTAGTGTGTTCTCCTTTGTTGGGGTCACCAGTCTCCTTCCCCGAAAGCTGGGTGGGCTGCGTCCCCACCTCTGCGGGGACAGGAGCACAGGGAGTGACTGCTGGCCACCCGTGCCAGGAAGGCAGGGGAGGGGTCAGCCTTCCGCCTGTTCTCTTCCCGCCCCGTGGCGTCTGTCTGCCACCGGCTTGCTTCCTGCCTCCTTTGACTTGGCTTTAACCTTCCATAAACATCCCTGAGCTGCCTGAAAGACACCATGATGTTGAATGTGGCTGCCAGTAGTTCTGTCCCACAGCCAGGTACATTAAAGTCACAGACCTAATTTTGAAAGCATGGCAAGCAGCTTTTGGAGCACTTGGAAATCAGGTCAGGTGAGCTTATGTGAATGTGCGCTTTGCTCCTCCACCCTCAGGAGTGAAAACTGTTCTTAGCTTGTTCACAAAGCTGTTCACAGCTTCCTTCTGGGACATAACTGCTTGAGCTGTTCAGTCCTTTATTCTGACACTTTGTCCTTTTCTACCTTTACCCTTTCTTCTTTCTCTCAGAATCCTTATTTTGCTTTTATTGTTTATGCAGGACTTGAACACCCCTAAATTTTTTTTTTCTTCTATGTTACAGAAAATGGCAGGAGTGGGGCAGAAAAAATTGTGATTGAAGTAACAGAAATGCTGAGGCACAGACACTCATTCCTAGATAACTAAAACTCAGTTGTATTCAATGCAGGTTTAACTGATGCCAAAGTAGCAGAGAAATCAGAGCCCTTGGGAACCTTAGGAATCAGAGAATTAGCCTCTTCATTTCACAGGTGAGGAAGTGATGTTCTGGAGGGTTGCCCAGAGCCATACAGCAAAGTTATCAATGGGATCAAGGCTAGACCTTGGTCTCTTGACTTGTGTTTGGCACTTTTCCATGATCGAGATGGAATTATCTCAGAATTAACAACTGGCAAACACATTCCATGACCTAATGCTGTAATGGCTTTTTAAATACTGTTTGCTTTACTCATAAAAAATGAACTGTATTTCAAGTTAGGAGATTATTATTGTTTGCCTTACTCATAAAAAATGAACTGTATTTCAAGTTAGGAGATGATTGTTGAATTATCAAAATATTCACTACAGATTTAACTTGCAAACTCCTCATATGTACATTGATTTTAATCAATTTAAAATCTCATGGTCCAGTAGTCGGGATTGGTTACTTGGTGCATCTGTCTGATGGAATATCACGCCCCCCTGGATTTTGGAAGAATTTTTGATGGCATGAATAAATGCTTAAGACATATTAAGTGAAAGTCTGAAATAATATATACAGTATAATACCAACATTGTGTTAAAAAAATAAGAATATTGATGCTTAGAAAGTAAATAATAACAGTGACTCTTCAAAGGTTAGGCTTATCAATAATTTTTATTTATTTTACTTGGTTTTCAGGTTTTCTGCAAATGCATATACTACTTTTATAATCAAATCAGTGAATATTATAAAATGTAATTTATAATTATACATATAATTTATATGTACTATGTGACTCATTTTTCACTCAGTTTTTCAGAACATTGTATATGATAAAATGACATCTTTCAAGCTCTGTAGTGTAAATTATTATATTATGATCTCTTTTGTTCTGTGGTTTTTCTGCTGTAGACTTATTTTATTTGTTAAATGTATTTTTATTCCTTAGGAAACTATTCTCCATGTGTCTTTATTGTACTTCATCTGGTCTAAATAAATATATATAGCTGTCTTCATTTTTACCTTGTCAGTTTTGTTCAAATAATGCAAATACACAGTTTAGAAAGTTAAGTGATACTTCGAGCCTTGGAGACAAAGCATAGCAGTTCCTGGCTTCACCTGTCCCCCCCGCCAGGAGGCTCAACACTCCAGAGGGAACTTAAAAAGATAGCTTTTACGTCCTGCTACAGGTGAAGGGTTAACTCCCATACCCCCTTTACCTCCCTCTCATCCTCCCAGTGTGGGTAAATGACTATTCAAATTAAATCAGCAATCATGTTTTCTGTTATGACTATGTAAATATTGCCTTCCACAGACGAAATAATGTATTCCAGTTCTAACAGTCCCTTTCTTTTATGGTTTTGGTTTTCCCTTCACATCCTGTTTGAGTCATTCAGTGCGCTTCTCATTGTCTGAAATCCTTCCCTGGCTTGCCCCGTCTGCAGGAGGAGGTCCAGGCTCCATGTGCTGTGGCCTGCGAGTTTGCCAGGCCCCTTGGTCCCTCTGGCCTCAGGAGCACTGCTTTCTGTCTCCAGGCTCACCTCTGCGGTGCTGTTTGCAGTGTTTGAGCGGGTGTAATGCCCCTGTCCCTTCTACATCCCGAAATGCCTTTCCTGCTTTCTGCTCTCTGCTGCGCAGGCCTTCTTTAGGCAACTCTTGCGGTCCTTCCATCCCCTCCCCTGCCCCCACTGTGTCTGGGCTGGGTGCCCCCTAACACCTTGTGCAATTGCTGTGCTCTGTTCATGTGAGTTTGTAGTTGTTTATGCCAGCTGCATGCCACATGTGCTCTGGGGTCCTTGAGGTCTCCTAGGATCTTTTCAAGGGTCTGAGAGGTCAAGTACTGGGTCTTTCTACTATAACATCTGAAAACACCTAATGTTTTGCAAAACAGCAGGGCTTGTGGGAAAAATAGCGTTGGGGCGTGCCACTCAAAGCCTGTGCAACCAGCTTACCAGCAGAAACAGTACCAATCCTAATAAAATTTCTGGGACAGCTAAACCTCTCCTGGGGTTTGCAGCTGGCATCACGGTCAGTCAGGCCTTCGCAGCCTTAACCCCTAGGGTTCATCGTCCTCCTTTGACATTGAGGCCCTGGAAGACCATTTGCTTATGGATTATCATTCTATTTGCATATAGATGTCATTTTTATTAAAATTAAAAAATCGGAACCTGGGTTTAGCCTTCATTAGTCTGTTGTTTTAATTCGGGGAAAACGTCTTAGCATTTTAACATCTGCATCCACAGTCCCCCAGATCCCTTGAAGACGCTGTACCATCATCGAATTGTCTTACATAGGAAGGTACTCTATTCTAAGCTTTTTGCTTGAAGTCTTTATGAACTGCTATGGTATGCCTTTAGTGTGTGGAAGCTTGTGCCTTCCTGTCACTTCAGAACACGAGCATGTATTGTAAAACGACCACACCTTCATTATCTCCACGTCATTACCGTGTATGCTGAACGTGTGAACTCATTTGTGTTGAAGAAACATGCACTGCAGCAGGTTGTACCTCCTATTCCAGGAAGCCTTTCCTGACTTCCTCCCTCCTGCATACCCTTTCAGCTTTCTGTTCAGATCTGTTTCTTTCCTACCAGACCAGAGAGAAAGGAGTCTGGGAAATCTGATTTCGCAGTTGGGCGCTACACCCTGTTGACAAGGTGATGTATTTTCCAGCCTTCTGAGTGCCTGGTCTGTTGCAGTAGATCTGAAACACAGATGCACTGCACTTTCTAAAATGGAAAAGTAATTTCCCTTGTTAATACCTGACTGACTCTGCTGCCTGTAGTAGATGTTCCTAAACTAGCGTGGACTCCTGGGTCTCTAGGAGCTCAGGAGCCTTCTGAAATTGTATGCACCACTTCTAATTTGTTCATTTTTTTTAGTAGAGGAGAGTTTGTGATCAAACTCTCAAAAGAAATCACTGGCCTACAGGATGAAGTCTACCCAGCTCCGTGTACTTTCCCTGCTCTCTTGACTTAGGCTGAGCTGTTTCCTCAGCCTGTAATTCCCTAACTCCCTTTACTGTGTTGCACAGTCCATGCCCTTAAGAAAGCTTCCTTGATCCCGAGAGCCAGTTCCCTCTGGGCTCCGTGGGCTCCTTCAGCAGCCTTGTGTCACGTGAGCTGGAGCTCCCCACCCCTTTACGGACGGTTTCTCACTTGACAGTGGGCGTGCCAGGGCCTTCTTCCCAGGCTTACGGTGGCGTTGGTGAGGTGGTACACAGATGGCAGCAAATGGTGCTAGTCCCTGCGTGCTTGGGTCTTCCCCTTGCCTTTCTCACTGAGAGTGTGAGCTGCCGTGTGGTGAGGTCCACGTGTGCGTTTTGCTCTGATGATTTTGGGTAGAGTTCAGAAGGACCCGAGAAGGGTCAGGTCACTCTTCAGCCATAAAACAGAGGAGAAGGGAAATAATTTTTCAGGCTAGTAGATGATGGCGTTTCGGTAGAGCCGTCTGTAAAATGCCTCTGTGTAGTCAGAGTCGCTCTCGTCAGATCCTCAGCAAGTGCTGCCCGGGGGGCTGACGGCAGCTGCTGCCGCCCAGCGTCGCCAGCTTTTCTGTCGTCTCGGGAAGACTTTGAGGACCCGGTGAGAAAGCTAACCTGTGCCTAGAGGCCATGCTGTCAAAAACACCTCTAAATGGGCAAGTCCCTGGCGGGCCAACGGTGGGCTTCGAAGACCCCGCAAGCCTCACGGCGCAGCCCCAAATCCCACCACCTTTAAATGCTGGAATTGCACCCCGCGCGGCGCGCGGTGCTTGAGCTGGAAAGGGTGTGTCCCCGTCCGCCTTCGTTGCGTGGCGGCTGCAGGGCGCTCAGCTCGCGGGGAGGACGGCGCTGCGGACCCTGGCCCTTTCCAAGGAGAGCGGGTGGGGACGTCGGAGCCAGCGTTTGTGTGCGTGAGCTTGAGCGCGCCAGATAGGGGCGCGGCGCGAGTCTGCAGTGCTTCCCCTGCTTGGAGAGGAGGAGAGAAGGGCCCGGCAGTGGGGCAGGCCCTGGGGGCGCGGCCGCGCGGTCCGGCTGCTCGTCCTCTCTCCAGTCCGGAGCGGACCGAGTGGGCTGTCAGAACTCTGGTTTTTGGCCATATGGGTGTTTTCGTTTCTTACTTTCCCTCTCGCCTGATTTATCAATTCAGAAATTAATTGATACATGAATTTGCTTATTAGTGCATTGAATAAAGCTTAAATTGTGTATTGAATAGTACTATTGAAATTCTTATTTTATCAAGTTGCACTTACGTTTCCATTCAAAGATGCTGAGTTTGACTTGTTAAAGAAGTTCATTGTACCTACGTGTGTATAACGTATGTTCTAACGCTTAAACTATTAAAGTTGTTAACAAAATTTGTGGTCTCATTTATCATGACAGGGTTTACCAAACACAATTGTAATATGTATATTTACATATATGTATATGTATTTATTTATATACACACATTTTAAACATGTTGTAGTTCCATTTTGTATTCCGTATTTAGGTAATCTATTCTTCTTTATGTTAACATTTTGAATTTATGTGGTGCATTTAGGAATTGATAGTGGATGTTTAAGTTTAGGAACTTTAAATCCAGTAATTCGTGTATATTTACCTAGGCTTTCCACACTCTCAAGAAGGCCACATGGCTCAGTGATGGAGGAGCGTGGTCTCTGGAGTCTGGAAGGCCGGGGGCCACGCCCCAGCAGCGTCCCCTTCCAGAGCAGCACTGTCCACCATGGCAGCCACTGGCCACGTGGGGCTCTTCAACACTGGGAGTGTGGCCGGTGTGACTGAATTTTTAATTGTATTTAATTTTAATTAATTTAGGTCTAGGTAGCCATGTGTGACTGTGGCTGTCATACTGGGCCTCACAGTATGAGGTGATTTAACTTAGTTCTGTGTCCCAGCTTTCCTGTCTGTACAGATGAGATCAAACTTAAGCTGCCTTTTGTGGTGGTTATAAGAATAAATAAAACAGTATATTTAAAGAGCTTAACTCTGTGCCTGGAACAGAATATGTCCTTGAGAAATGCTAGTTAGTTATAATGACTATTATATATTTAATAAGCTGGAATAACTTTCCTTTTGAGCATTCATTTAAACCTGTTTATTTTTATTCTTCCCTTTCAGGATTAATTTATTTTTGGAAATCAAGTGCAATATTAAAGGAAAACAAACCACACTACCTTATTGGAAGCCATTTCTGCTAATTTTATTACATTTTAAAATTTATGGTTTGATTTGAATACTATCATGGGAGGAGCTGTGAGTGCTGGGGAAGATAATGATGACTTAATTGATAACTTAAAAGAAGCTCAGTATATCCGCACTGAAAGAGTGGAGCAAGCCTTCAGAGCGATTGATCGCGGAGATTACTATTTGGAAGGCTACCGAGACAATGCTTACAAAGACTTAGCCTGGAAGCATGGCAACATACACTTGTCAGCACCTTGCATTTATTCAGAAGTTATGGAAGCGTTGAAACTTCAACCAGGATTGTCTTTTCTTAACCTGGGAAGTGGAACCGGATATTTAAGTACAATGGTGGGCTTAATTTTAGGTAATTTAATTTTTGTAAAATTCTATTTTAAAAAGTAAGCTGAGTTTGTATTACTGTTTATGATTTATAGGGTTTGTAACTTTGTGTACAATATATGTTTGAATGTATATTCTAAAAGTAGTTACCTTCCTTAAGTGTGGAAACACAAGGTCATAGTAGTAATCTTTCCTTATTTTCAACCCTGACCCTGATAGTTAGCTTTGCGTTCAGTCCTAGACTTAAAAAGTTCTTGGAACTGTTTTTGAACCCCCAGCCATTGTCTGTACTTAGAATTGAACAGTTGGAAGGTGGGAAACTCAGGAGTATCATGTAATCTACTTCAGGTAAAGTGTCCTGACAGCTGGCATCCTGACAGCTGGCATCGAGAGTTTGATGGCTATCAGTCAGTGCCCCATAGTGAAGGGGATGGTGCTGTGCTCTTGTTAGGGTGCAGGAGTCTGTGGGGTATGGAGGGTGTGGCACTGTGGGGCAAAGCACAGGACCCGGGAGAGAAGTGTGTGTGTCGTTAAGTTTCAGCCATCTCGTTGAGTGTCTCTCTGCCAGGCCTTATTTCTGGAGCGAGTATACAGCAGTGATCAAAAGGGACAAATGTCTCTGCCTTCAAGAAGCTTACTGGGTGCTTACTACGAGGGCTAGGCATTGCTGAAAGCACTTGACATACAGTAACTCATTTAATGCTCCCAATAACCCTGTGACGTATGTATTGTCATGATTCCTGCGTATGTTGGTGAGTAAACCGAGGCACAGAGGTTCAGTAACTTGCCTAGAGTCACGTAGCTAGGAAATGACAGCTGGGGGATTGAGAAGGCGGGTGGACAAAGCATGCACACAGGAGAGTCTGCTCTAAGACATTGTGATGTTGGATGGAGGATGAACAATCATGAGTGTCACTGAGCCACTTAGTATTTACTGAGAACTGCTGTGTGACAAGCATTAAGGTAGAGTGTCAGGCTTATAACATGGACTCCTGCCCTTGAGTTTGCAGACTGGTGGGAGTGGAGAGACAGAGGAAGATGCACGGTTCTCATCCCGTGTGCTGTGTGCTGTGGTTGGGGTGTGTGTCCGCGTTACAGGGATGAGACTGGTTTACAGACTACAGTGATGGGGATCATGGAAGGATTTTAAGTAGAGAAATGGCTGTACTCTAGGAGGGCGATCTTGTGTCCTGGTGCGCTGAGGCAGTCCTGGTTTTTCCCGGTTATCCTAGCATCAGTATTGACGATGTCCTTTTCTTTCCCAAAGTGTCCCAGTCTGCCCGGTAAATTATGTGTTCACATTGTACGACTTCAGGCCTGAAGTTCCCCCTCCTAAACACTGACTTAGCTCCGTACTTGCTCTCCTAGTCATGGAACCTGCAATCATTTCACTTAAAAAAAAAATTAAAGAGCCCTTTCATCCCACAGCTGAGTCAGTTCCTGATACATAATAACTGGTCAAAAACGGTAACATTATTAATTTCTGCCAAGAAAGAAATTTAGCAGCTTACATTTAAATTTGGTGCTCTCCTGATCCTGAGATAGCAATTTTTCATCAGGTTGGGAATCCCAGAAACCTAGCACTTGTATCATTAGAGCCTCTTTGAAAAAGGAATCTCTAGGGTTTGAGACGGTCTCCAAATCAAAGGAACTTAGTGGAGGGGGAGCAGGGAGAGCTGCTTTTCCAAAGTGGGAGCTGCCTTCCTTGAGCCAGTGCCTTTCTTTTTTTTTGTTTTTTTTTGTTTTTTTTTGCCAGTGCCTTTCTTGAGCAACTGTGGCTGCTTAAGACTCAAGTCCAGCCTCACTCCGCGTTCAAGCACCTGTTCTGCCTTTCACTCTTCTAGCCGGTCAGCTGGCTTCTGCTGAGGGAGGGCAGTTTAGCCAAAGGCCTGGTGGGGGGAGAGCAGGGGTCCTAACTAGCAGCCTTACCAGCAGTGGGGTCACCCTCCGAAACTCCATTCCTTAGTACTTGTCACCAAGAAATTAGATGACTGGGGCCAGATGCATTTGTAGGCCGACTGCAGACTTCATCATATCTGAATGCTTTCTCCTGTATATCCGCGGGCATTGTGGGGAAACAGACCCTGGTTTGCGTGACCCACAGTGATGACGCTTCCTCCTGTTAGCAGGCTCCAGGGGGTCGCGAGTCTTCAGTCAACATGTGTGACCGCACTGACTGGACAGTATTCCAGCATTTGTCTGTGTGTGGTCCTGCCGTCAAGACCAAGATATAATACCTCTCCTTTTGCTGGTAAATATTCATTTGATGAGAAGGGTAAAATAAATATATTTAGAAGAAGGAAAGGCAGAGAGAGCGGAGTCTGTAAAACTGTAAAACTTACTACAGTTAATACATCTTGGATCTCTCCAGCTTCTGAAGAAGCTAATCTTTTTTTCTCCTGCTCCCCTTTTTTGGTTTGTGTTTCTCGAGCATTTAATTAAGGTCAAGGAGGGGGATACATCCATAAAAATCACTTAGAACCAGCTGCACAGGGGGCTGCTTCCGTGTTGCCTGTAATAATCTGAGAGCCCTGCATCGGGCTTGGCCCCAGTGCCTCCCAGTGGCCGTAGCAACAGAAGCGGTCTCCTTACTGCGCTGCTCTAGCACGCTGGCCCTCAGCCCTGCTCTCCGGCCACAAGATGGGGCGGCGCGTCCTCCCTGTGGGCAGCATTCCTCGCCCGAGGACACGCTCCGTGTGGTCCGGGCCGGGAGGGCAGGGCGTCTGAGGAGGAGGCCCCTTGAGGGATCTCCGCCTGGAGAGGATGGGCTGCAGTCCTGAGAGCTCTTGTTCAGTGAGAGAAGTTAGGGTGATCCTGGCTGCAGGAAATGTCTCGTGATTCCACCACATTTGGAGCAGTTACTCATAAATGGAGTTTAGTTTTGCCCCGCACTGAGAAAATGGGTTACTCCAGGTTCTAAATCATGCCTCATTTTGGACAACTTGTTTCGTTCCCAATTGAAGAATAATTCTTGTTCCACTCTCTTGTCCTTAGGAGTCTTCCTGGAGCAAAGGATTTTCACACAGAATCTAGTCCTTAATTGATCCTCCTTTCAGTTCTGTCTTCTGCCCAGGGAAGACCATTGAATAGGATGCCGGAAAAGAGGCCTCTCATGTCCTCATTAAATATCAGAACCATGAAGGCAAATTATTCTGATCATCTTTCTGATTCAGGTGGGAATGGTTCGTCTCCATTCTGATCCTTTTTGCTTAGGGATTCACTCCTTATGTAACCCATAATATAAAACTTAAGTGTTTCTTATAAAACCTGTAATATCGGGCTTAATGATTCTCTCAGTCTCTTGCCTAGGTCCTGAGTTAGTAGGCGTGACTGTGGAGAGACCGGCAGAACCACCCAGCACTCGGTACGCCACTGCCTCAGCTCTGCAGCGTTAGTTCCTACAGGTCACACAGTGGGCAGGCTTGCGTGTTTAATGGGAAAAGCACCGCCAATGGACCTAAATGCCTTCACCTCCAAGGGGGCTGGTCAAGCTGCGTGTGGCCGTCATGTTTGGCCTCTGTACTCTTTCTTTCTCTTTACCACAGGACATTAAGTGGTGCTTGCTGATTCAGCTACACTGACATTGCCTTTGACCTCAGACATTCATGTTTTCTCTCTCATTTTAGCCCTCTTCCTCACTTGGATGAGGTTCTAATTTACGCACCATAAAGTTCACCCATTTTAACTGTACAAGTCAGGGAGTTTTAGTCTGTTAGCAGAGTTGTACAAACATGACCATAATCCAGTTTGAGAGCACTTCCATCACCCATAAAGATCCCCTACCGCAGCCCCTGGCAGCCACTTACCTACTTTCTGTCTCTATAGATTCGCCTTTTCTGTACCTTTCATGTCAATGGAATCATGCAGCCTGTGATCTTTTGTGTATGGTTTCTTTCCTTTAGCGTTACATTTTCAGGGTTCATCTGTGCTGTAGCGTGTATCAGTGCTCCATTCCTTTTGGTGGCTGAGTAATACTCCATTGTGTGGGTATACCACATTTTGTTTGTCCTTTCACCAGTTAATGCTGATTTTGAATGATGCTGATGTGAACATTCATGTACAAATCTTGGTGGAGACATCCAGTTACATTTCTCTTGGGTGGATTCCTAGGAGTGAAATTGCTGGGCTGTATGGTGAGTTTATGTTTAACTTTTTAAGAACTTGCCTAACTGTTTTCTGGAGTGGCTGCGCCATTTTATATTCCCACCAACAATACACAAGGTTCTAGTTTCTCCATAGCTGCACTGATGGGTTTTTTTTTTTTTTCTTTAATAACCATCTTAGTGGGTATAAAGTGGTATCTTGTGGTTTTAACTTGCACTTCCCTGGTGCCTAATGATGTGGAGTATCTCTTCCTGTGCTTTTCGGTTATTCCTCTGTTTTCTTTGGTGAAATGTCTATTCAGATCTTTTCTCCATTTTAAAATTAAGTTGTTGGTGTACTTATTATTGAGTTGTAAGTGTTCTTTATATATTGTAGGTACAAGCCCTTGATCAGAAATATGATTTTCAAATAATCGTCTCATATCTCTTTAAGTACCCCTTTGAGAAAACCCCGTGGCTCGCTTCAGGCCTGAGAACGAGGGGGACCCAGAGCAGCACTCTGCCTCGTCTCCCCCATCTTTGGTGAGACAAAACCCATTCTGCAGCTTTCCAGGGTTCTCTCCAAGGTAGATTCTCTTCTCTTCTTCTCTGCATCAAGCCAAACCTCAGTTTTCCCTCTATATTTCTACCCTACTTCTTCTTTTTGAGGAGATTATTATTATTTTTTTCTTTTTAAGAATTACGAAGACTGTTCTTGGTATGGGCTT
Organism: Mesoplodon bidens; assembly: GCF_964165515.1. Taxonomy (NCBI): domain Eukaryota; kingdom Metazoa; phylum Chordata; class Mammalia; order Artiodactyla; family Ziphiidae; genus Mesoplodon; species Mesoplodon bidens. The sequence continues at coordinate 3,273,069 of NC_138173.1, read as the reverse complement.
TATTTTGGGCCCTGAGCAAATCTGTTTTGAAAAGAACCCTTGCGTTTAGGCTACTACCGTTTTCTGAGATCAGTTAAGCTCCTTGCTGTTTACACCGTTACTTCTTAGTCCTGGTTGGGCTTCCGTGCATCTTTTTTCTGCCCATATGCCCTGCATTGAGTTGCTACCATTACTGTGTTTCTTGGGGTTTTCCCTCACTTCTGGTTGTGGAGCGGAAGTCATTACTGACAGCCGTCTCCTTCATTGATGCTCCTGTGGAAGTCCCCAGATGATTCTGTGTTTATGGGTGTTACTGCTGATTATTACAGGGCAGCTAATAGTAATAAAAATACAGTTTGAGGGAACAGTGCAAGCTGTAGAAGTCTTACCAAGTTTTCATAGTAATTTCTTCTGGTTATATTTCTTCATGCTCTTCGAGGTTGAAAGGCACTTCCCTTAGTGCTGTGAAAAGTCTGAGGTGGGTCACTTTGCATCCTGAGTTTTTACCTTCAGGCTTAACGCTCCCCAGCCTGGATCATCCATGCACCAAAACCAGTTGAACCGTTATTTGCGAATTTGCCAACTTGCTGAAGTGCGTCTGTAACCCTGACGTCAGTATCTGTCATTGGTGTGCGTGTGCGGGCGCCGGCGGGGGGTGGTGGTGGGAGCTGCTCTGTGGGCCTGGCCCCAGCTGGCCTGGGTCGAGGGACGGTTCTGCTCCTGGTTTCAGCGTCTCAGAGCGGCGGCCAGAGGATCGAGTCGCAGTGCAGTGCGAGCAGCTTGGCTGCTGGGCCCCTTTCTCCTGAACCTCTTCGCTTCTTTTGCAAAATAGAGAAAGTAGACTCCACCAGGGTGAGTCTTTAGGACTGAACGTTATTTATCTCTGTGAGGTACGTATGTACGTGTGTGTGTGCGTATTTCCCTAGTAGCCGTGGTGTAGCATTTGCTTTGTGTTTTCTGGACTTTACAGAACATAAACGACCACAGATACCGTGTGCTGACTGTGTACTCCAGAACACTCCTCACCCTTTCCGAATTTGTGTCTCTGTGTAAAATAACTCGTGAACCTCCGTCTCCCGGTGACTCCCTCCGGAGCTGGCGCCCACGGCCGCATCTCTCCCCGGCAGTCTCCCCTAGGCTGAGCTGGGTGCCAGACTGAGCACCCCGTCAGAGGCTCACCTGTGTCGCGGGGCTGCTCCTGGAACCTGCCTTCACGTGGTCTGTGCGGGCAGCTCCTGCAGCCTCAGCCCGTCCGGCCTCCCTCACCTTTGGCCTGCAAAGAATCTTCCCCTGGATTCTGCTGCTCTTTGCGTTGCCTTTACATACACTTCCTCTGTCCTTTTGTGGAAGCTTCTTTGGCTTCAGCCTATGGTGAAGGGTGGCTCTTCCTTCTGTCTTCAGGTCACCTCCACAGGCAGAGGATTCCCAGGTTTCCAGCACCAGGTCTGTCTGCTGAGCTCTGGACACTCCGCATCCTCCAAGCTGGCCAACAAGCTGGATACTTGATTATGCAGTGCTTACTGCACGCCTCTTCTTCAGTGTGCACGAGATTCCCAAGTTCAGCCTGTCTCCAGCTCAAGTTGCCCTTGCTTACCCTCGCCCACACAAGACAGAGCAGCTCAAGTGGCTTATACCTCCTGTGTTTCCATTTTGGTGAAAGGTACTTTTTCCTACAAAAATTACTCAAGGCAGGGCCTGAACAGCAGTCTCTCTTCTCTGTCCTTAACTTTATCTTGCGGGATAGGCAGTCTGTTCACAGGGTTAGAAACCTGAAAGAACCGAAAGGCCCCTCACCTGTCTCCTCTGCTTTGTCTCGTCCTCCCACCTGAAGAGCAGTCAGCGCATGGAGCCCTGGGGACACCTCCACTTCGGCACCGACTCGCAGGATGCTTAGAGGGTGACAGTTGACTTGAAATCAGAAGAACTTTCCTAGGTACATAAAGGAAAGTCTGTATTGCATTTTAGAAGATTTCTAGCAAACAGCCAAAATTAGTAAGAAATTTATTTTCAATGACATATACTTTTCTGTAAGATTTACTTCTGTACAATGCCTCATTCTGTGATAAAATAGATTTGACACATGAAGACGTGACAAATACACATTTTTATGCTTTGTATATATATCATTTGCCTCAGTCTTCCTTGTGCACCTTTTAAATTTGGGATGGTAGCTAAGTTTATGTACTTTATCATTCTCCCAAAGAGTATTTATTATACGTGCCATTGAGCTAGCTGCTGAGGATACCACAGTGCAGAAGACACATCCCACACCCTTGAAATTGTGCGTGTCGCTTCTAAACTAGCATTAGAAGCACTGGGTCAGATTTGTTGGCTGTTCTTCATTTAGTTCAGGAATTTTTATTGAGTATTGATGTGACGTGGTCACTGCACTGGCCCTGGAGTATCTTCACAGGTGAATACGCAGTACAACAAAAGGGCTGATGAAGTGGCTTCCGTGGAAAGTGAGTGCGTTAACGGAGTTGGATCAAGACCTAAAGCTGTTCACGTCACCTTTTAAACCATGTTCTGTTTTATTACAGTTGCGCGCACTCCTCAGCTTACTGACTGCTGTGGCGTAGTGTTCTGGTGTAGATGTGTGAGAGATAGTCCTAAATTACTCTGGTCACGTTAGACTTGGGTATTATCAGCCCACTGGGTGGAAATACCTGAAGCAGCTGATGGTGACGTGTGTTCTTGATATATTGACATTTTAGACATATAGTTTACTGAGGATCTTGGGTCCGTGCTCCATAACTGTTTAAACCGACACTTTCAGATTTCGTGTAAACATATTTTTAAGATTCACGTGTAGTAAAAGAAAACAGTACTTATATCCATAAGCTGAGAGAAGCCTGAGGGACTGGAACGTTCTGGTAAATTCCAAGGCTTGCTTCACGAGGCCTTTCCCAAACCTAGAGAGCAGAGAACAAGTCTCCAGTCTTAGGTATGTCCCACTAGCTAAAGAATTTTAAGCTTAACATGGCAAGATTCAGTAAATGTTTGACAGTGTCTTTTGTTAATATGCTTTTTTAACGTGATACAGTAAGGTGGAGAACCATAAGAAAATATTTATATCATAAGTGGAAATGCATTTGATCAGTTTCTCTTATCTGGTTATTGGTTACTTAATCTTTTGCTGATCTCATTTTTTCTCCCCTTTTCTTCACCTACCTTTGCACTATTTTGTTTCTTGGCGTTATACCCCAGGGTGTTCACGGAAAGAAAGAATGAAACCTATTCTTGTCTGCTTTTCACCTGTTACCATCTCTGAATTCTTCTAAAGTTACTTGTAAATCTTCCCAAAGATGCCTATTTTATTCAACTAGAATTAGTAATAAAATATCATTGTAACTTGTTTAAAGGTGTTTTTACATATACAGTTGGTCCTCTGTATCCACGGGTTCCGCATCTATGGATTCATCCACCATGCATCAAGATATTGGGGTGAAAAAGTCCAGCAAGTCCCTAAAAGCAGAACTTGAATTTGTCACGTGCCGGCAACTATATACGTAGCATTTACGCTGTATTTCCTAGACGTAGCATTTATGTATTGGGTATTATAAGTAGTCAAGATGATTAGGGGAGGATGTACAGATGTCCAGGGTGCATGTGGATACTACCATTTATATGAGGGACTTGAGCGTGCACAGATTTTGGTATTTGCAGGGGCTGGTCCTGGAACCAACCTCCCCCCCCCCCCCAATACTGAAGGGTGACTGTATGTTTTAATTCTCACTGAGAAACTTTATGCTAATTTCATGGAAACCGAATAACTGATTCACCTACTCCCTCTTGTGGTAAATATTTAGTTTTATCCCGATGCTTTTATTTGTAGTTATTAACTCTTGATTTTCATTTTAGCAACGAGAGCACAGACTTGAATAGTCCAAAAAGATTTAAAAAATCATTTAGATTGGGCATGGCAATAATTAGGAGGCTGTAGCTAGGGTGCTCAACCCAAGCTGCCTTGTTAGGGTCACCTGCAGAGCCTGGGCCTCACCCTGAGAGACTCCCTCCCCCTGTTTACAGTTTAAATCAAATTAAATTTAATCTACTTTGAAATTTGATTTTAAAATTCACAGGTTATTCTAACATGCAGTCAGGGTAGAGAACCACCTATAAGCTGCAGTTTTGCTTCTACAATTAACCAGTTCTGTATTCAAGGGCAGAGCATGTTATAATTTCTAATGATTTGTACCCATCTTGTACTTTATGGTGTGTGAAAGACTTTTACATAATTTACATGATTTTCCCACAGACCCATTTCATACAGTAGGAAAGACCTCACATGGTAAGTGACTGCTCTGATTATTCAGCTGTAGCAGGAGCCAGGATTGGAAACGAAGGCACTGGCCTTAAATCCACCCGGTTTCTCAGCACCCCGCGGTGTTTTGGTCTCAGATGGGCTGCGAATTGTTCATCTACAGAGCTCCTCTGGTTATGTGCTATGCACTGTGAGGGGCTTTTTGCTTGTGGCTGTTCCACGGATTAGCTCTCCGCACAGCACAGAGGACGCTGGGCATCCCGGGCGCTGTGCAGCTCTCAGGTGCCCGGGCTTGCACACCACACTCAGTGCTTCAGAGGGGGCGTGGGGTGCTGGGCGCCACAGGGTCAGCAGCCGTGTAGTAAGAAATGGAGGTGTTGATAGACACTTGATACCTAGACCTAATAATCAGCGACCTTTATGTATAAGCTCTTATTATTGACTAACTGGAAGATAATAAATACGCTGGTTTAGGTCCAAATACTACAAAAGAAAAACAGTCTTTAGATTTTTTTGTTATATAGGAATTTTGTTATATTATTGCTCTTAATAAATGGACTTTTGCCAGCCTTAAAAGTAATTTCTAATATAGGATACCTATGTTTTTCTAGTAACTGTATTTGTCTTAATAGACTGTGACTTCTGTGTAAGTTTCTATTTTCTCTTTAGTATTTAGCAATTAAAGATAGTGGTCAACTGTCAGTACTTTGATTTTTTAAGAATTTATATGACAAAAATTAAGCTTTTATTATTTCATAGAAAAATCTCTTCACATTGGCATATACAAAATAACACTGGCATCTATTCAGCACAGTCCAATTAACGTTTCACCTGTTAGATGGTGATAGGGAGTCTTAAGCTTTCGTCTTTTGGATGCCATTTCAGTTTTCTCCAGCAACAGCTTATACCTTTCTATTAGAATTATTGTATATTACTTATTTATTTGAAAATCTTGTACTTTTTTTTTTTTAATCTCTTTGACTAACCTAAGCTCATTATTTTTTGGTCGAAAAAGTTATACATGCATGTGTTAAGACACACTTTAGACACTAGAGTGTAATGGTGAAAATGTCTCCTTCCCACCCCAGACCTCTTAGTCCCCTTCCTTAGAAGCAGCTGTGTACGCTTTTTTAGTTTTCTGTGTTTATTTTTCCGTTCTATTTAGTACAGGTGTCAAATGAGTTGTAATAAAGAGCATCACACTGCAATTTTATCATATACTTGATGTGTTCTAGTTGTATATCACATTCTAAATAAATGAGATACTGGTGACATTGCCATTTAAGTTCTGCCTTCTATTAATGCATTCTTTTCAATTTATTTTTTTCAACATGTTAATTGCTGTTCAGTTTATTAGTGATAATTAAAGATATATCTCCATGATATTTTAAAATTAAGCAATTCCACCCATTAAAAAATCATGAATGGTGTTTGTACTAGAAATTAATGATAGTATATCATACATGTGTGTTTATGATACTATCAAACAAATCCATTGTATGTTAATGAAATTGTCTTTATTTTGTGTCAAGGTGACGTGAAAAACAACCTTAAGAAATTTTCTTAACCAACTTTAAACCTTATTTCCAAAAGGTGCCACTTTGCTTTTAGATATTGTATAAGCAGAAAGCAAGAAAAGGAAAATGAGACCAGTGGTGTCTTAAGTGACAAACAGCCTACGTAGTCCCTTTTGACTTAGAACTCTCAAGTTCAGACTCCCTCTGTTAGTAAGGCAGTTTGAAATATTGAACCAGAAGCCTTGATTTCTACATTCTTTACTTGCCGCCTTTATTATAGTGCTTATCCATTCAGTCCTATTGGAAACTTCAGCCCCAGCAATAATGACCTTTTTTTATTGACCTCTCATCCATATAGCCCTCCTTTTGTTTTCCAGATGGTTGATGAGTATAACTAGATTCTTAAAATGAAAAAAGTCTCCGTTATGTTTTACATTCAGTGGATTACCTTAAAAGGGTAGAAGGAAAATTAGATTCATTTCCTAGAGCAATATTTTCCTTACTATGTATATAATGTTAAGTAACTGTAGTGTAATTTGAGGTTTTTTAAATGAGGAAAACTTTATTCAGTGTTTCCTAGCCTTTTTTGTTTCCTTACGGAAGTTCAGGTTTTCAAAATAGTCAGATTCAATACCAAATTGAAAAGTGACATTACTACGTGTACTTCTCTAAGTTTAATTTTTTTGCCATTTTCGTTTATTTTTTGAAAAAAGGAAATTCTAGTTTTTGTCAATTTGTCTTTGGTAATATTAAGGAATTACAAGAGATCTTAAAAGATATTGGATGGGTGTTCCAGTTAGCAGATGAAGACTAACGGTTTGACAGTAAGGAAAAAAAAAATGAGAAGCAAAACATTTAAGATTTCATTGATCAGAATAACATTTAAAAAAGTATAAAGCATTTCAAAGGAAGTTAATGCTATAACTGTTGTGGTCTGAAGGATCAAGTACCTTTTTATTTAATCTTTTTTTTTAATCAATACATTTTCCAAGGAGAATCAGTTTTTTTTTTTAATTAATCAAATGCAATAGAAATATAGTAGGTTTATCTGCTTTTGACTTGAAGATAGTATCTGAACATTTTGGTTTAATTTTTACAGTTAGGTAATTCCTAGATTACAAACCGGTATTTTCATGTGCCCCCTGTACATTCAAAAATGTTAATTGAGGACTGTGATTTTTTTTGTTATTTTAAAGTTCTTAGAGGTCTGTGGAACTCCAGTATATGTTGTATTTTTAATGGCATTCAGTAGGGGGCACATCCAGTTAAGTAGTTCCTAAGATACATACCAGATACAGAAAATAACACACACACTTTTTCCTGAGAGACCAATCTCAAAGTAAGACAGAAATATAACAAAAACGTAGAGTGGAAAACCTGATTGCCTCAGTCTCAGAAGTTTGGGAGGAATGAGATGACTAGCTCAGAACAGTGTGTTACTGTCTTGGGGTCATGGGGCAGGCACGAGGCACAGTAGCCTTAGGAAACGGGAATCCTGTTGGTCACATTCTTGGCCAGTACCAGGGTGGGGGAAGGAGCAGTCCCTAGATCATTGCCTTGTTCCCCGTTCCTGGACTGTCACTCATCCTTGGCTGTGTGCAAAAAGAAATGCCAAGTAAGCGGTGTGAAGTGGGCGGGAACAGGAGAGTCAAACCAGCTCCGCCCGGAGCCGCACTGCCCTGGACAGTGGGAGCTCCAGAGGCAGAGGGTGTGGTCTCAGCCCTGGAGGAAAGTAGCATTCACTGGGTGGGGGGTACTGTGCGAGGCTTCTGTCATACCTGTGTCAGCCCGTGGATGCAGACATTTGAGAATTACCGAATTTTTAACAAATGATAAAGGAGATAATGGTAATTAACTTGAACTTCATATAGAACTATGATTATTTCTTTGGCAGTATTGTCCTGACAGATAAGCTACACCCTGGAGAGAACTCTGTGACTTATTTTTTTTAAAGCAGTGTAAATAGATTTCCATATAGCTTTTTAAATCTGTGGCTAGCAGATAACATATTTCAAGCCCTCTTTAAATGCTCCTGTGATAGATAAATGAGCAGAAATTAAAAGAGCTCTATAAAGACATTCTTAATATTTTTTATAAATGCTGCTGCTACAATTGCAGGTCCTTTTGGAATAAATCATGGGATTGAGCTTCATTCAGATGTGGTGGAGTATGCCAAGGAAAAACTGGAGAGCTTCATCAAAAATAGTGATAGCTTTGATAAGTAAGTATTCATATCTATAGTTCTGCTTTGAAAGCACTTGATAAGTAGACACGTGTGACATGTCTGTTCCTCACTACGGTTAGTTTATTGATCCTGAGTTGTCAGCTGAGTGCAGCAAAAATCAGTGTGGTATAAAATGAGAGAAAAAATTAAGTTAGAAAACTGCTGTGATTTTTATTCTGTGTGCATATGTAGTGAATGACAAATAAATACCTTCTCTGTTTTAATTATATGCTGCCGTCACTTTATTCGTGGGGTGATGTTCCATTCATTACGCAGCATACAAGTACCTTTCCTGAAGACAGAATGTAAAGGTGCGCTTGGCATTAGAATAGTTTTGGGGAACTGTGTTTATACCTTTGGGATAGTAATTTAATAGTCTGCCCTCTTTATTTGCAGCATAAGAGCGACACCTGTTAGAATATGGAGGACTTGCTTAAAAACATGAGGTTCCTTAGTAATTTAGCCAGAGAAAATCATCATCGAAGTATATTGATATGTGCTGTGAGGGCTGTGTTTGAGAAATTTGCTTATAGAACCATTGTTTTGAACTCCTACTTTCCTTAGAAGAAATACTGCCGCACAGGCGTTGGCCCTTGCGCGGGCAAGGAAGTCTGTTTGCTGTGTAATGTCCTTAAAATTCAGCAGTGGTAGTACTGTGGGGCAAAGGCTGCTTCTGCTGAAGTCCGTGAACTCTTGTGAAACTGGAAGATTTGGAGGGCATTTATCTCTCTCAACTAGTCATAGTTTCAAAGAGAGAAAGGCCTAAAACTGATAGGAATCAAGCTTAGAACCTAGTCCCTTTACTGTATAGCAGAGCTTTGGTCCAGGGTTCCAACCCAGCTTGTTGGGAGTGGGCCTCACTCAGCTCTGGCCTGGCCTGGCCTGGCCTGGAGGTGGGGACCTGGGCTGGGGGTGGGTTCCGAGCTGAGGGCTGTTTCCTAGGGTTCAGGCCTGCGGGTCAGCGCTAAGAAGGCAGCAGGACGGCCTCTGAGGGTCTCCTGGAGCGTCTTCCCCTCCTTGCTCCTCCCTTCTCTGCCCCTCCTCTCCTTCCTTCCCTGGCCCTTTCCTTTCAGTCCCCTTTGCTCCGGCCAGTTTGTGTGTGTCCTTGGCAAGTGGCACTTGGTGGGTTGAAGAACAGAAAACCCGAGGTGCCGCAGAGTCCGCAGTGCAGGGGGAAGGCCCAGGGAGGGAGCGTGACTGGGTGTTACGGACCTCCGGCGGCGAGCTGGGATCTGCGAGCTGCGGAGCGTGCCTGTGCTCGGCTTTGGCTTTGTTCTGTGATCAAGCCAGTGGATCTGAGCAGGTCACTTGAATTTTCTGCACCAGTTTGCTGAACACAGTTCTTTATCTTATTTATAAAGAGTTAACATTTAATTCATGTTTTTGAATCATTTTTCAAATGCTTACCATGTGGATTCATATTCTGTTTCCAAGAATAACATACTGTTTGACAGAAAGAAAATAGTGTTGAGTTCAAGTTATTTGATAAGAAATTGAGTTTCAATGTTAGTATCCTTTTGTGTCTTCATCGTTTCCGTGTCTTATAATTAGTGGTATGGTAAGTGCTTAAGATCTGGGCATGGATATTTTTTATATTGGTTGTTAGAACTCTGGAACTTTGTTGAATTTATTGAATTTCTATTGTTCTAAGTATTTGTTTTGATGCTGAAACTTAACGTACACATAAGACCTTTTGAATACAAGACCTTTTGAATACAAGTAAACTTGGAAAATATGAAAGTAATATTACTAAAAGCAAATGTTTAAAGTCTAAAGAACTATATATTAGATAATATATTTCAGGTGTTAACACATAAAGGCACAGATAATTCACTTTTGGGTCATTAATCAGGCAGAACAAACTCAAGGAAGAACTTTGAATCATCGAAGTACCTTTTTACAATATCTGCGGAGTCAAGTTTCTTGCTGACAAGTGGGCATGGTCCTGGCAAACAGTAGAATATGTCATTCTTTAAAGTATTTCTGTGTTGATGTAATTTAAATATTAAATCATCTATAACACAGATAATTTTGAAGGTTTTATATATTTAAGTGTCTCAATTTTAAAAAACTTTTTCTAAAATTGTTTTTGTGTAATTGTAAGATGATCAAATGTCCTTGGCTTGTATTTCTTGAGTGTTGTTGTTACTGTGTTATACAGGTTTGTTATTCATAAAATGGCGAATCATCAAATATGGTGATATGACTGATCTAAATGTTTCTTTATAATTTTTAATGGTCTTGTTACTTTAGTTAAAATAATCAGACTTTATAATATGGTTGTTTCTGAAGTGTTACAACTTACTTTTAAAACAGATTCTTATATTAATAAACTATTCTGAAAAAAAAAAGACAGTTTTGGAAATGTTATCTATTCTGGTTTTCAAGTAGCTACTGAAATAATGGTTACGTACTTCAGATTATGAAGGTATCTTGCACATACAAGGGGTAGTAGGTGCTGGGAAATGCTTTGTTTTGCACAAAGTCGTGAGTTGGGTGAAAGTTAAGTAATCAAAGTTGAGTCATTTAATGGGCTCCTTTAACGTCATTTGGTTTTGGTGATAGAAATAATGAAGATGTAGTAGTTTTCTTCCTATCTTACTTGTATTTTGATGATTTCTTTGATTTTTTCTTGGCGTTTATTGATAATATTCCTAGTTATTTTCAATTTTTAAATTTGAAAACCTTGCTTTGGAAAGTGATGTTTAAAATTCCGTTCCTAAGCAATTTTATTATATTTAATTGTGTACGGGTCATCAAAATACATGTTTTAATTAATAAAATATAAAGTAACTCAGGAAAACAAATTGCTATTTATGTATTCCTTAGTACTTAGTATTGTTCCTTAGTACCAGGCTATCCTTGATTGTGTGTAACACGAAGACAGTAGAAAGCTAAAACCTAATACTTTTCCAATCTTATTTATCCTGTTGGTTTGGATCTTTTTTTTTTTTTTTTTTTGGATCTTTTTTATCAGTTCCTTTTTTGAAAGTATTGTCATGTCACTTATGATTTAAACTGTATCTTTAAAGTTTTCTTGTGTATATCTGTTGGAGATCATAGTGAACTCCCAAACATAGCAGGTGGGAAAAGATTCAATAAACTACTCAACATTACAATATGTAATGTAATATACATATTTTTAAAAAAAATATACAGATGTATGTTTCTGTGTGTGCTTTGTAAAGCAAGCTTGGTTCCTGAGTCTTGAAAGTACTATTTCTTCTTTCAGAAAAAAGATCCTTAGTATAATGTGTATACTTGTAAATGTTCTATGTCTTGGTTCTGTATCAGCAAATGAAGTAATTTGGAGAAGCTACCCTGAATTTACTGTACTTGGAGATAGGAGGGAAGGGGGAGTTCTCTTGTGTGGTTTATTCCTTGGCTCTGCCTGTGGTATACCCACATGCACCGAAATTCCCTAATGAACTGACATTTGATTCCAAAGGTTCTCTAAAACACTGGCAAGCTTTTTCAAATGAAGGACCAGATAGTGAATGTATCTGGCTTCCTGGGCCAAGTGGTCTCTGTGGCAGCTGCTCAGCTGTGCCACTGCAGTGCACAGGCCTCTTGGGACACCCTGTGGAGGGGTGGGCGAGGGGTTCTGGTACCACTTCATTGACAGAAACAAGTGCGGGCTGCATTTGGCCTCTTGTCCGTGGTCTGCTGACTCCGGTTCTGCCCGTCACACACACGCTCCGCAACGTTTTTATCTTAGCCCACTCTGATACAAATGAGTCTTTGGGCCTAAGTTCTAAAGGCCCTTAGGTGTCTGGCTTTCATGAGGGAAGGAGAAGTTTGGGGAAGGTCAGGTTATCTGAATCAGTGTTTGTGCACATAGAGTAAGCAAAATAATGTCTCCAGCTGTGTTTGCTTGGAAGAGTAAGTCAGTTAAAGGAGCGTGAATTATAAGCCTTTATCCTGTAAGTGCTTTGCAAGTAAGTTGGTAATTGGTGTAGCATTTATTTACGGCTTCATTTATGTGTTTGTATACATGGAGCTGACTTGGCTCCCTAGAGGGCATGCTTTGGGGGTGTGCCATTCCCTGTGAGACAATAGGTCCTGTCTCCTCTCCCCTCCAAGGATGCTGTACCTGATTTTGGAAATACTCTACTGTCAGTAGCCACATGAGTGCAGCGTAGCCTGACTAATTGAAGATTTTCATTCTCTTTGAATGGAGGACTGTTGTTTCTACATAGTTTGTTGTAGAAGTGAGTCATGAAGACAGTAATGAGATGATAAAAATAACAGCAGGTAATGTGTATTATCTGTTCTTTAAGTACCAAGTGCCATTCTAAGAGCTGTACCCACAGTCCTAGAGGCAATATTGATGTCCACATTTCCCAGATGGGAAAACAGGGTTAGACAGTCCATAACTTCAACTAGGCTAGTCTTTTTGTTTAGTTCTGATTTAGCTATGATGATGTAAAAACTGATTTATTCTAGTGTTTCTTCCCAGGGGTAAGCTGTGCCAATGAATTACAGCCTAGCAACTTGGCCCCAGATACAAAAGTTGAAGCAGCACTTTTATTTCCATCATTTATTTATTTTTTCCAGATTAGAATTTAGGAAGTGCTGTTAGCATGGTTACGTGCACTATAGCATTTTTATCAGAAAGCACACCTACCTGTTCATTAATGAGACTTACCTGTGGTATGGGTGATGGAGATGGGCAGGAGAGGAAGCATGTCCCTCAGGGTCAGTCAAGGTACACACTTGAAATTACCTTCAGAGCTAGTTTAGTTGTCTGCATTTTAGAAGATTTGATTGATTTGTGGCAATGTCTAGTGTTCTAATTTTATTTTTAATTATAGGCTCCTTTTCCACATAATTCAGTTTGCATTGGAAAAAATTAAATGATACTGTATTCTATCAGTTTATCGCTAGAGTAGTCCCGCTTCATCTTTAAGAGAATTATGGCATACTTGAAGTAGTTTCGCTATCTGTAGATATATAGTCAATATTATTTCAAACTAGTTCTTGAACTAGTTCTTGAACACTTTGGTATATTAATAATGTTCAGATGGTAGTTTTATGAGAGATACTATAGGTTGTAAGCACAGTTTTTAATCATGACAAACATTCAAATGGTGGGACAGAAAAATGCTTAAAACTAGTCATCAGGGCTCCCAGTTACGTGTTTTAACGTCGGTTAGAAATGGCGTGGGGGAAAGTTTGATGGCTTCTAACACATTTCAGGAGAAGAAATTATTCCCGGAATAACATACTGTTTGACAGAAATGAAATAGTTTTTATCCCAAGTTACTTTATAAGAAATTACTGTTGAAATATATGAAGGCTCACTTTTATGCGATGTACCTGTCACATTCCCTATAAAATGTTTAGAGATTGTTTTTGGTCCTGTGGAGTCTCCTAAAGCTCTATTCAATGAGAAATCTGTGTATTTACTCTTAACACTGTGCTTTAAATAATGCTTGAATTATTCTGAAATGAGTTTGATACAGTTGGAAGGGAAACCACTTGAAAAGGTAAAGTCTTTGTTTTTTTAAATTTTTTGAAATTCAGTAGCTTAATCCTTGGTTGTACGAGTTTTTGAATGGTATAACTGTACTTGGAGATCAAGAGATTAACGTTTCCTTGGGTTTTCTTCCCAATGGAAGGTTGTGAAGTGTTTTGTTTTTTTGTTTTTTGGCGGTACGCGGGCCTCTCACCGCTGTGGCCTCTCCCGTTGCGGAGCACAGGCTCCGGACGCGCAGGCTCAGCGGCCATGGCTCACGGGCCCAGCCGCTCCGCGGCACGTGGGATCTTCCCGGACCGGGGCACGAACCCGTGTCCCCTGCATCGGCAGGCGGACTCTCAACCACTGCGCCACCAGGGAAGCCCTGAAGTTCTGTTTTAATGAAGTAGTCCTAGCTGTTAGAGTTCAAAATGTATATTATGGCAGAGTGTTTTGAGGAAAAGAAGTGTCTATGATTCATTTGGCAGGTTGTTTTGGACGAGGTATGAGAACAAGGTAGGGTTCTTTCCTTTGTCCTTGAAGTCCTTTATTCCATGGGAGTAATAGTCTGACATTTCCATGGCAGCACATCCTGCGGCACATGATACACTAGGTGTGCAAACTGCCAGCTCCCACTCCAGCCGTGTATTGAAGGGAAGTGTTGCTTTCCCACCCTCAGTCAGCTCCTAGACCGAGACTAGCCATCTAAGAGGGCAGCTGCAGGGCAAGGCTAGGTCACCCTGTTCTCCTAGCAGCTTATCAAAAGAATTGTATGGGCAAGTTGGCAAGGTCCCTGCTGTGAATGAAATCGTCTGTCCACCTCGAGATGAAGATAATCCAGCACGCACCTGTACAGAAAAGCGCGGCTGAGGTAAGTGATTGGAATCCGGGTGCTAGTTTGGCCAAGCGCTCATGTCGTAAACCAAGCTCTCTGTGCTCTCTCTTTTCCCACAAATGATTTTCCGTGCACGTTTTATTTTAGTAAGGGCATGTCAAATAATTTTCCCTTTCAACGTAAAAGTCTAAAAAGCCATTAGATTTTCGGGTTTAAATCAATAAATAATTAATAAGTCTAAAGTGGGTGAATTTGTAGTTATTACATTTTAGAACTGTTTAACTCTTTTTTTTGTATACAGGTAACTTACATAGTTAGGAAGTATAATTTGGTGTAATATAGGAGTATAAGGTATCTGTATCTGGGAAATTTTGTTTTGGAAATTTTCTTCAAAGGATAAAAATGATTGCTACTTTTCATGTTACTAACAGACATAAAATTTAAATGAGCTCCCCCGAATCAAGTGTGAAAACTGGAAGAGAACACAAGAACCATACTTTTAGGATTAAAATGATAACCACATAGGAAGTCTCCTTTTGGTAGGTCTCTTCTCTCTTTTTTTTGTTTATTTTTGTTTTGCTGTTTTTTTTTTTTTTTTTTCCCCTTCTCAGGTTCCATTTGTGTGTGGTTGATGTGAAAAGGTGGAATTTGGATTTTCTCTTTCACTATTTTTAAACCTAGATTTTATGTATAAATCTATAAATAATGTAGCACTATTTTATAATGAAGTGAAAACTTCTGGTTAGTTTATTACTACAGTCTTCCAGATTATACAGAATGGTATTTTTGTTATAAAATATGTCCTTTGCCTATAGAGGTTTGTGGAAACTTAGGGAAGATGCAGCTTTCAGAATCTAGTTAAAGCTGAAGGAGGAAACTGTTCTCTTTATTTTCTTCTTTACACTGGAAGAAATAATAGCAGTTGTAATTGACTCTAGCCACACTGTAGCTGTCATCCATGCCTCGAATCAGTCATTTGTTCTTCATACGTATATGAGCACATCCGTAAACATTTGCCTGAAAAATTTTAATCATAGTCTTTTGAAAAAGTATTATTAGCAGTAGGATTTGTATGAATTTATTTACGTGAAATGCTATTTTTAAAATGAGCCCTAATTTCAGTTTCAGAATACAAAATGTCTAAGTAAGATCCTCACCTCTACCTAGTCAGAAATAATAAAGGCATCTCTAAATCCTTTATTAGGAAAGATAATCTATAACCCATTTGTGTATTTAAAAAAATAACGTTATAAGTACAGGCAGTTTGAGAGTTGTTTTGTTTTCTTTGCTAACCTGAAGGATTCGTGAATTATTGGTGGAGAAGGTGAAGCCATAGCTGTAAGTGTAATAAACAGTACCCAGACGGAACAGTGTCTCTGCTAGACATGTTTCTTATAACTAGTAAATTACTATGTTCTAGGTGTTTTTGTGCCTATATTTTAAAATATTCACCTTTCTACCTGATACGTCCTTGAGGCTTTACTATTTGTTGTCTAGAAATAGTCCAATCCTTCTACTCTTTTTGGAATGTTGTCTCAGGTTCAGTTAAGCTTTAAAATTTGAGTATGCTGGTAAAGGAAATTAATTTGGTATGTTAAATGAAAGTGTAAAGACCCCATATGCATTTGTTAGAGGTATATGGTCCATTTGCATTAGTAGAAATTATTTATAAATTTAGAGGTCTAATTTTTCTCTATAATGATTCTTTGTAATATTCCCTAAGTGGAAGCAGATATACTTGTTCAGATCTGCATTACAAGGGAAAAGACTTTTCTTTCCTAGAATAAGGTGGCTTATTTAAGATCTTCAGAAAGGCCCCTAAAAAGTACCTTTCAGGGGCTTCCCTGGTGGCGCAGTGGTTGGGAGTCTGCCTGCCGATGCAGGGGACGCGGGTTCGTGCCCCGGTCCAGGAGGATCCCACATGCCGCGGAGCGGCTGGGCCCGTGAGCCATGGCTGCTGGGCCTGCACGTCCAGAGCCTGTGCTCCGCAGCGGGAGAGGCCACAACAGTGAGAGGCCCGTGTACCGCAAAAAAAAAAAAAAAAAAATTTACCTTTCAGTTAGAGGACAGTTGGTTTGGTTTATTCATTAAAGGCAAAAGAGTTTGTTTTGTTTTTTTTACTGTTTGAGTTTTGCTTTTTTTTTTTTGGCACTTGGGGAAAAAATCATGTATTTTGTAACATGAAGCTACAGTTATTTATAGTTATCCAATTTAGTAAAACAAGAACCATCATATTGATATAGAAGGTGCCATGGGCACATATTCTTTCTGTAACTGTTTCTGTGCAGGTTTCTCTTCTAGTCCTGGGGTTCTTGTGATTAACATATTTAATTTGTCAAGTTTGGGTTCATATTCAAAGTTGGTAGGTGGAACAGCTGACAAAACAATTATGTTTCTTATGTTTCTCACCTACTTAGTGTTTTTTGAGGCCCGTAATAGGTGATGGAGATACAATTAAAATTCAGAGGAAGTGTTCAAAGAGATATCGGGAAAACCAGGAGAATATTCCAAAGGGAAGTTTGTATTAAGGAAAATATTTGAAGTTCCTGTTGATAGGTGATAAAGTTAAGTGTTTTCAGTTTATGCGGCTGTTGAAGTATACACAGACACACATACACACATACACATATACACACACACATATATACCTACACATATACACACGCATATAAAAGAAATACTGAGATATTTTACATTTTCATACTGAATATTTGAGATCTTGTGTGATTTTTATCCTTTCAGCACACCTCAGTGTGGACGAGCCACATTTTAGGCGCTCGTATCCACATGTGGCTAGTGGCTGCCATCTTGGATGGTGTGGTCTGATTGTCCTGTCTCGCCTTTCCGATCAGGCTTAACCATTTCTCAGGGAGCCTTCCTCTCCCTCCCCAGGGCGTCGGTTTCCTTGCATCCTCTGTCTTCTTTATGGAGTCGCATACCTTTAGCGCATTTATCACACTTTTAAATCAATCTTTAATTACTGAGATTGTTGTCTCTTCCACTAGATGTAGGCATGGGTGTTTCCCTTTGTATTTCCAGTCTTGACACACAACTGGTGCTCCACAAACAGTATTTGGAATGAATTGTCCTAATCACTAGTGTCAGGCCACTTGGCTAGAGTCACACATTTGATTTTAGAATCAGACACTAAATTCCTTCTAATTCATTTTGCTGGGATGAGAGTATATAAAAATATCACGAATATGAGAAGTGGTTTTAATTGTAAGTTGTTTACTTGTAATGGTGTTTTCCTAGATGATAGTTCTGTGAGCTATCATGTATTTTTAACTAGTAGGAAACTTTTAAACTATAAGCATATTTTTAAGTTGATTGAACAGACTTAATGGTAAAAGAGGTTTAATAATTCAGATTTGTAAATTTAAATTCCCTGCTCACGTTCATCCTGAAAATTCTAAGACTGGCTTAAATTATTATAAAATTAAGTTATTTAAAATGAATTTTTATAAGAATGAGGATTTTTAGATTGAAAATACTGGTCTTTTTTCTTTTTAAAGGATGCTTACTTTGAGTTTGATGAGATGATTAAACCACATGATCCACATTATTTAGTTATTTGAAAGCCATATTTTAGACAATCCTAGGTTGTGTTGAGTGTAAGAGAGAATTAAACATTGTCCATTACATAGGTAAGTTTACACTTGTGTGTGTACTTTGCAAGTAGAAAGAATGAGATCTGATTAAGGAGTTGGGTAAGATTTCGTTGTGTAGCTCATATCTGAACTGTGTCTCCAAGTGACGCTAGGCGTTTATCAAGAAGAGAGGGAGGGGCCTTTCAGTCAGAGGAACAGCACAGACACAGGTAGGTACAGGAGACACTTTGTAATATTTCCTCTAAGTGATGAGAAGCCAACAATTTAACCTGTGGCTGCCGCGCAGTGTGTAGCCTAGGGGGCAGAGCCAGGGAGTGAGTCTGGAAGGGGGGACATCCAGGTAGAACCGTAAGGAGCCCCACATGGCCCTCTAAGGGGCGTGGACCTGTGCTGAGCAGCCGTGGGGGAAGCGGTGGAGGGAGGGTGCAGGCTCTACACTGTCCCTCAGGCCCCCAGCCCCTCCACCAAGGGGACAGGAAGTTGAGGACGGCATCATGCTGAGAAAGTCTTCTTTAAATATCCATGACCATAGTGTGTCTGTACTTTAGTGAATTTTAATGGGAACTTACTGCGTAATAAGTCTGTTAATTACCAAAGGACAGGATAGGTTTTACAAAATAAAAGTGATTATGATTCAGAGTCATTTTTCGTATTTCATCCTCAAATGATAGCCTGATTTTGCTGTGTGGTCAAATTAACATCAATCAACTTAAAAGTGAAAGGATATTTCATGAATTAATTTTTTAAAATTACGTGTTTTATTAGTGCATTAGGCTTTTAATTAATTATATATTTTAGAGACTGTTTTCAGATTTGCCAGAACTTAAGGAATAAAGTAGAAGTCTAAACAGGATAGTTTGTAAAAGCATAACTATATACAATGAACCAACATTGTAACCAGGAACAGGTGGCCTGGATAAGATGCCTTTGCTTTGAAACCATCCATCTCTCTTCTTTTGTTGTGTAGGGAGATCCTGGGGGCCAAAAAGCACTTCATTCTGCTCTCTTTTCCAACCTGTAACATAGTTCTGCCAAAATGTATTAGGAAAATCTCCCTACTCTTTAGTGGTTGCAAGAGCATAGGGTAAGGGCACCGGTGTCTTTTCCTGACAAGCTTTGCCACTGTTAACTGCAGCAAGATGCCCGCAGTGGAGACTGCACAAGCCCTTCCATGTCCACTGGCCCCTGGCTTCTTTTGGAAAGAGCAGGGGGAGTGAAGCCTTGTCTCTTGTGTTTGACCCTTTGGGATTCTCATCCTCATTGTACGTCCTTTGTGGGCATCACAAGGTTGGTGTCGTGATGGCTTTTCACTATATTCACCTTTTAAGCCTTAAGTAAGGTTTCAGTGTGGCAAAAAAAAAGGTTAATGTTTTGAAAAAATGTACCCTGCATCACTGATAATAAAACAATATATTTGATCAGTGTTAAACTTCATAAATCTGATATTTCAATCAAATTTTATAATATATTATCCTTATAATTAATTTGGTAACTTCACTCTTTCAAGAAGCTGAACTCTGTTAATTTGTTTAGATCTGATCTTTTGCTTAATGAGCTAAAATACTGTCTGTTTTCCGTATAGATTCGAGTTCTGTGAGCCTGCATTTGTGGTTGGCAATTGTCTGCAGATAGCGTCAGACAGCCACCAGTATGATCGGGTCTACTGTGGGGCTGGAGTCCAGAAGGACCACGAACACTACATGAAGATACTGCTGAAAGTCGGGGGCATCCTGGTCATGCCCATAGAAGACCAGGTAGCTTCCACTGTCCTTTCACTTGATGTAGGAGATGCACTTAGCGTAAGACGGGAAGCGTTACCTCAGTGAAAGGTACACTGTAAGTTTCAAGGAAGAAATAAATACTCTTCACAGATCTGTCTATAGAGGAGAACATTGAAACAGGCTCTCGACTATTAACCAAGGCAGGTGCGGAAAAGACCCGTTAACTAGGGTTAGGAGAGCCACGCTGAGCTGCGCCCGCCTGGTGTTTGCGTTGCTGCTCCCCCGTCAGGGTCCTCGCCGGGTGAGGGGAGGGAGTGCCACTGAATGTGTAACTGCTTCTAGCTGAATATATGAAAAGGAAATCCTGTTCGGAGTTTGGTGTGAACTGCTTAACTCCATTCCAGACACGAGTAAATTTTTGGATCTTCTTTTAGTATACGTAGATGCATTTGAAAGTATTTTTCACCTATTGTCTGCCTTTGTTTTGGAATTATTAGGTATAAGTGTATGAAATCCTAATTTATTCAGAAAATGGGTGGGTCTTTTACTTTGAAATTTTATAAATATACATTTCAAAAAATATCTTTTATATTCATATTAACCTACATCTGAGATGTTTAAAACACCTTGTGGTTTGTAAGTAGAAGATAGATTGTCCAAGATGACTGGGACGTAGTGTGGTTGTTTTGGAGTTTGTATATCTGAGGGTCCCCTAAGTTCACACATGTGATTTGCAGGTCAGAGGATTTCACCATCACCACGTACTGTGTTTGTCAGTTATTAGAAAGACAGAATATAATGCATTCATTAAAACGCATTCTTGGAAAAATGTTGTTACTTGAATGCTTCCGGAGTTGAGACTCCCAGATTAATCGTCTTTTTCTGTTTTCCTTTAAAGAGACACTTTTGAACATTTAAAATATGGTTTCCCATTGGTATTTTATTGAATATTTATTATATACTATTGTACTAACGTAAAATATAATAGGCTGATTTCTATAATATAAATTGAAGATACTAATTCATCTTCCTTCAGTCATGTACTGAGCTAATATTTTTTCTCTAGAACTGATGGTGGATATTTGCTGAGTGGGTAAAACTTCTAATCCCCTTGTGACTAATTACATTTATCCATGAAATGTCAAGTTGGGATTAGGATTAGAATCTGTATTTTATAACCACCATGGAAGCTCATGAAGTTGATTCATTAGTACAGTAATGAAAACGTGTTTTTACTAATAAAACACTTTAACCAAACAACTAAACCTGTGTGAGACGTGTGTTTTGGGGGCCATTGGCAGGTGTGGGTTGGAAGAGTACCCCTAGAAGCCCTCAGACCCCAGATATAACCTGCGGAGTCATGCTGTTTGCGCTCAAGCGTCTGTCTTGAACAGCAAGTATTTGTGATTCCTCCTGTATCATTTTATGGTAAATATTTAAACGAAAGTAATTTGGTTGCATTCAGATACAAGTGATTATATAGCGATCACTGCTGTTACCCTGTTAAAACAAAATTGTGACTGTAAGGTGATCACATGTCCAAGATTAAGCTGTTCTGTCTCTTTTCTCCCTCTAAATAGTTAACACAAATTATGCGAACTGGACAAAACACTTGGGAAAGTAAAAACATCCTTGCTGTGTCATTTGCCCCACTTGTGCAGCCGAGCAAGAATGACAATGGCAAACCAGATTCCGTGGGCCTCCGTAAGTAACCGCTGGTCCTTTCTGACTCGACTGTGGCTTACGTTGTTCAACAGCTGTGCTTGGGCTTAATGGGCTGTGTTAACTATGAAGAGTTAAGTAAATAATGCAGTCATGTATTCCGTGGATTGATTTTTTTGTTGTTGTTATTTTTGGATAAAGCTCCTACCTTGCACCAGGCCCTGTTAGCCGCCTTCATGGAGGTATGAAAACAAGGGGCAGGTCAAATGAAAAGATGAATTTGTTACTTACAGTTGTGAATGTATTAATTATGGTACATTTGTTGGCATCATTTTCCATACAGAGGGACAGCAAACAGAAAAGCCTTTCTTTAGGCTGAAAAGAGCTTGCTCGTTCCAAGATCAGCAATAACTTTCAGGGTCGCTGAAGCTCCTCGGCTGGGCTGCAGAGGATAGCTGATGGAGACTTTCCTTGTCCTCAAGGAGAGAGTCAGTGTTGATGGGGGTGGAGTTGTTTGAAGGTAGGAAGATGGTGGAGGAGAAAGAGGGCTCTAAAGTTTTACCCTGAGCCCCTCACTGAGTGACGGTACCATTTATTGCTGTTGAGAACTGAGGGTGAATAGCTTGGAAATCGGTGTAGGAAGATCAGAGACTTCTATTTTGGCTGTCTTGAGTTTCCTGTTAGGTAGGCATGTGGGTGTCACCCTGCTGCACGAGCTATGAGGATGGGTGAGGAGACTCAGGGGAGGCGCTGGGACTGGGCCTGTGATCCACCAGGTCAGAGCTGGACCACGAGCAGAGGCAGGGCCGAGAAGTGGGAGGACAGCAGTGTGTGGTGTGTGAAACCGGACTTTGGAGAAAGCGGGAGTGCTGAGCTCCCTGAGGGCTGCTGAGACCCCGAGGAAGAATGGTGAGCGCGGCAGTGGTTGGCCCAGCGTGTATCATGGCTTTGGAAACCGATAAGTAAAGTTCTTTGCCAAAAATGAGCTTTAGAACTTTACCATAGTAAACTTCTTGATTTAATTTGCTTTTTAAATGAATTCATTTCATAGGAAACTGGGAGAGATTTCGTTTTATTTTCAGGGTTATTTTACCCTCTTGCAACCCATGTGGTTTTGTGGTCTTTTGGGGTGCTTTTTTAAAAATTTAATTAATTTATTTTATTTATTTACTTTTGGCTGCGTTGGCTCTTCGTTGCTGCGCACGGACTTTCTCTAGTTGTGGCGAGCGGGGGCTACTCTTCCGTGTGGTGCGCAGGCTTCTCATTGCGGTGGCTTCTCTTTGTTGCAGAGCATGGGCTCTGGGTGCGTGGGCTTTAGTAGTTGTAGCATGTGGGCTTAGTAGTTGTGCATGCAGGCTCTAGAGCGCAGGCTCAGTAGGTGCAGGCACGGGCTTAGTTGTTCCGCGGCATGTGGGATCTTCCCGGACCAGGGCTTGAACCCATGACCCCTGCATTGGCAGGAGGATTCTTAACCACTGTGCCACCAGGAAAGCCCTGGGGTGGTTTTGAGAATTAAGTGAAGTAGTGTTTACAAAGTGCTTAGCAGGTATTAATGGATTAGTAAAGAATAGTGTTGGGATTTTGGGACGGTCAGTAAATTACACCCGTTTCCCCTGCTCAAGTTCTTACCAGTGGAGAGGTGGACTTGGGGACCAGGTAGCTAGGAATTGAAATGGAATAGGATGTGTGGAGAATAAGAACATGTTTGCTTTTCTGTTAAAATAAGTTAAAATAGGTTTCTGTGTAGAGAACATTATTTCATTAATTATAGGGAATAAAAACGTGAAAGAACGTTAGCACAAAAAAACCCTAAAAAATACACGTGCAAATCCTTTGCCAAATGTATTTTGTAGCTATGAAATTGCTCATATAAACAATTACTAAAATGTATTTATAACTCTTCCTCAGGTTCATCACAAATTTTTACTCAACTTAAAGTCATATTTCTTTTTCTTTCTTTGGTATAAGACATTCTAAAAATAAATTTCACAGCAGGCCCTTTAGAAGGGGTGAAGGAAAAGCTCTGTTTCCTTTATACACCCCCTGCCGGATCCTCCTGTCTCCAGACCTGTGGGTTCTCCTCCCTGAGCAATCCCGCAGTCCTCTGCGGACCCCAACGAGCTGTACTGCGGTCTGGCGCAGTTGCGGCACTCGCCGGTGCCAACACAGACCCCGCAGGCTACAGGCTGTGTCCTCCTCCAGCTTCTCACAGGCTGCTTATGAATCAGGCCCCATGACCCCTCCTAGAGTTCGATAATTTGCTGGAGCGGCTCCCAGAATGCAGGAGAACAGATGACTCATTAGACTAACTGGGGAACAGCCAGATGGGAGTGACGCCCAGGGTGGGGTGTGTGAGGATGCGGACCTCCACGCCCTCTCTGCACGCACCACCCCCCCGGCACCTCCGGCTGTGCACCAGCCCAGAAGCTCTCTGAGCCCTTTCCATTAGGGGCTTTTGTGGAGCTTCGATTGATTAAATCATCGACTCTTGGTGATCAACTCACCCTCTAGCCCCTTTCCCGTCTCTGGAGGGGTAGCCTGAAAGTTCCATTTCTCTAATCCCATGGTTGGTGTCCCCGACAAGCAGCCTAGCACCTTGAAGGGTTTAGTGAAGGTCACCCCGTAACATCAAGTCACGTGTGGTTGAAGGGAGCTTCTCATGAACACTAAAAGGCACTGCTTTGCACTTTGATGCTCTCATCACTTAGGAAATTCCACGTGTTTTAGGAGCTCTGTGTCAGGAGGGGAAGCCAAATGTACATTTCTTCTTATAAATCTCAGTATCACAGAGGTCAGGTGATTTCATGAACTGTGGAACTGCGCCACACTGAGCCAAACGAAGTTGCGGTTTCGTAGGTTAAAAATGGGGTTTGACCTAAATCCAGTGCCCTTTACAGTCTTACTTAACAAATAAAAATGAAAGTGCTGACTGCTAGGTTCCTACAAAATCTACATAGAGACCACCTTTTGGGAAACAAACAGAGCTGATGTGTGTGTTAGAGATAGCCTTCATTGTAGTTTTGGCCTGAAAGCTTTAATTCACGGGAAAACTTTATAGCCGTCAGGACTGGTGTTGTCTGGTCCATTGAATCCTTCTCGTGACTAGAAGCGTTAGGAACAAGGAGTGTTGAAGTACAGAAAATGCTGGGATTTTTGAATAAGTGGGGCTGAGAATCGTCCAGAAGTTTTCGTATTATCAGGAAACGTTTAAATGAGGCTCTTGTGGGTGCTACTTTAGGACCTGTGAGTGTCAGAAGCGACTGAATGGAGCCCGGTCTGAATCCTTTTCCAGTCCGGGTCCGGGTGGTGCTTTTGAAGTTGGGCTGCCCCTGCAGTCGTCGTGGTGATCGTGTCCCTGGAGGAGCAGCAGGCAGTGCTGGCGGAGGAGGAGGACAGTGGAGGTGTTGGGAGAGCGCCCGGGGTGTGGGCGGGTCACACCCACAGGGACAGCCGAGAAGACTAAGTTACTCCTTCTCTTCTTTGTAGCTTCTGAAGCTCTTCCCCGGTTGTTCTCTACCCCGCTTCCTGCAGTGGTCCCTTGACCTCCGGCCCCCCTCCCTCCGGTGCCCCCTGTGGGGGCCGTCCTGGCCTTTGGGGCTGATGACCCCATGACTCCCGTCTGCAGCCGGGCCCTGCCCTGAGCCCCTCTGCAGCCGGGCCCTGCCCTGAGCCCGGTGCTGGTGGAGCTGCCGCGGGTGGAAAGGGCCGGCACGTCGCATGGCCTCTGGGGCCCCGAGCACCTTGCTGGCCCCTCCCCGCTTGCCTCGCCTGGCACTGACGGGCTGCCACGTGTGAAACGCCCACGGGGTGGCGGCAGCGCCCAGACCTCCATTTAGGACGCACAGCACGAGCAGAGCAAATCTTTATCTTCTCCTCCCCAACTGTTCTTTCTCTTTGTCACGTCGGTAATCAGCGTTAGCATCTGCCTCGCCGCTGGGGCCAAAGACTCTCCGCGTCCAGTCCCTGTCCATCCTGTCCTCAGAGCAGAACTCAGGCTTGTCCCCTCTCTCCGCCCCAGCGTGGTCCTGTCTCACGCAGGCCCCTGGCACGCCCGCTCCTGCCCCTGCCAGCCGCCACCCCACAGAGGGGCCGGGCCGTGCTCTTCATCCGTTACGACCCTGCCCCCTTAGCACCCTGCAGTTGCTGATGGCCGTGGCCTTCCAGACCTCGACGGGACCCGTCCCCGCGCCCGCCTGCCTCCGCCCAGGGCGCGCTTGGGCTGGCCTCCTCCTGTCACGTGGATCCAGGCACAGCTCTGACTTCCTCAGGGGTCCCGCAAGGGCCACCCAGTCGGGAGCAGCCTCGCCCCCATGTTACTTGCTACGTCGTTGGTGCTTTGTTCCATACTTTTTTATCTGCCGCTCCCCAGACGTATATGCTCTGTAAGAGCGGGGCTCTCTTGGTTTCAGTCTGTTGCGTGCTCACACAGCTGGCTGCTGGCAGACTTGTTACGGGTGGTTCCAGTTTCCCCGCATGGTTGGGGGCAGGTGCAGATGGCAGGATAGACGTGAATTCCTTTCCATTTTGGGTTTCAGTAGAGAGTCTGAAGAAAAGGTTTTTGTAGCAGGCCAGGAAGTATGTGCTAAGGGATCTCTGAACTGGTCTAAGATGCCTCCTGCCTGGAGTTTTATGACAAACCGCATCTCCCGCTGCAGGATGTGCCCAGCTTGTGACTGGGCGGAGCCCCGGGCACTCGGGCAGGAGGGGACCACCCAGGACGGGACGTGTACCTGCAGGCCCTGTGGGGGGAGGATGAGGAAGGGCCCAGGCAAGAGCTCACAGCTGAGGGCAAAGACCGACCACGTACACATTCGGATAACTGACACGGTAACAGGAAGGTTTGGAAGGAGGTAGCTAAGAAAAAGTATAAAAGTAAGCGGAAAAGTGGTGAAGGCTTTCTCGTGCTGTGGACCTGAGGAGGGCTGTGTTCTGTTTTGTTAGGTATTTGAGAAGAATCCTTGATAAGGGTTTTATTCCCACAGGGGTGGAAACTCGGAAAAACGAATTTCAGGTGGGGACCTGAGAAGTTTCTTTGGGTGCAAAGCACTGGAGGAGGCCACCAAGAGGGGCGTGTGGCCTAGGTCTTAACACCTGCGCGTCGGTGGGAGGCAGGAGTGAAGCAGACAGGGCCTGTTCCGACTCTGCCTGTGCGCTTGATAGAAGTGAGCATCAGCAGCTTAGATCTGTGGTGCTTGGGGGCTGTTAGAGTGCTGCGGCGTGATTTCTGGTGGCCCTGTACCTGTGAACCAGTTCTGCCTGTTGATTTACACAAGGATGGAAACTGCGTGTGCATGCGTGTAATAGTTTAGAGCTCAGACCGAGGCAGCTGTTCAAACAGTGCCTTCATTTTAAATAGGTCCTTCACATGCTTTTCAACATCAGAGAGTACAGAAAATGTGTAGGGTAAAACCTCTTCCATTCTCGTCCCCTAACGACTTAATTCACATGTGCTCCAGCTGCTGTAAGGTATTTATCCCTCCCGAGAGGGTTTATGCTCGTTCCTGGGGATGTGCCCACGTCTGTGCACACAGACCCCGGTGCCGTCCGCCGCCCTCAGTACTGCCGTGGTCCGGCACATAGTAAGCGCCCTTCCTAAAGTCTGTGTTAGATGAGAGTCAGAGTTTCTTATGTCCTGTCTTCTAATATTCACTAAGAAGTGAACAGTATATAACGTTTAACTCTTTATGTTTTCCCTGTGTTTTTAGCCCCCTGTGCTGTCAGGAATCTGCAGGACTTGGCTCGCATTTACATTCGACGCACACTTAGAAATTTCATAAATGATGAGATGCAGGCCAAGGGCATTCCTCAGAGGGCGCCGCCCAAAAGGAAAAGGAAGAGGGTCAAGCAGAGGATTAACACTTACGTCTTTGTGGGGAATCAGCTCATCCCTCAGCCTCTAGACAGCGAGGAGGAGGAGAAGATGGAGGAAGATAAAGAGGGGGAGGAGAAGGACCACGGCGAAGCCCGCAAGCAGGAGGAGCCGCCCCAGAACTTGCTGAGGGAGAAGATCATGAAGCTCCCCCTGCCCGAGTCTTTAAAAGCTTACTTGACGTATTTTAGGGAAAAATAACTTAGAGCAAGAAGAAAGAATGCCTACTGATAATTCCTTTAGTCTTGAAAATGTAGCATTTGTTAGAAGTTAAAAGAGAATTCTTTCTTTCATCAGAGTGAATTTTTAGTGGAAAAAGTATAACTTGTTTCTGTCTTAGTAATAAAAATGATGTATTCTGTGATTAAAAAGAATCCCTTTTATAAAATATATTTTTCTTTAAATCTTGTTAAAATTGCTGTTTTAACTTGGAGAGACTTCAAGAGTGGAATGTAAAGTAGTCAAGACTGGGTCCTTCAGATCCTCATCTGGTTCTTTACAGACTAGTAGTGTGAGGGTTAGGTTTAATTTTCCGTAAGGTGAAATCATCATGAAGCATATTTAGTCTGATTCGAATTGCAGCCATTTGCATTTCCTCCATGAAACCTTTATCTAACAAGGAAATCAGAAGCTTTGTGTTTTGCAGTCACTATTGCTGAGTTGCTGTAGGTCTATTCCGGGCAATGTATGAGTGCAATAACGATGCAGATACGGAGTAACATAGCTTTGAAAAGCCTCCTTTCAGGGAGTTCAACAGCACTGCTACTCTTGCTCTTGAATCTGTTGCCAAAAGACATGGGGAAAACATCTGCTTCTCTCATAGAGACTTTAGGAGCACGTCAAGTGAATATTAAAGTAAAACGTATATACTTAATACAACTCTTAGTTTGTGTGGACCCTTTACATTTTCAGTATTTAAAAATGATGAGGTTATCTTACTCTGAAGTTTTAGAAGCTAGTATATTTAGGACGGTTTTCCCTGTAGTCCACTGTATAAAGTATTTGCTTTAAGAGAGTCCGTTGTTGTACGCGACTGTTGATGGCTCATCGGTGCATCGGCCTGAGGGGGCTGCTCACAGGTGCACTTTAGCAAAGGGAATCCTGGTTCACTGGCAGGTTCATCCTTGACAAGTAGGGCTGCGCCAGCCTGCATTTGCTTTGAAATTCATCTTCATAGCATAGGAAGTAGTCACAGAAATTATACGTAGATGACCTTTTCTTTGAAAATTCGGAATCATAGTGTAATCTTTGGGACCTACACTGTGCTCATTTAATTTCTTCCCATGTTTTTCTTTTGTTCTTGTTTCTTGTGGTGAAGTAACAGTGATTTTCATTTTTTTGCTTAATATCCCATACTACTGTATTCATTATTTGAAAGTCCGTAGTGAAACAGGTGGTAAATGCCATTATTAGTGTGTTTCTTTTCTTCCTACTAGGGCCTGAAGAGTCATGCCTTGTTTAAGAAAGTATACAGTGTAGCATATTTACTATTTAGTGTTCCATGGATTATATATTTTTTAAAAGGAAAAATTTGAGAGTATCACTTATCACCACCAGCATCACTGTTACAACTGTTGAACAAGTATGCTGGAGGAAACGCAGTCGATGTGTAGTGGAAGGGTTATTATGTCTCTGCAAAGACTCAACCGTTAGATGAATGGTTTAAAAAAATCTCAGCTCTGGTAATTCCACACATCTAAAAACAACAGTTTGAAATAGCCTAAGCATGAATTATCCCAGGTAAATCACGATATTTTAGTAATGTGAAAGATAATTTCGTGGAAGCTGTTCGCTTTTTACCATTGACTGGGCTTGGGCGTTGGGGGTATCTCCACAATTTTTCTTAGGTGATTACTAAGCTGTTATTCTTAAGAAATGCCCCATTCATTTCTATCAAGGAAAAAAAAGATAGTTTCATACAATTATCATGTTAGAAATGTTCATTTTATTTTGAAATAAGTGTCCATTTTAGAAGTTTAATTTTGAGTTCCTGGTGCCCACATATTTTTTATCTAGCCGCCCCCCCCCACCAGCTTTGTTGTTTTCGGGGCAAGTGTTCAGATAACGTCAACACAACGTTTTCTTAAATCATGGTGTCAACTATTGATAAGGGACGTTTTTGTTAAGGATATGTTTGAAGATGGAGTTTTTCATATCAGCTTTCATTCTGTTGGCTTTGGCAAAATGTACAGTAGGTTTTCATAATCACTGCCTATTTTTTGTCATTGAAATGTATCTTTTGTGTTTTTAAATGCATTTATTTCACAGTTGTGACTTTACTATTGACTTTAAATAAAGAAGTAGAAATAAAAAATGAAATTTTAAGTGAAAGCCCTTTTATCTATTAATGGGAATATATTAGAATGATTAAGAATATTTTGGGTGTTTATTTTTTAATGAATCATGTTATATTTGAGTGTGGATGATTATGCTTTATAGGTGGAGAGGTAGCAAATAAAGATGAAGTAATTGAAAATGATGAGCAGTGTATTCATGGGATTTTACAGTGGGGTAATTATTTGTTCTGTGGAGAGAAAGTAGGCCTAGGGAGGGAGCACGACGACTTCCCCCCTCAGTCAGATTGCTGCTTGGAGATGGCTTGAAATAGCATCCAGAATCTGATAAAGCCCGAGAAACTGCCAGCAATACCATAACTACCAGGAACATCATTTAAATCTGTACTGCTTATCGGTCGATATATCTGGTTTTAGTACTAATAAAGAGAAATGTCATTAAAATAGCATACATCGTAGTTAAAATACAAAATGTGTAAGTGTTGGTTTCCAGCTGTTTGAGAGGACAAAAGTGAAGCAAAGCCTGTTAATTTATGGGAAAACTTGAAAAATTATTTTAAATAAACAGTTGCATATAATTAAGCATTGTTCTCCAGTGGCCTGCCTTTTTTCTCTTTTTAAATTTAGAAAATGTCAGTACACCTATGGATATATGCTGAATTATGGTATAGAATTGTCTGTATTTGGACATCTCATTTCCTTTTGACTGTTGCCACCTCTGAACGGTGTAGGGTTTTAAAAATTTATTTTTATGAACTATTCAAGTAGATATGAAGGATATTTATAAGATGCATGGAAAGTCCAAGGAATGGCTGTGCTCATGTAAGTACATGTGGGTACGAACCATGAGGCTTGACTGCTAGCACTACCGTTACCTGTGTGTGCCCCTCTTCCCCGCTTATCTTAACCCCCCTCTCAGGGTGCCCGTTTGTGACGATCACACCTGGCTTTTTGCCGTGGTTTTACACATACGCTTGTATCTCCAAGCGCTATGAGTGGAATCGCCCCTGTTCATTCCTGTGCACCTACTTTTCACTGCACGTTGTCTTTCTGAGGCTGGTCCCTGTTGTCTGTAGTGATGCTGGATTACCACATTTCCACTTTTTTGTTCATTATTTCTTCTTGACTCTTAGATCATCTCAATTTTCTTTTGCCTAAAGTACATCTTTTAAACTTTCTTTTGGTGAAAGACCCTGGGTAGCTAACTCTTAGTTTTGTCTGTCTGAAAAAAATTTATCTTTGTTCTTGAAAAATATGACTAGTATAATTTTAGGATGACAGTATTTTTCTCTAAAACAATGGAGTTACTTCTCTACATTCTAGCTTTCATTGTAGCTGTTGAGAAGTCCACTGATAGCCATTTCTTTGAAGGTTATCTTTTATCTCTTTTTACAGTTTTGTCTTGACATTGCTAATACTCTTGTCTTGGCATTGTTGATTTTCTGTAGTTTCATATAATGTGCTAGGTGTTAATTTTTGTCTTTAATCCTACCTGATACTTCTTTTATAGGTGTGTGGATTGGCCTCTTTGATCAGTTCTGGAAATTCTTGGCTATTTTCTTTCCTTACAGACATTGCCTCAACTTTTTTTTTTTTTCTTTTGCGGTACGCAGGCCTCTCACCGTTGTGGCCTCTCCCGTTGCGGAGCACAGGCTCCGGGACGCGCAGGCTCAGCGGCCATGGCTCACGGGCCCAGCCGGTCCGCGGCATGTGGGATCTTCCCAGACTGGGGCATGAACCTGCGTCCCCTGTATCGGCAGGTGGACTCAACCACTGTGCCACCAGGGAAGCCCATGCCTCAACTTTTTGCCTCTCAGCATTGGATTCTAAATAATTTATTCAAATATATCTTCCAACCACTAATTCTGTCTTCACTTGCTTTAAGTCTGCTGTTAAACCCTTACACTGAGCTTTAATGTCTGTTAAATTTTCTAGTTCTGCTTTTAAAAATTTTTTAAAAATAATTTCCTGCTCTTTATTAATATGTTGAATTTGATAAGCACGCTGAACCTATTTTCTATTCCATATCTGATTCCAGTATCTGAACTCTACGGTGGGCTTCTGCTCAGGATGTCTCTGAGGACTAGGGCTAGCTGTGACGACCCCGTTTCTTTTGTGCTTTGCGGGCTTTGACGGAGCTTGTGGAACTCTATCTGTGAGAGTTCATTAGAGGCCGACTGGTCTTTGCCAGAAGCACTGCTGGCTCCCGGCCTCTTTAAGTCCTGGGTTTAAGGGTTTCACACCACTCAGGGAGAGGGGCCTGAATATCCACGGGAAAGCTAACCTGGGGACGTTACATCTTCGGGGAGATTTTACTCCCTCCTCATAGCAAGTTTTGAAATAGGCAGTTTTCTCTGCGTTCTCTGGGGGAAGGAGGGGATAAGGTGGATTATTTCTAGTTCTCCTTAATGAACTTGATGGGGACGTGGAGATTCCAGTGAAGCCCTCCCCATTTAGGAAAGGGCTTTTCCCCTTCTTCCTGTAGGCTTGCTGCCCCAAATCTGAAGTTAATGTCACTAAGGTAAGCAAATACTCCAGCTGAACAAGACTCCAGTGTTCACGTACCTTGCTGGCTTCCCTTTTCACTTTGTTCTTGGACCCTTGTATATGTCTTACTAACTTGCTCACTTAGCACACTGATGCCTTTTTTAAAATAAATGTTTCTAATGCTTTATCTAGCACACACAGTTTTCTGCTGGAGAGTTTCCTAGGGCCTGCAAGGAAAGGTCCCACAGCCACGACAAGGCTGGCATTCATGTGCTCCTCTGGGCCTTGCAGTTCTTAGCCTTATACTCATGGAAGGTAACAGTAGGGTTTTTTTTTTTTTTTTTCATTGACTGTCAGGTTTCTAAAAGTAGAAAGTTTTTAGTCTTTCCTTCCAGAAAAATGCCCTACGAATACAATGTAATATTTATTATATTGAATATTTTGAACTGAAAACGACGCACAAACCCCCATGTCTTGTCCAAGTTCTCCAAATTGCAAACATCACCAAGAGCATCGGAATTGTTAGCGGTGGGCCTGAAAGGACAAAGCTGACTTTTTCGTTTATTGATATAGACAATAAGAGACACACGAACGATGTCAAGCATAGTTCAAGTTAAAATCATTCCTGTTCATGGAGATTGAGTTTTTTCTTCTGATTTTTGTATTAAAAAACCCTAAAACCCCACATATTTAAAAGTTGGAACATTCTGCCAAAAGAGGGCAGTGTTCACCATCAGTAGAATGTAAAGGGACGGAAGAATTACTGAGAGAAGGAGAATGAATTTGTTTCTTCTTTATACTCATAAGGTTGATAAAATTTGACAAAACGTTCTCCACTCACTACCTCTGTCTCACAGCCTGGTCATCTGGAGTTGCTGCCTAAATTAACCATCCAAGTTTCACTTTGTTTTTCTGTTTTGCATTTTTTAAAGTTCTATTTTAGGGATGAGATTTGTTTGAAAGTTTCAGTCTTTAAAGATAAAACCAAAACCTTAAATACCTGCTTACAGAGTGGCCAAAAGGTACACGTTGAACTGCAAGACATACTTGTAGCAGAAGTCTTGTTTCCAGCGGTGTCGCCGGGAGGGGGCCGCCCGCCCCCGGGCACCTAGCGGGTGAGAGGCGGGTCTGCAGCCGCCGGGGCGGCGGGTCCTGGAGGCTCATCGGTGCCACTTCACGTGCTCACACGCGTGACGTGGGTGCGTCTGCTCCAGGGCCGGGCGCGGGCGCTAAACACTCAGTGTTAAAGGAAGAAGCCAGAAGCAGCCGGTGGGAATCTCGTATTAGTGCAGCGCTTTGGGTTTCAGGAGTGGAATAATACAGTTCGTAGTAGGGAGTATGTGCCCCGGGGTCTGCCAGTTATTACTGCGCCCGCCCTGCAGGGTTTGGAAGTGTTACCGGATAAAAAGAAGAAAAGCTGTCCTGCGTGGATGCAATAAATAATTAACGTGAGCTGCCGAAGCCCGGCCGGGGGCTGAGAGGCTGGGCTCAGGAAACGGTGGAGCGACGCGCCAAGAGGAGGTGCCTTTGACGGGCGGCTTTGGCGCGGACGGGTCCTCGTCCCCGCGGCGCACTCCGCCCCGCCTCCTGCCCCGCCCCGCCCGCCGAGGCCGCGCTTCTGTCCCCCCAGGTCCCGCCCCCGCTCGGGTCGTCGGAGCAGGGTCCTCACTTTCCCGTAACCCCAGGCTTCGGCGCTTAGACTGGAAAGCGCGAGCCCCGAAGCGGTGAAAGGATCGGGCCTCCTTTCTAGCATCTTCCAAAACTTACCGCGGAGAATTCCCATCTTCATTCCTTGGGTGATTTGCCTGCATAGAGTCCCAGTTTAGCCCCTTTATCGTCGCCCCGCCACCCCCAAATCTTCCCTACTCTGAATTGGGTGAAGCAGCCGTCCACGCCGCGTGTCCCCGCTCCCGGCTGGGCCTCCCCGCGCCCTGCGGTGGGCGATGCTTCCGGGTCCCCAGAGCAGCCGGGAGCGCGGGGTGGGGGCCCGGGCGAGTAGGCAGGTCGGCGCCCGGGAGACCACACCGGAGTGGGCGGGCAGATGGGCCTGGGTGCTCACCCGCCGTCCTCGCCTTCCGTGTGGGGAGAGAAACCGCATCACTGAGCTGCCCTTCGGGTCGCACAGTGTGTGGAGTGCGCACCCTTCTCATCGTGGTGCTCAGGCTTTACGCCCCAAGAGGAGAAGACGAGAAGTGCCTCTAGGGCGAGCCGGTTGGAAGGGCTCAGCGTCCCCGGTAGAGTGTCTGCCGGTCGTGGCGGGTGCGCGCGGGATAGAGCCGCCTGCCCCGTTCGGGTGCATCCCTGGGCAGAGGGAAGTGGCCCGAGTGAGACTCCGGGAATTTTGAGCAAGAGGTAGGACGAGCAGCGCCGGGTCATTTTTCGTCATAATCGTGAAATGAGGATCTAGCTGGGTAATGAAAGTTGAAGCTGGTGGTTTGTCGTTGCACATAAGCCCACTTATATTCGGCCCAGAGTAATTTTTATTAAGCATCTTCTTAATTTTATGTGCTCGTGAATGCGAAAAACAGTCTTACTGTAAAAACTCACAAGACGCATTCTTGAGCCCGGGGCCCCTCCTCTGCGGCGGCCAGAGGACAGGGCGAGCCGGGCCTTTGGCCTTGAACCTTGCCTGTGTCCTGTTGTGGCGTCAGTTTCTGCAGAAGCCCCAGCGCCGGGCGCAGGGCGGCCTGTCCATCAGGTGCCAAGGTCGGCGGGCGGCCCATGCCGGACACCCTCTGGAGGCCCTGAGCGGAAGGGAGAGGGCATTGTCCTTGCAGCTGTGCAGAGCCTTCCTCGGCTGGAGAATGACACCCCGTGGCTGGACCCTCAGGTCCCCAGCCGGGCCCCCTGCGAGTTCCCAGCTTCCTGGGGTCTCGGTTTCTTAGTCTGTAAAATGGGGATGCTAGCGGTGTTCTCCCCCTGGGGTTATTCTCAGGTGACATGAGCTCGTGCGCGTTACTCGCTTAGGAGAGTATCAGGCTCTGCCCAGCGCCATGGAAGGGTTCGCTGTGACTACTGTTTACGGCTCAGGGCACGAGCTTCGGACTCACATACCTACAGGAAGCTGGCTGTCAGGGTCCTCTGAGGGGAGCAGGGGGGCGAAAGACGACCTGCCCTGAGTAGAGTGAGGGACAGCGACTGACCTGCAGCTGGAGCCCTGGGGAGCGGGGGCAGCCCGGGGCCAGCCAGCTCCTGAGTGGGTGCCGCCCTCAGGGCTTGGGGCCCGTTGATAATGAGCTGGCTGTATTTTTCAAGAAAATATGTAAGTCAAAAGTGAAATTCCCTGATTTTTATTATTTTTTAAATTTTTGGGCCAAGTGACACGGCTTGCAGGTATGTTAGTTCCCCAACCAGGGATGGAATCTGGGCCCTAGGCAGTGAAAGCGTGGAGTCCTAACTACTGGACTGCCAGGAAGTTCCTCCCTGACTTTTATTTTTATTTATTTATTCAAAAAAACATTTGTTTATTTATTTGGCTGCGCCAGGTCTTAATTGCGGCACACGGCATCTTTGTTTCTGCATGCGGGATCTAGTTCCCTGACCAGGGAACCCTGCATTGAGAGCGCAGAGTCTTACCCACTGGACCACCAGGGAAGTCCCCCTGACTTTTAAGTATTAGCAGCTAATTACAGTTTTTCAAAGTGAAAGGCCCGACCACGTGTACTTGCAGGTTGCTTTCAGCCCAGAACCTTCCGTTTTTTACCCCTGTTGGAGACAGGCTATGAAAGCCGAGAGGAATACATGCAAAGTCTGTACAGATTGGGCCTCTACTTCTTTGGGGCCAAAAACCTTGACATAGGATTACATTTTCATGCAAGCAATATCATGAAGGACCACAACTCACTGATTAAGATAAAAATTCTGAAAAGGAAAAGGCAGATCAGCCTTTGAAAGCAAAGGCATATGGAGCCTGGCTCAGTTTCTCCCTAACAGCAGAATTAAGTTTTTGTTAAAGCACATTTAAATATATGTGTATTGTCACATAACAGTGGAAACAGTGTAAAGAACACATTTAACACTATAAATGGCCAAAGTGCTAGTAAGTGTTAATTTGTAGTATTGTTATATTGATACTTTCCTTGATTTTTTTCTTTCCATGTTTTTAGAATTTTAACCTTAATGTAGAAAATATTTTTCTTAACCATAGATAAAAAACTTCACTATATTTAAAGATTATGGTTAATCAGGGCTTTAAGATTAGAAAAATGCAAAGCTATTCCCTTCCTCAATTTTAATTTGATTCCATCTATAAAGATATCAAAGCACGTATCGTTTACCAAATATTCTACTACCATTTTGAAACTTTCGGGACTTCCCTGGTGGTGCAGTGGTTAAGAATCTGCCTGCCAATGCAGGGGACACGGGTTCGAGCCCTGGTCCGGGAAGATCCCACATGCCGCGGAGCAACTAAGCCCGTGCACCACGACTACTGAGCCTGTGCTCTAGAGCCCGCGAGCCACAACTACTGAGCCCAGGCGCCGCAACTACAGAAGCCCGTGTGCCTAGAGCCCGTGCTCCATAACAAGAGAAGCCACCGCAATGAGAAGCCCATGCACCACAACGAAGAGTAGCCCCTGCTCGCCGCACCTAGAGAAAGTCCGCACGCAGCAACGAGGACCCAATGCAGCCAGAAATAAAAATTAAAAAAAAAAAAAAAAAGGACCGCTGCTGGAAATTGTGTAAATCGTATATGCTTAGTGGAAGGACTTTTCAATGTGAAAGTTTCAATATACTCTGCTTCTTAGCAGAAAGTTGAATTTGACGAGTAGTAAATAAAGGTAACCAATCAGGTAAAACTATAGCAAAGTGTTACACCTGACTTCCAAGAGGAACCCCAGGGCAGAATGCAGGCTGGAAGGGACC
Organism: Mesoplodon bidens; assembly: GCF_964165515.1. NCBI lineage: Eukaryota > Metazoa > Chordata > Mammalia > Artiodactyla > Ziphiidae > Mesoplodon > Mesoplodon bidens. The sequence continues at coordinate 3,236,285 of NC_138173.1, read as the reverse complement.
TTCGAGGACTGGCCAGGTCTGCCCCAGGGGCGTCTGGTCTCCCCCGAGGGTCCCCATCCTCCACCACATCCCTTCATAGTCTTGGGTTCGGCAATGGATGCTTGGATACTGTGCACCAAAAGCACACTGACAAAAGAAAAAATAGATAAATTGTTCTTCATCAAAATCAACAACTTTTGCACTTCAAAGGACACCATCAAAAAAGTAATAAGACAGAATGGGAGAAAAATTTCAAATCATATATGAGAACCCTTTTACCTCAACAAGTTAAAAAATCAGATAACCCAGTCAAAATTAAACAAAGTATTAGAAGAGCTATTTTTTAAAAGAAGGTGCACAAATGGCCAATAAAACCCATCTGGAGATGCTCAACATCATTAGTAATTAATGAAATGCAAATCCAGAATGAGCTACAACTTTAACTCTTGAGAATGGCAAAATAAAAATGACAGATGATAACATGTGTCAGCAAGGATGTGGAGAAACACTGCTGATGGAATTGTGAAGCAGAGCCCGTTGGAGGACAGCTTGGCAATTCCTCAAAACCTTAAACGTAGAATTACCGTATGACCCAGCAATTCTGGTCCAAGAAAAATGAAAACATGATATTGATTCTTCCGATCCAAGAAGATGGTATATCTCTCCATCTGTTGGTGTCATCTTTGATTTCTTTCATCAATGTTTTCTTTTAAAAAATTATTTATTTATTTTTGGCTGCGTTGGGTCTTTGCTGCTGCGCGCAGGCTTTCTCTAGTTGTGGCGAGCGGGGGCTACTCTTCGTTGCGGTGTGCGGGCTTCTCACTGTGGTGGCTTCTCTTGTTGCGGAGCACGGGCTCTAGGCGCACGGGCTTCAGTAGTTGTGGCACGTGGGCTCAGTAGTTGTGGCTCGTGGGCTCTAGAGCGCAGGCTCAGTAGCTGTGGTGCACAGGCTTAGCTGCTCTGTGGCGTGTGGGATCTTCCCGGACCAGGGCTCGAACCTGTGTCCCCTGCATTGGCAGGCAGATTCTTAACCACTGCGCCACCACGGAAGTCCCTTTAGCAGTATTTTTAAGTGGAGAATTGATCTATAAATAATTCCTGCCTACAGAGAATTTTCCAGTCTCTTTCCCTCTCTCCTTCCTACAAATATTCATGGAGTGCCTATTTTATACTAATAGCTAAAAAAAAAAAGAGTTATATTTTGCTTCTTGGTCCTTCCCTCTGGCTCTTATACTAAAAAAGGGAACATAGATAATAAAGAAAAAAACCCCCAACCCCCCAAATATATAGAGTGCAAATTCTGAGATGTCCTATGTAGAAAACTGTTCAGGGATGGAACGTTGCCAGCGGGGGTGGGCGTAGGGAAAGCTTACTTAGAAGCATCAGGGCTGGCCTGCCTGAGAAGGGGGTTTAAGTTGAAACCTACGGAATGAAGAGACAGCCATTCAAAGACCTTCCAAGCAGCGGAGTGAAGTCTAAGGCTGAGGAGATTTTGGCTCTTAGAGAAACTGAAAGAAGGGCAGTGGGGCTTCGTGGCTGGAAGGAGAGTGTCTCAAGACGTCGAGTACAGGAGAAGCTCCTTCAGCCAAGCCTGGGCAGGCGGGCAGCCCCTGGGCCTCTGTCCCTGGGAGCCAGGGCTTGGTGCTGGCAGGGTGCACCCAGAACCCGAACGTCCGCTCTTGTGGCCATCACCGTGTGGTCCCAGAAGATGCTTCTCCTCATCTCCTGCCCTAATGCCTCAAAACAAAAGGGGATGTTACCTCTCCAAAGGCTGCCGGGACTTGTGGGAGATACTGGTGCTGACCCTGGAGCAGAGAGGCGATTTGAGCTGTAGGAACATGTAGGTCAGAGAGAACACAAATACGCTACCTTGTCACATCCCTCCATTCACAATAGCATGACAGCCATTCTCATTCACGCATAATCATTTTCCCAATCTCATTGATCATCCGTTTCCTTGATTCTCTTCATGAACCCATCCCTGGACTGGACGTACTCATAAGTTAGCAAGGGATTTGCATCTTTCTCTTGAATTCACACACTCCACATTTGTATATTTGTATGTCTAGACATAATGTGTGTGGAGTGTGATAACAGACTCTTTACGCTGGTAACTGTATAAACTTGGAATGCTTAATTACAAATAGATTTACTTTTGTAAAAATAATAGGGTTTAATTACATTTTTATAAGTAAAGATTTAACTTTAATACATTTGATTTAAAATTTGATAGATTATGATTTGCATTTGCATTTAACTAGTTTAGATTATTATATATTTTTTTTATTTTTCCAGCTTTATTAAGTATAACTGACAAATTTTTATATATTTAAAATGTACAATATGATGATTTGATCTGTGTATACATTATAAAATGATTACCACAACCAAGTTAAGTAACACATCATCACCTCACATAGTTACTCTTTTGTTTTTGTGAGAATGCTTTAACTGTACTCTCAGCAAATTTCACATCGACAATACTATAGTCACCATGGTGTACATTAGATCCTCAGAGCCTCTTTTAACGAAAGTTTATACATTTTGACCAACATCTCCCCATTTCCCCCACTCCCCAAGGCTCTGGCAACTACCGTTTTATTTTCTGATTCTGTGAGTTCAACTTGAGTTTAATTTTAGGGTTCTACATATAAGTGATACCACACAGTGTTTATCTTTCTCTGTTGGGCTTATTTCACTTAGCACGAAGCCCTCCAGGCCATCCACGTTGCCAGTATCTTGGCTATTGTGAACAGTGCTGCAGTGGACCTGGGAGTGCAGGTAATGTCTTTGAGATCCTGATTTTTTTCCTTTGGAGATATACACAGAAGTGGGATGGCTAGATCATATGGTAGTCCTATTTTTCATTTTTCTGAGGAACCTCCATACTGTTTCCCGTAGTGACTGCACCAGTTTACATTCCACCAACAGTGCACACGGGTTCTCTTTTTCCCACATCCTTGCCAACGTTTGTCATCTCTTGTCTGTTTGTTAACAGCCATCCCATCCGAACAAGCGTGGTGATATCTCACTGTGTTTTTTTTTTTTTTTTTTTTTTTGCGGTACGCGGACCTCTCACTGTTGCGGCCCCTCCCGTTGCGGAGCACAGGCTCCGGACGCGCAGGCTCAGAGGCCATGGCTCACGGGCCCAGCCGCTCTGCGGCATGTGGGATCCTCCCGGACGGGGGCCCGAACCCGTGTCCCCTGCATCGACAGGTGGACTCTCAACCACTGCGCCACCAGGGAAGCCCTCTCGCTGTGGTTTTGAATTACATTTTCCTAATGACTAGTGATGTTGAGAATCTTTTCATCTGTCCGTTGGCCATCTGTATATCTTCTTTGGAAAAATGCCTATTCAGGTCCTTTGCCCATTTTAAAATTAGATTATTTGGGGATTTTGCTATTGAGTTGTATGAGTTCTTTATATATTTTGGGTATTAGCCACATATCAGATACATCATTTGCAGATATTTTCTCCCATTCTATAGGTTGCTTTTTCATTTTGTGGATGATTTCCTTTGCTATGTAGAATTTTTCTAGTTTGATGTAGTCCTGTGTTTGCTTTTGTTGCCTTTGCTTTGGGGATCAGATCCAAAAAATCGCCAAGACCAATCTTAAGGAGCTTTTCCCCTGTGTTTTCTTCTAGGAGGTTTAGGTCTCAGTTCTTACATCTAAATCTTTAATGTATGTTGAGTTAATTTTTGTGAGTGGTATAAATTAGTGATCCAGTTTTATTCTTTTGTGTGTGGCTGTCCAGTTTTCCCAGTACCATTAATTGAAGAGGTTATTTTTTCCCCATTGTGCATTCTTGGTGCCCTTGGCAAATATTAATTGACCGTATATGTGTGGGTTTAATAGTGGACTCTCTATTCAGTTCCATTGGTCTATGTGTCTTTTTAATGCCAGTATCATAATTTTTTGATTACTATAGCTTTGTAATATAGCTTGTACTCAGAAAGTGTGATTCTCCAGCTGTGTTCTTCTTTCTGAGGATTGCTTTGTCTATTTTGGGGTATTTTGTGGTTCCATATGAATTTTAGGATTTATAAATTTCTCGTGAAAAATGCCATTGGGTTTTAATAAAGATTGCATTGCACTGGATAGTATGGATATTTTAACAATATTAATTCTTCCAATCTGTGAACATGGGATATCTTTTCATTTGTTTGTGTCTTCAATTTTTTTCATCATCGTCTTATAGTTTTCAGCACACAGATTTTTTTACCTCCCTGGTTAAATTTATTCCTAAGTATGTTATTGTTTTTGATGCAATTGTCAATGGGATTGATTTCCTAATTTCTCTTTCAGTTAGTTTGATGGAGTCTTTAGGGTTTTCTAAATCTAAGATTGTCATTTGCAAACAGAAACAATTTTACTTCTTCCTTTCTGATTTGGATGCCTTTTTTTTCTTACCTAATTGCTCTGGCTAGGACTTCCAGTATTATGTTGATTAGAAATGGTAACAGTGGGAACTTTTGTCTTTTTCCTGATCTTAGAGGAAAAGCTTTCAGCTTTCACCACCAAGTCTGATATTAACTGTGGGCTTGCTATATGGCTTTTATTATGTTGAGGTATGTTCTTTCTAAACCCTCTTTGTGGAGAGTTTTTATCGTGAAAAAATGTTGAATTTTGTCAAATGCTTTTTCTTCATCTATTGAGATAATCATTTGATTCTTATCTTTCATTCTCTTAATGTGGTGTATCACATTTATTGATTTGTGTATGTTGAAACGTTCTTGCATCCCAGGGATAAATCCCACTTGATTGTGGTGTATGATCCTTTTGATGTGCTGTTGAATTCAGTTTGCTGTTATTTTGTTGTGGATTTTTGCATGTATTTTTTGTCAGGGATATTGACCTGTGATTGTCTCTTCTCGTACTATTCTTGTTATTGAGAGTATTGCTGGCTCGTAAAATGAGTTTGGAAGTTTCCTTTCAGCTTAAAATTTTTGGAAGAGTTTGAGAAGGATTGAGGTTAATTTGTCTTTAAATGTTTGATGGTATTCACCATTGAAACCATCTGGTCCTGGACTTTTCTTTTTTGAGTGTTTTTGATTACTGACTCAGTCTTCTTACTAGTTATAGATCTTCAGATTTTCCTTTTTTTTTTTTTTTTTTGATCCAGTCTTGGTAGATTGTACTTTTCTAGAAATTTATCCATTTCTTCTAGGTTATCCAGTGTGTTGGCATATAATTTTTCATAGTAGGCTCTTATGAACCTTTGTATTTTTGTGCTATCAGTTGTTATGTCTCCTCTTTAATTTTTGATTTTGTTTAATTGAGTCTTCTTTTTTTCTTAGTCTACTTACAGATTTGTCAATTTTACCTGTCTGAAATCTAGCTCCTCCTTTCATTGATCTTTTTTACTGTTTTTCTAGTCTCCATATCATTTATTTCTGCTCTGATTTTTGTTATTTCCTTCCTTCTGCTAACTTTGGGCTTAGTTTGTTCTTCTTTTTCTAGTTCTTAGAAGTGTAAAACTAGATTATTTAAGGTCTTTCTTTTTTCTTATCGTGGGTGTTATGGCTATCAACTTCCCACTTAGAACTGCTTTTGCTGAATCCCATAAATTTTACTATGTTATGTTTACATTTTCATTTGTTTCAAGATTTTTAAAAAATTTCATTTTTGGTTTCTGTTTTGACCCATTGATTGTTCAGGAGTGTGCCATTTAATTTCCACATATTTGGGAATTTTCCAGTTTTCCTCTTGTTATTAATGTAAGCTTTCATCCCATTGTGGTTCAGAAAAGATATTTACCTGATATGATTTCAATCTTCTTAAATCTGTTAAGCCTTGTTTTGGGACTTAATATATGATCTATCCTGGAGAATGTTCCATATGAGCTTGAGAAGAATGCGTATTATGCTGTTGTTGGATGAAGTATTCTGTATATGTGTGTTAGGTCCATTTGGCTAATGTGTAGTCTAAGTTCAATATCCCCTTATTTATTTTGTCTGAATGATCTATCTATTGTTAAAAATGGGGTATTGAAGTCCTGTGTTATTGTTACATTGCTGTCTATTTCTCCCTACAGATCTGTTAATATTTGTTTTATGTATTTGAGTGTACCAATGTTGGGTAATATATATTTACAATTGTTATACTCTCTTGATGAATTGACTGCTTTATCATTATATAATGACCTTCTCTGTTCTTGTTATAGTTTTAGACCTAAAGTTTATTTTGTCAGATATAAGTATAGCTACCCCTGCTCTCTTTTGGTTTCTATTTGTGTGGAATATCTTTTTCCATCTCTTTGAGCCTGTGTCCTTAGAGCTGAAGCGAGTCTCTTGTAGCAGTCTATAGTTGGGTCTCTCTCTTTTTTAAAAAAATCCATTCAGCTACTCTGTGTCTTCTGGTTGGAGAATTTAATCCATTTACATTTAAAGTAATTATTGATAGGTAGGGACTAACTGTTATCATCTTGTTAATTGTTTTCTGGCTGTTTTGTGGTTCTTTTCTTCTTTTTCTACCTCTCTTGCTTTCTTCCTTATGATTTGATGATTTTCCATAGTGGTATGCTTTGATTCCTTTTTCTTTGTCTTGTGTTTTTTTGCCTTGTGGTTAACATAAGGCTTACATGAAACTTCTTGTAAATGTAACAGTCTCTTTTAAGCTGACAGCAGCTTAAGTTGTGTTCCTTTGGTGTGTCATGTTTTTCAGTTTTTTTTATGTTTCTTATAGCCTTGCTCTGATGTCTGCATATTTGATGGAGCAGTCACCTCTTTCATACTTGACAGACTGGTTTTGGTGTGGAAAGACCTTCACCTGTGTGTGGGTGAGAGGGTGTGGCTGGGTTGGAGTAGTGATTCTGGCTCTGGGGATGCCTCTGTGTTAGGCTCTATGCAGCTCTGTCAGCTGGGGGCAGTGTTGGTGAAGATTTCAGGGCTTCTAGAGGACCAAGGCTGTGGGTGTCCACAGTGGTGCTGAGGGCTGCTGGGGTCTTTAGTGGCAAAGTCTGCTGGGACCACCTGATATTTTTTTCTTCCATGGGGGATGTCATGGCTGAGGGGATTTCTTTGGTAATTGGTCCAGCTTGTGGTTGCCTTCATGGTGGTGATGTCACTGGTGTTGGATATGTGGGTGCCCATGGAGTAGCTGTGGAGCCGGGGTCTGGAGAGTGGGCACTTGTGGATTAGCAGTGGCTGCTGTTCTGGGGGGCTGGCCAGCCTGCAGCAGTGCTGGCTGGGGGAGACTGAGATATGGGTGCAGAGCCATTGTCTGGGTGCAGGTGAGCACAGAGCAAGCAGAGCAGGCTTTGGGGGCTGGGTGTGCACTGGGGTGAGGTTGCTGGCAACTGTGGTCATGGGGCAGTGTAACAGAGGATCCTTTTGGTGGGGGGCATGGCAGCATCTCCCTCTCGGGGGGCCTGTGTATATAACACTAGGGGTCCTCCACTAGGGAAGCTGCAGGAAATCTACAGTTGACGTGGTCCCCAGTGGCAAAGGCTGCCCGGTCCCCACAGAACAGGGGCACTTGCTGCTTGGCTGATGTTGTTGGACCCCATTCTTCTTTGTTCCTCGCTGCCTCTGATGTCTCTGCTGAGCTGATCTCCCCAGTAATCCTTTCTGTGCAGTTTTTCGCCTTCTTTTGCTCCACTGTGTTACTGTAGGTTCTTAATTGGATTCTTCAGCCCTCCTAAGGCTATTTTCAATTGTGAATAGCTAATTGTTTTTTTTGTGAGGGGAATGAAGTCTGGTATCTCCTACTGTTTCATCTTGCTCAGTTTAGATTATTTTAGAAAAATAAATTTTGTCAAAATACATATGAAAAATAATTTATTCAGTTTTTACATTTGATTTGGATTTTTATGAATATATATTCAAACAGCCTTTGGATACAGTTATGTTTTAAAAATTCTTCAGATCACTGAGAAATATTATAATACATGCCAAGGAAGGGCTGGAAAAGAAGACACAAAAATAGAGCTCAGAAAAGGGGAAAAAACAGCGGAAAAGTAGGATTTTAGAAGCAATCTGCTTAAATTTTTAAAACCTGAAAATAATGAAAGAGTAGGCTTCTGTCATGCATGACCGATATAAAATCTGCAGAGTTCATTACACATTTTTCAGGTTTAATTACTGATCAAAACAATAAAAACAAGCCAACTGGGCATTGCAAATTGTTTAGATTTTTACCACTGATCAAAATAATGAAAATGAGCAGAAAATTATTCTCATCAAATCCAAAATTTTATCAGGTCTGATAAAATTTATGAAACTACAGTCTTTAGCAAATGAAGCTTGAGTTACTGATCAAAATAATGAGAATAAATGACAAAAGTATCTACATCAAATTTCTAACCCAGAAGCACAAAGGCGGTTCTGTCCAGTGTGAGATGACAAAGAAAACGCCTTCCCAGAATCAGCAGATCGCGGGAGAAGGTCAGGACTGGAAGCCCCGCTGTCCTTTGGGAGCTGATCCTGGAGGGTGTGGCCCTGCTTCCGGAAAACAAGCTGATTCGGGTTCATGGTGAGAAACCTTTTGCATTGGATGAAGAAGAAATAGAAACGAACCTTTACGTTCGCAATCTATATTTTGTTACTATTTTTCTAGGTTTTATAGCTAATTTTGGAGAACAGCTTTTATCAGTGAAGTTATTTGTGATTGAAGCATTGGGTTCTTTATGAAGAGAATATAAAAAATCGCTATTATAGAGAAAAGCACACATAATACAATGGCTAGAATTGAAAAACTTCTGGAGAAATAGCAAAAAATTGGTAGTATTTAACAAAGAGAAGTAATAGTCAATATAGAAACATTGGTATGATGTTCTAAAAATACTTAGCCAAACATATTTAGTCAAATAAAATGACACTTTATTTTTTGACAGTGTCCAATATTTACTGAAAACAATGGATAGATTCTAAGTATAGAAGAAGTAACTTTGGAATTTGAGGCTAGAACGTCTGAATATGTCAGATAAATATAAAAATAATAAAACAAATTAAAACTAGAATGATAAAATCAAGTGAAATTTTTAATCTAATGGGAATATTGTAAGGATCCAGGTATTTCTTTTTTCATTTTTTATTTTTTAAAAATTCTTATTGGAGTATAGTTGACTTATAGTGTTGTGTTAGTTTCAGGTGTTGCAGAGTGAATCTGTTATACATATACATATAGCCACTCTTTTTTAGATCTTTCTTTAAGAGCTGTTGAGATCTGTGATAATGATTCCTATGAAGGAAGTTAAACTATTTCATGGTATTTTCCATGGTAATGCTAATTTTTCATATTCAATCCGCCTGTACAATTCTATATGTAAACTCTGTTGGGTTTGTTTCTGCGTCTAAGTATCACGTTAAGAATTTTATTAACAGTTGCTGCTGCCCCAGTGAATACAGTTTCTCCAAACTGAAAACATCCCTCCAGGAATCAGTGTGGCTCTAGAAATGAGGTTTAATTCGGCATTATTCTCAACAGAGCAAGATTATGTGGACAATCTGGATTGTAAACACATAATTAGTGATTTGTTTTGACATGAAGGCAAGAGATAAATTTTGTGGCATAAATATGTGAGTATTTATGAGTTCTCTAGGTCTTCATTTTATTAGTCATCCACCACCACTGGTCCATCATCAGAACATCTCAGCACAGGTGATGATTATGATATTCAAAAGGTCTTATGATTACGGAGGTATTCTTGTCAGGAGAGAGTGGCAGAATATATTTTATTTAATAGCTTGGTTTCCATTACTTTACAGTGTAGACGCACAGTGTGGGTCTATTTGTAGTCTTGTCCAGACTCTGCAGTGGAAGTGCTGGCCTGGGTGGACGAGCCTCCATCATTCAGTGCGGGGGCCTTTTGTGTTCTCCAGGACCTCGTGTGAAGTGATGCCCAATCAGTGTTGCCAGATGAATGCATATTACCTGGTACTCCCTCCTGCAATTCCACTTGTCACTACGACTTGCCTTTCAGAGCCTGGATGGACTGGCTCATTCTTAGGGAAGCATTTCCCATCCCCCATCAGCCCGAGCCATCGCTTCTCCCTCTGCCCTTCTGCAGACCTTACGCCTGGCTGCGTCCCACAGAGGGTCATTGCAGATGCTCTCAGCATCCCCTCTGTCCCTGTGTCAACAGCAGCCTTAGGGCAAACACACTGGTCTTTGCAGCTTCCCACAGGACTTGGCATGGGGGTATTCAGTACATTTTTTCTTTTACTGACTATGATATTTTAAGAAATTAGTATACATAAATCCTATAGTAAAATCCCTATTCCTCCACATTTATGAAATAAGTACTTGTGGTTTTGTCCTTTTGCTGCAGATTTTTTAACCTTGTATTAAATACGTGCATAACAGACACTGTTCATTTTGAGACTGGTGAATGATTTTTATAATGTTTCAGGATAAATCTTTATAAGTTGTTATCAAAATAGCCAAGAGAAAAATATAAAAATAAGTTTCAGATCTCTGGTGGCTTGATCAAAGAAATACATAGTTTGAGGGTCAGAGATGCATTCATCTGTTGAAGTTAAATGTAATTTTCTATAAAGTCAAAGAAAGGAGTGCACGCTAGTGTACTGGGTCTGAGAGGTTGTGTGGACCAGAGCTTCATCACAGCCAGGCTTTGGGTCAGGATCTTCCTGCCCTGCTTATTTAATTGTAAATCTGCTTTTGGAAGCACCTTTACTCTGCTTGCTATAGATGATCTGTTTTTAGCTGCTATAATTTTCTCAGAAAACTTTATACCCCCTTAAGCACCTTATTTCTTTTTCATTTTTCCATCCTTGTGAAGGAATCTTCCCAGCTTGACCTTAGCTGAATTCCGTTCTGTTCTTTTTTATTCTGCTTGCTTCCGGCAGAAAATGAACCAGATCACTGATGAACCATTTGGCATGAGACGTGCGGGTTTCAGGACTTCACTGAGGTGCTATTTTAGGATGACTGTGATATTATGGGTCAGAGTGAAAACAGAAAAAAGGTGTTCTTTTTTATTAAAAAGCAGTTCCAAATGAAATGACGTCAGTTTATAAACATTTGAAATGCATCCTCATTTTCCACCGGTTTGGTAGAAATAGAGGGATGATTGCAATTCCTGTGGGTCTTTACTCTTTCCTTCAGGACGTTCTCTGTTAAGGACTCTGCCTGGTATTCATTGTCTCACACCTGAGAGGTCATGTGATGGCAGATTCAAGAGGAAAATGAGTAATCAGTATTCAAAAATAGTTTTTAAAAGTAGCCAATAGCAGTTTACGGCTTTGGATAATCTTTACTGAACAACGGAAAGGGGAATTAGATTTCTGGAAGCTATTCTGTTAGATTTTATGCGAGCAAGAGAGATCTGTTTGGAGGACGGATCCGTGCCCTGAATGGTGACTGTGCTTTTCCCGTTTTGCTGTGTAAATGGTCACGTGCTCACTGATGAAGGGCTAGTGGTGCCCGCTGGAGGTGCCCGGTGTTGGCTGGCACGCCCCGCCTTTCCAGGTCTTCACCTCCATCTTGACCTGAGATACCTCAGCGACCAGCTTGGAGAGCACCTCCGCCCACACACATAGTTTGCTCATCCTTTTTGAGCAGACTTTGTCATGTGGAAAGTTTTCTTGGGGAGCTGAGATGTGACCACCAAGTTCACTTCCATCTGCAAAGCCAGGATTTTCCCCACTGCCAAAGGAATTCCTGGGGCTGCTGTAACTTGGTGCTTTGTTACAATGCAAGCAGGTATCACTGATGTCATGACAGTAATTTTAAATAAGGTAGGCATTGAGGAAATGAACAATGAGGACAGAAAACCTTACTGCAGGTGTGTGGACAACACCTAACCTCCCCCATCTGAACCCATTTGGCCAGAGATGGTGCGTGGTGGTCTTTAGTTTGGGTTCATGATGCTAGAATACACGATCTATATTAAAACAGCCCTAACTGGGCTTCCCTGGTGGCGCAGTGGTTAAGAATCCGCCTGCCAATACAGGGGACACGGGTTCAAGCCCTGGTCTGGGAAGATCCCACAAGCCACGGAGCAACTAAGCCCGTGTGCCACAACTACTGAGCCTGCGTGCTGCAACTAATGAAAGCCACACGTCTAGAGCCTGTGCTCCACAAGAGAAGCCACCACAATGAGAAGTCTGAGCACCGCAACAAAGAGTAGCCCCTGCTTGCTGCAACTAGAGAAAGCCCGCGTGCAGCAATGAAGACCCAACACAGCCAAACAAACAAACAAACAAACAAATAAAATAAATTAAAAAAACCCACAACAGCCCTAACTAAGTGTGAATTGAAATTACAGAAGTACGTATCTTAGCTGATAAAGAAAGGAATTTGGAGGGAGAATACACTAACTACCAAAAAACTACTTACTTTTATAAACCTTGATTGTCTTTTTGAGATTATCAAGGACCAGGTAGGATGACAATAAAAGCAAACCCCTTCTGTCCCCCACCCAGCTTCTTGCATCCGGGTTTTCTTTGCTGAGTCTGGACATGATCAGAGGGCAAGCCAGGAGGACGCAGTTGGGATTAAACCAAATATTCTAATGCAACATTCCTTATTTTTCTTATCGGACCTTTGGAATCCATGGTGACTTGGAGTTAGACAGCATCCTCTAATACATGAGATTTAGCTCAGAGAAAACATGAGCTCGAGCATAGTGTAAAAGAAACATGCCAATTCATTTATTCACACCTCACAGAGAAATCATTGATTGGAAACGGTGGTTAAAATTTAGAAGGAAAATAAAAAACATTTTGACAGGGATAAAATCTGCCGAGAAAGTACTCAGAAAACGAAGACTGGATAGTATTTGATCTTGAAAATACAGTCTTTAGTGGCGCTGTATGTCTATAGTGTCTCTTATGTTATTGTAAATTGTATTTTGTTAGTAATTTTAAGCTTTCAAGTAATTAAAATTAGAAGGGGTCTGCTCCATATCTAGCATGATGTGTGGAGCATTTTGTCACCAGGTCACGTTGATATGACCCACGATGAGGTCTCTCAGTTTCTCTTTGGCAAAATAAGAGCGATGACGTTTCTGTTTGAAAAATCATTGCGACTGTCTGTAAACACTTTTCCTCTATGGATATATGTATATTTAAATAACTGGCATTTTCTCTGGAGAGACTTTGCATTTCCCCTGCCATAAGCAGAAAGTTGGAGACTGCCAAAGCCATAGCAGCTCTTGTCCCAAGCCAGGGAAACTTCTCTGTCTTCTCTGCCTCTTTATTAGCAAAGACAATGTGTGTATTTTTTTTTTTGACAATGTGTGTATTTAAGGCCTGCTGTTTTTTAGAAGGTTGTCTAGGTTGAGTGTTGGGTAGACAGCGTAAGAAAGAAAGAAAGGATTTTGTTTTCTGTTGCCTCCTCCATGATGTTTGCGGGGCTTGATGTGGGTGATTTAAGCCACCTGTGGCCTCTGGTTCAGATGGAAACTCGGGATGAATTGTGAGTATTGATGCGGTTCATGTTCATGAAGGTACTGACCTGTCCTCCACTTCATGTCATTTGTGCCCTTTTCTCCCTTATTATTGGAGGGTGTGTGTGTGTGTGTGTGTGTGCCTGTGTGTGTGTGTGTGTGTTGATGATGAGGGATTTTGGAGGCAGTGCTGTGCATCATCCTAAACCTGGCCTGGGATGCTTTTCATCAGTCAGTGCTGTGTCACCTGCCCTAACAGAAGAGTACACTCTGGGTGAGAAGCAGGGGACCAGAAAGAGAGAGGCAGTGCGCATGGGGTCAGCGTGGCTCATCCCAAGTTTGTGAATCACGTTTGTCTTATTGAAGACGTTTCTAAAGTATTTTAATAGTTAAATTCAACAGCATTTATCAGCCTCCACATTCGCTATGGGGTAGATAAGTATTTAAGTTAACAGGAGAGGAAACAAAAGATGCTGAAGGTGATCTTGACAAGGGATCTGGCTGGGTTCTGGATCTGCGATGTCTCCCAGTTCAGTTCACACCTTTGCTCAGAGCTTCAGAAAACGCCCAGTGATCCCTGTGGCTGCTGGGTCTAGGCTGGTGGACTCTTGTAAACAGGGCTTTGAAGGCCTTACAAGGAGTGTTTGGAGGTCAGCCAGGGCTGGGACTCTGACAGGGGGGTTCCCTCCACCCCGGGAGGCTGCCTTCTGCCCAGGAAACTGCGGGCAGCGCAGGTCCCCTCGCGTCTTGATGAGACCTTGAGGGGCGGCCGAGGGACCGTGTGTCGGGATGCTCTGCCCTCAGAGGACTGGGGTTCTGGAGCCTACATCACGTTTTCTTAGATACCACAGGGCACTGGGACTGACTCCAAGAAAAAGGCTTTCAGGAAGCTTCCGTAACTGGAAGGGTAAGTGAGTAAGAGAACTTGTCTCCTGCCCTCTAAGTAGCTCTGGCTCAGGTGCTACTTTGGGTGTAAACTAATTGTCCGACCATTTATCTCAAATAGATTGCTGTCCATTTACATCTCAAGCCTTCCTAGAGGGTCCTAGGACATAATTTGGAAGATTATTTTTATATAAATATGATCATCTGCACACATTCCTTGAATCAGGTAATTGGTGTCAATGAATAAAGCCTACAGAACAATGCAGTGAATACTGGTATCAAAAGGTTTACAATTGTTTTAAAAGAATTCATAATGATTCCTTTTTTACACTTTTTTACTTATTTATTTTTTACCTTTTGGCTGCACCATGTGGCGTGTGGGGTCTTAGTTCCCTGTCCAGGGATCGAACCCTGCACCTTCTGCAGCGTAAGTGTGGAGTCTTAACCGCTGGGCATCCAGGAAAGTCCCTAATTCCTTTAAAATTGTTTTTTTTTCAGGTTATTATGTGCTAAATTGATCCTCTTACACCTAGACTAGTTAAGTCTTTGAATTTATAATGAAATCTAAATAAACTTGAAAAAAAAAACAGGTAGTTTTAAAGCAAATGAGGTTCTTAAATAAAATACATTCTCTGCTTAGTTTTAGTGCCCTAATTGTGAAAATGAGCACCGCCCTTCCCAGGTAATTTTTATTTTCTTTTATTTTTTAAAAATTTATTTATTTATTTTTATTTATTTTTGGCTGCATTGGGTCTTTGTTGCTGTGCACGGGCTTTCTCTAGTTGCGGCAAGCGGGGGCTACTCTTCATTGCGGTGTGCAGGCTTCTCACTGTGGTGGCTTCTCCTGTTGCAGAGCACAGGCTCTAGGCACCCAGGCTTCAGGACTTGTGGCTCGCAGGCTCTGGAGCACAGCATCAGTAGTTGTGGTGCACGGGCTTTAGAGCGCAGGCTCAGTAGTTGTGGCATGCGGGCTCAGTAGTTGTGGCTCGCGGACTCTAGAGCACAGGCTCAGTAGTTGTGGTGCACGGGCCTAGTTGCTCCATGGCATGTGGGATATTGCCGCACCGGGGCTCAAACTCGTGTCCCCTGCGGACAGGCGGATTCTTAACCACTGCGCCACCAGGGAAGTCCCTTGACTGAGCACTCTTGATGCAGCAGTTCATTTGCTCCTCACAGAAGATGCCGATGAAGGTACTGTTATCACTTCCAGTCCTACCCACCAGCCTGCTGACACCACATTAAACAAGTTGAAGAATAAAAGTCATGTGATCATCTCAATAATGTAGAAAAACCTGTTGACAAAATTCAACATCCATTTATGATTAAAACTCTCAACAAAGTGGGTTAGAGGGAAATATCTCAACATATTAAAGGCCATATATGACAAAATTACAGCCAACCTCATACTCAACAGTGAAAAGCTGAAAGCATTTCCTCTACAACCAGGAACAAGACAAGGATGCTCACTCTCACCTCTTTTAGTCAACATGGTATTGGAAATCCCAGACATAGCAACTGGACTAAAAAATATAATAATCAAAAGAATCCAAATTGGAAAGGAAGAAGCTAAACTGTCAGTGTTTTCAGGTGACATGATACTACATATAGAAAATCCTAAAGACACCACCAAAAAACTATTAGAGCTAATAAATGAATTCAGTAATGTTTCAGGATAGAAAATTAATATACAGAAATCTGTTACATTTCTATATACTAACAACAGACTATCAGAAAGAGAAATTAAGAAAACAAGCCCATTTACAATTGCATCAAAAAGAATAAAATACCTAGGAATACATTTAACCAAGAAGGTAAAAGACATATACTTCCAAAACTATAAGACACTGATGAAAGAAATAGAAGATGACACTAACAAGTGGAAAGATATACCATATTCATGGATTGGAAGAATTAACATTGTTAAAAGATTACTAGCCAAGACAATTTACAGATTGAATGTAATCCTTAACAAAATAACAATGGCATTTTTTTTCACAGTACTAGAACAAATAATTCTGAAACTTGTATGGAAACACAAAAGACCCCAAATATCAAAAACAATCTTGAGAAAGAAGAACAAATCTAGAAGTATCATCTTCTCTGATTTCAAAGTCTGCTGCAAAGTTACAGTAATTAAAACAGTATGGTACTGGCCCCAAAACAGACACATAGATCAATGGAACAGAGTAGAGATCCCAGAAATGAACCCACACTTATGTGGTCATTTAATCTACAACAAAGGAGGCAAGGATATACGATGAGGAAAAGACAGCCTTTTCAATAAATGGTGTTGGGAAAACTGAACTTCTACATTCCAAAGAAACAAACTGGACTAATCTCTCACACCATATACAAAAATAAACTCAAAATGGATTAAAGACTTAAATGTAAGATCTGAAACCATAAAACTCCTGGAAGAAAACGTAGGCAGTATGTTCTTTGACATTGGTCTTAGCAATATTTTTATGGATCTGTCTCTATAAAAATATGCAAGGGAAACAAAAGCAAAGACAAACAAATGGGACCACATCAAACTGAAAAACTTTTGCACAGTGAAGGAAACTATCAACAAAACGAGAAGGCAGCCTACTGAATGGGAGATGTTTGCAAATGACTTAGAGATGCCCTGGCGGTAGAGTGAGCTCCCAGGAGGGCTGTGCCCTGTCTGTGTCCCTGGGAAGCACAGGGTCCCCTCCCCTCCCTGTCTCTCACCTGGCCTCCTCCTTGGGAGGCCCTCCAGGACCAGCTGGTGGAGGGGCCCAGTCTCCTATCGGGTCACTGCTTCCACCCAGAGCCTGGGAGGTTTTGCACATCTTTTAAGCCTGGAGCCTTCATCCCCCTGGCCCTCTGCTCCGCTGAGAGTCAGCCCCACTGGCCTTGGCACCAGACTTTCTGGGGGCTCGTCTCCTGGTGCAGGAGCCGGGCTGGGGAGCCCCGTGGGGCACAGACCTCTGCTCCCGGCTGGACCTCTGTGGTGTGGTCAGCCTCCGTCTGGTGGCTGCCCATCCTGGGGTGGGGCTCAGCTAAACTGCACCTCGCCCACCCCGTCTCCTTGTGGTTCCTTCTTTGTGTCTTTAGTTCCAGAAGCTCCTTTCTGCTGGTGCTCAGGTGCTGCTTATGGAGATGCTCTGGAGAGTCGTGGCTTTGCAGGCTTTTTGGGGCCCCTGGGAGGCTGGGTCGGGGCTTCCTGAGATACCGTCCTGGTCACTCCTGTTATTGGCTTGCTGTTTTAATTTTTATGTCTCTGATTCTGAGGGTTAATAGAGTTTTGGATATCTTTATAGGTATTTATGTTTTATCTTTTGTAGCTATTTATATTTTGTCTTTAAACAGAGATCAGTGTTAATATATTAACTAGCAATAACTATGTCAGTATGTTAGTAGTCTACCCACAGTATTAACTTGCCTTTAAAATATCATGGTCATAGGTTTCTGTATTGAGTTTGGGAGGAATCATAATAATAAAATAGCAAAAACTTATAATGCATATTATGTGCTAGACACTCGTCTAAGTACCTTCAATGATTAACTCATTTAATCCTCATAATAAACTTATGGGAAGAGTTCTATTATTGTCCCCATTATAGAAATAAGAGAACAGCAATGTGTCCAAGGAGACACAAATGACAGGGCAGAACTGAGAGCCGGGCTCCAGGGACCGGCTGAGCCTGGACTCTACTGTGGAGAGACTTACTGAAATCCTGCCTGGCGAAGTTACATTAAAAGAGGTGAAAAACTCCGTGTTATTACTATAAAGGTACAGTTTCCCAAAGAGTCGTTGAAAGAATTTAATCACAGGAGGCTTCTTTCTTGAAATACTATCATGAGCAGTCTTTGTTTCTAATACCTGCCATCTTTTATTTAGAAAGAGACATTCAGCTCCTTGGGTTGAGTTATTTCATTTTGGGCGACATATGTCTGGGGTCAGGAGCCTCTGTGTGGGATTTATTAATAAATCATCATAATAAAACCCACAATGGTAGCTTTTAAAAAACAGCTTCTTTTCCCATCAGGAATTTGCTCACGGCTGGATGTTGGGAAGCCCTCAGCTCTTTCCTGAGCCGAAGCTGAGACCCGAAGGCCCCGGACAGGGTGACCTGTGAGTGGCTGGGTCGCCTCACCTCACACCTGGGCTCTTCCTGACACAGAGCGTTGCTTTCTAGGTCTTCCAAGGATTGCATTAGATGATAGGTTTTTACAAAATGGTGTAAAAATAAACTTAACATGAAACTTACCGTTTTAAATGTACAGTCCAGTGGCATTCACTACATCCACCTGCTGTGGAAGCAGCATCACATCCATCTCCAAAAATTTTTTTCACCTTCCCAAACTGGAACTCTGTACCCATTAAATAACATCTCCGCCCACCCCGGTCCCTGGTACCCTCCATCCTCCTTTCTGTCTTTGTAAATTTGATGCTCTAGGGACCTCATATAAGAATCGTACAGTATTTGTCCTCTTGGGACTGGATGATTTCACTTAGCATAATGTCTTCAAGGTTTATCCGTGTAGCAATAGGGTTGCTTTGAGAAATTACGTATATAAAGCAGTTAAGACAATGCCTGGCATATACTGAGCTCTTAATAAACCGTTACTGTTGATATTCATTGTATCCGTTTCCTATTGCTACTGTAATGAACTCCCACAAA
This sequence comes from Mesoplodon bidens, assembly GCF_964165515.1. Lineage (NCBI taxonomy): Eukaryota > Metazoa > Chordata > Mammalia > Artiodactyla > Ziphiidae > Mesoplodon > Mesoplodon bidens. The sequence continues at coordinate 3,217,418 of NC_138173.1, read as the reverse complement.
CTTTGTGGCTCAGAACAACACACATTTATTCTCTTACAGTTCTGGAGGCCAGAAGTTTGAAAGCAGTTCCACTGAAGTCCAGGTGAGGGCAGAGCTGGCTCCTTCTGGAGGCTGCAGGGGAGAGTCTGTTTCCCGACCTTTTGCAGCTTCTAGAGGCGCCTGTGTGTCTGGGCTCAGGGCCCCTTCCTCAGCTTCAAAGTCAGCAGCATGGCGTCCTCTCTTCTGTCCGACCTCTGCCTCTGACCTTCCGTCTTCTCTAACTTTCACCGGCCTGCCTCTTTCTTACCTCTGACCCTTGTGGTTACCCTGCGCCCGCCTGGATAATTCAGGGTCCTCTCCCCATTGCAAGATCATTAATTTAATCACATCTGCAAAGTTCTTTTTGTCATATAAATTAACATATTCATGGGTTCCAGGGATTAGGACATAGACCTTTTGGGGCAAACCTTATTCAGCCTACAACAACAGTAATGCAGCAGCTGCTGATAGTAATAATAACATAGTATTTAGTAATGGAAGGAATGTTCTTATACCTGAACAACTAATCGCAACAACATTGGTACCACATGGGAGGCGGTTAAATCTCACCCAGACCTTCTGACTCAGACTGTGCATTTCCGCCAGGTCCCCTGAAGATCTGAACGCACCTTCCTGTTTGAAATGGTGTCTGCCCTTCATCGGGTGCCTTAATGCGGACAGTATGCACAGGTAAAGATAGAGCCTCAGTTCTCTGTTCTCTGCTTGATCTTCCTGACAGCACCACGACACTGAAGATTCCTAGTCTGCACCAGAGTGTTGCAGACTTAAGCCCCATATGAGAACTGGAGGCGGTTGTAGGATGTAAGGGCATTTGCTCTGTGAGGATTGCTGACTGATTTTACCTGAAGGGAGTGTGTAACAGGGGACCCCATCTGCTCTCTGCCTTCCGGTAAGGACTGTGCCGCAGGATGGTAGGTATTGATTTATGACCCTGGGAGCAGAGTAGTGATTTGCCTTCTGGTTTCGATTAAATAGTCTGAAGGTGAATAAAATCTGCTACTCTAGCACATACGTCCTTTTGATTATCTATCTTTTTTATGAATATAAATTTGAAGATAACTTATTTTAAAACCTTGCTAGAGAGGTGGACAGCTTCTAAATGAAGCATGGAAGACCAGCTGGACTAACAGAATCAGGGATTTTGTTTGTTTGAATTGATTTTCTTCCTCTTATTTGGTTATTTTGTTTTGTATTATTTTGTTTTGACTAGTGATTGAGGTTTTTTTGAAAGCTGGAAGCTTTATCTTGACAGACACATAGGGAGAAAGACAACGGTTCTTGGGGGGAGCCTCCAAACCTGTGCAGAGATGCAGCCTTTATCACGGAACTGTCCCTCTGCCTCAGCATCTCTTTCTAGAACACCAGGGTGAAGGACTGGTCGTGACTATTCTAATTCGGCGTTCCGTGTGGGAGACTTCCAGGTGGGTCACGGGACTCACCTCTCGTGTTCTCGGGTTTCTGCGGTGCTAATATTGCCAAGTAATGTAATTTTGAGTCTCAGTGACCCCACACTTGAGTTAACACTGTCTTTTAATTTTCCTTGGAGGTTTGAAAGAGCAGGGCAGGAAATACTGTCTACAGTTGATTTATTAGGTGTCAACCTAGAAGGTAGTGGATGGTTTGGTCTGTTTTTCTCTGCCTTATATATAGAGGCATGCATGCCTGAAATTGCCGGGCAGAATGACTGTTTGTATTGTCTATGTCGTTTATCTCTTTCCTATTAAGACGTTAAGATTCTCATACAAACACTGTGTCTTGATACTGATGAGCTGTGAATTCCTGAAGGGCTGGAGACTATTCACTCTCCTTCCGAGATTCCCTTTTTCAGGGCTGAGCTGTCATAACCAAATTGTTTCCATCATTTTGAAAGAACAACTGGAACTCAAATAGACCAATTTATCTATGCCATACATAGAAAGGAATTTAGGGTACTGGAAAGATAGGGTATTTTCAGATATGTCCTTTATTTTTGTTTTAGTTCTCTTCAGTTCTTATTCTCAGTAAATGATGTAAAAACTAGTTAGTCTGAACTCATTGTTTATCTCTATTCTCCCCTAACAGACTCAAAAAAATTCTTGGAGCTGTAAGTTCTAAAATAATTTCCAAAATAAGAAACTTAGAAAGATGCTATCCTATTGACCAAAGCTCCATAATATACTGAAAGTGAAGTTTCTTTGCTGATACGATGAGACCATCGTTCCTCAGCTTGAAAGATACACTTTCCCAATGTTCACAGCAGCACTATTTACAGTAAGTCAAGACACAGGAGCAACCTAAATGTCCATCAACAGAGGAATGGATAAAGAAGATGTGATACATATATACAATGGAATATTACGCAACCATAAAAAGAATGAAATACTCCCATTTGCAGCAACATGGATGGACCTAGAGATTATCATACTAAGTGAAGTAAGTCAGACAGAGAAAGACAAATACCATATGATATCACTTATATGTGGAGTCTAAAATATGACACAAATGAACTTATCTACTAAACAGAAACAGACTCACAGACATAGAGAACAGACTTGTGGTTGCTAAGGGGGAGGGATGGACTAAGAATTTGGAGTTAGCAGATGCAAACTTTATGTATAGAGAATGGATAAACAATAAGGTCCTTCCATGTAGCACAGGGAACTGTATTCAGTATCCTGTGATAAACCATAATGGAAAAGAATATGAAAAAGAATGTGTATATATATATAACTGAATCACTTTGCTGTACAGCAGAAATTAACACAGTATTGTAAACCAACTATACTTCAATAAATAAATTAAAAGCAAAGAAAGATACACTTTTAGACAAGGATGTTTGGTATTAATGACAAAGTAGGTATTCAAGATGTTTGTTAACATGAAATGAAATATTCTTGTGCAGGTGTGTTACTTAAAATGCACTCTGGGCCAGGCAGACCTCCCTGTATCTCTTCTTTTGCTTTTTTCCTTTCTTTATATTCCACTCTCTCTGTTCCTTTCTCCTTCATGTATCCTCCTTTTCCAAAAATGAATCATCAATAAACTTGATTTCTGCTCGTGGTAAGCACATGGTGTGCAGATCTTTTACTCCTCTAATTTTCCAAAACCAAAATCTGCCCATCTGAGTATGCTTGAGTTACATTTCCTAGAGGTCTGTCAGTCCTGGGGCAGCCCCTTGGGCACAGTGGGGGCTGTGGTCGCCCCTTTGGGGATGGAAAGAGAGAAGAGGGAAGCAAAAACTGTGCTACTTATCTGGTTTCTTCCAAATGCTCCTGAAATAAGTTTTACCATCCCAGGCAAGGCCAAGGCAGGGTTTTCCCTTTCCCCTTGGCCTTAGCTTTACTCCCAGATCGGATTCTAAGGTGACTGTTCCCAGAGTTGTGCTCATGCCCCAGACAGTTGCTGAGCACTGACCACATGATGGGCACCGTTCAGAAAGAACACCCAACTCAGACTATCATTAGAGCTGTTAGGAAAGAACCTGCTCCAGAAGCAGCCACAGGCATTGAGTGTTTGTAGTGAACAGAGAACAGTGCATTGGTGGAACACACGTGGGATCCCATGTCGGTATTTCTTTATGTATAAACACCTCTTATGAGTGTTTACTTTGACCATAGGGTCAGAGCTTTCCTCTTAATTATCTTTGTATCCACAGCATATAGAAAATCACCGGCATAGTAGACAATTGGTAACCTGCTCATAGACTAGAGATTTCCCCCTTATCACTGCAAAACAAGGACTGTGGTTTGATCAAAGCCAGATTGTGAAAATAAAGCTATAATTTATTCACAGAATGTGCTGTAATTAAAAACTGGTTCTGAAATATGGGATGTGTAATGAAGGAAAGAGAAACAAAATTCAGGAAAGGTTATTTGATTGTGTTGACTTAAAAAAATAGACTTTATATTTTAGAAGAGTTTTGTGTTCACGGCAGAACTGAGTGGCAAATGCAGAGATTTCCCGTATACTCCCTGTCCGCCCGCCCGGACAGACACAGCCTCTACCAAGCTCAAGTTCCCGCCATCAACATCCTCCTCCAGATGGTACATTTGTTACAGTCAACGAACCTACACTGACACCTCATTATCACCCAGAGTCCATAGTTTACATTAGGGTTCATTCTTGGTTTTGGACATTCTGTGAGCTTTGACAAATGTATACAGGCATTATAGTATCATACAGAGTATTTTCACTGCCCTAAACATCCCCTGTGCTTCACCTGTTCATCCCTCTCTTCCCTCTAACCCCTGGCAACACTTATCTTTTTATTTTCTCCGTAGTTTTGCTTTTTCAGAATGTCTTATAGCTGGAATCACACAGTGTGCAGCCTTTTCAGATGAGCCCCTTTCACTTACTCACATGCATTTAAGGTTCCTCCTTGTCTTTTCATGGCTTGATGGCTCGTTTCTTTTTAAATAGTCCAGTGTCTGGATGGACCATAGTTTATTTATCCATTCACATGCTGAAGGATATCTTGGTTGCCTCCAAGTTTTGGCAATTGTGAATAAACTTTCTATAAATATCTGTGTGCAGGTTATACTGAGGATATATGTTTTCAACTCATTTGGGTAAATACCAAGGAGCACAATTGTTAGATTATATCAAGAGTATGAGCGTAGTAAGAGTATAGTAAGAGTATGTTTACTTTCGTAGGAATCTGCCAAACTGTCTTCCAAAGTGGCTGTGCCATTTGCATTCCCACCCACAGTGGATGAGAGTTCCTGTTGCTTCACATCCTCACCAGCATTTGGTGTTGTCAGTGCTCTGATTTTGGTCCCTTCTGACAGGTGTGTAGTGGTAGCTCATTGTTTTAATTTGCATTTCCCAAATGTATTATATGGAGCATTTCCACATATGCTAATTTGCCATATGTTTTTACCTTCTTTGGTGAGGTGTCCATTGAGGTCTTTTGTTCAGTTTTTTAGTTAGATTGTTTGTTTTCTTATTGTTGAATCTTAAGAGCACTATTTATATTTTGGCTAGCAATCTTTTATCAGATATGTCTTTTGTAAATATTTTTGCCCAGTCTGTGGCTTGTCTTCTGATTCTTTCAATCTATCTTTTGCAGAGCAGAAGTTTCAAATTTTTATGAAGTCCAGCTTATCAATTTTCTTTCATGGATTGCGTTTTTAGTGTTGTAACTAAAAAGGCATCACCAAATCCAAAGTCCTCTAGATTTTCTTCTATGTTATCTTCTAGGAGTTTTATAGTTTTGCATTTTATTGTTGGGTCTATAATCCACTTGGAGTCGATTTTTGTGAAGAATAAGTTCTTTGTCTGGATTCTTTTCTGGTTTCGTGGGTGTCTTGTTCCAGTAACATTTGTTGAAAAGACCATAGTTTCTCTCTTATTCTTCCTCTGCTGCTTTGTCAAAGATCCTTGGACTATAAATGTGTGGGTCTAGGTCTGAGCTGTCTGCTCTGTTCATCTATTTGTCTGTGCTTTCGCCAACACCACACTGTCTTGGTTACTGTAGCTTTACAGTAAAATTTGAAGTCAGGTAGTATCAGTTGTCTGACTTTGTTTTTCTCCTTCAGTATTGTGGGTTATTCTGGGTCTTTTGTCTTTCCTTATAAATTGTAGAATCAGTTTGTCAATCTCCCCGAAATAACTCGCTGGGATTTTGATTGGGATTGTGTTGAATCTGTAGGTCATTTTGGGAAGAATTGACATCTTGACGATTTTGAGTCTTCCTCAAAAGTCTGTAAACATGGAATATTTATTTATTTAGCTCTTTTTTGATGTCTTTCATCAGAATTTGGTAGATTTTGTGTATATATTTTTTAGGCTCTTACCTAAGGATTTAATTTTGGGGGTACTGATGTAAATGTATTGTGTTTTAAATTTCAAATTCCGCTTGTTCATTGATAGTATATAGGAAAGCAATTGACTTTTGTATAGTAACCTGTATACTTGCAACCTTGTTGTAATTGCTTATTAGTTCCAGGAGTTGTTTTGTCAATTTTTTGGATTTTCTATGTAGATAATCATGCCATCTGAGATTGTGCTGACTTTTTTTTTTTTTTTTTGCGGTATGCAGGCCTCTCACTGTTGTGGCCTCTCCCGTTGTGGAGCACAGGCTCCGGACGCGCAGGCTCAGCGGCCATGGCTCACGGGCCCAGCCGCTCCACAGCATGTGGGATCTTCCCGGACCAGGGCACGAACCCGTGTCCCTTGCATCGGCAGGCGGACTCTCAACCACTGTGCCACCAGGGAAGCCCTGTGCTGACTTTTAAAGGAAAGTTGAAAAGCTTTCCTGCTTGCATAGGGAACTTGATTTTTAATTAATTAAGTGCTTCTCCACTGAAAACTGTTCTACAAACATGATTATTGTAGAGCACAATGCATAGCTTTTATATATGTCCCTTAGGAATACCAAATCCCCCTCATTAAGGCTCTTTCCTAACCCCAGTTCTACTAAGATTGGTACTACATTTTGAAAAGGTTATAAAATACAAAATCCTTATATTTATATCTGATATTATATATATAAGGTAATTTATCTGAGCTGACTACATCATAGATCTTTTGCAGCGGCCAAATAAAATACTACACAATATCACACAGGGTGATCTTTTTAAAACACGGCTTGTGTTGTCACACCCCCTTGCTTAAGACTTTCCAGGCAGTGTCCATGGTCCTTGGGATGGACTCAGACTGCCTTCAGGGGCCAGGGCTTGTCCATCTGAGCTGGTCCTGCCCCCTCCCAGCTGCTCTCTGTTCTCCCAGGACCCAACCCTTGTTCTCAGTTTGCTGAGTCAGTGCTGGGAAAAGCTCAAACTCCTGGTTTTCAGATGCCGGCTCGTCCTGGCTCATGGGACCCTTGCAGTGTCCCCTTCTCCGAGAGGCACCCCTGACGCCATTGCTAGCCTGCACGGCTGCCCCTTGTCTCTGGGTGTCATGCCCATCGTTGTCACACTGTCCTCTGCAGGTATCTTCCCACCTCCTCTCAGGGCCCCCTGTGGTCTTGTCAAGTCCTCCTTTTCCGTCTCTGTGACCCATACCTGCCCACCCACCACTGCGTGTGTTCCAGGAACGCTGGGACTTTGGGGGGTCATGTTCCTGCTCTCTCCCCATCAAGGTGCCCGGTGTCCGGCCTCGCAGTGAATGTTTGCCTCGCAGGCAATCACTATAAAAGTGATAAAGATATTAAGCCTTGCAGATAGGAAGTGTAGTATTGTTATAAGGTAGGAGATGTAAAGGGGAAGATATACACAGGTGCGTGATGCAGGAGTAACGCTTTGAAGAGAAACTATTTTCCTTTATTCTTTCCTTCGGGTGGCTTTTGCTACCCTTTTGTTTTGGTTCATAGTATTCATGTGGCTACCCCCATCCCTGCTGTCGTTAGGCATTGAGGCTGGAGCAGCCTTTGAAGGTGTCCCCTCAGGCTCCACCGGGACCTGCATGGCTTCTTCCTTACCGCGTGGAGAATCTCCTCTTTCCAACTTTAAACGATTTCTTAGGTGTAAATGGTAATTTAATTTAATTTAATTTCATGCCTTAAATGGTAATTTGTGAGATTTGTTTTTTCAACTTTTTACCTTAATCTAATTCTAAATCTAATTCTAAGGACCTAAATCTAACTTTTTACATTAACCTAATTATAAATATGATAAATTCACATGAGGAAATAGCCATTGGATTAGCACAACCCAGAGAATAATTAAAGTCACATACCCGGCATTTGGACCAGGAAAGCTTTTAGTGTCCATGTGACTGCCTTGTGGTTTTGTACTGATGGATGGCTGGATGGCTGGAAAACCAGCTGGGTGACGCTGATGAGCCCCACTCTCGCAGATGCGCTGGTGTCGCGGTACAGTAGCTACAGAGGGTTGCCTGCCACAGGGCAGGCGCTGCACCCACGGTGCCCTTACAGGCTTTGTTAGACCTGATCTTTGCCACAGATCTATCTAAGAAAAACAAAATACATAAGCTTGTTTGAAATCTAGAATCTGGTTTTGTTTATAATCTGTATTTGTTTTGTAAATACTTGGGTGAGATGTAGGCTTTTCAGCAAACAGATGGGAATTAAAAAGAGGAAGACAAAATGATATTTGGAATTTAGTACTGTTTTTGTGTCTTCTCCAGCTGTTTGGTAGTCATGATATTAGTTCTACCGCATAATCCGACTTCAGATGAAAATATCAGATCAGTGACTGTGGAGGTCACTTGTGCTTCTGTCGACCTGGAACAAATAGCCTGCCAGATATTTCTCCAGCAAAGGTGGGTTTATTCAGAGCTGCAGAGAATTCCCATTCGGGGTCTGCAACCATGGCAACCATAGCAAGTCCCCGCAGGGCAAGGGAAGGAGAATCTTTTATAGAGGGGAAAGGAACTGAGGAGGGATATAGTAAACAAAGGGTCCATGGCTTGTCACTGGCCGAGTCCTGGCCAGGAGAGAGGAGTCTGTCTTCTTCCTGCTGGGGTCTGCTATCGGCACAGGCATGAGAGCTCCCCCTTCCGGCCTCCCGGCCCTATTCAATTGAGGTTTCTGTTTATTAAGTTTTTACACTTCAAATTGTGCAGTTATGGGATGTTACCAGGGGCCATGCGTCTTACGTGAAAGGCTTGTTCTAATCTAAAAGGAGGACAAAACAGATATTTTTGCTGACTGACTATTTGGAATTTGTTGCTAATAAGAAATTGGCCAAAAGCATTTAGCATCTAGAAATATTAAAAAAATATTTTTAATTAATTGATTAATTAACTTTTGGTTGCATTGGGTCTTCGTTGCTGCGTGCGGGCTTTCTCTAGTTGCGGCGAGCGGGGGCTACTCTTTGTTGCGGTGCGCGGGCTTCTCATTGCAGTGACTTCTCTTGTTGCGGAGCATGGGCTCTAGGCACGCGGGCTTCAGTAGCTGTGGCACACGGGTTCATTAGTTTTGGCTTGCAGGCTCTAGAGTGCAGGCTCAGTAGTTGCGACGCACGGGCTTAGCTGCTCCGTGGCATGTGGGATCTTCCCGGACCAGGGCTCGAACCCGTGTCCCCTGCATTGGCAGGCAGATTCGTAACCACTGCACCACCAGGGAAGCCCCTAAAAATATTTTAAGAAAGAGAATAAATGTGTCAAAGTTAAGAGAACAAAATTTTACTTTTATCTTTCTTTCTTTTTTCTTTCTTTATATTCCCAAAATAAATTCTTGGACATTGTATTCTTATAAGTGATCCTACAATAGCAGACAATTTTAAATGCATTGCCATGAAGAGAAACATTTTTATGGTACTTTGCATTATTGAGAATGTTTAATATTCATCCACTTATTCTTGCAGTGGGTTATGGTACGGATGCTCTGGACTCCTACTCTGTACCAGGATATGGAGCAGATGTTATGTGTTTGTACGCAGTTCAGTTTTAGTGTGCTCAGTTGTAAAATGGTCCATGAATTGAAAACAAAACAAAAGAAAACAAAATGCCATGTTCTTTGTAAAAGCAACCCTGTGAAGCCTTTGGGGTCAGCATTTGGAATTCTCAGGCAAACTGTCTCATTCCTAGTCTGTACTTATTATGTGTACTTGTTTTCTAGCATCTCAGGAATGATTTCTTTCTTGATGCAAGATATACTTAACTGGTGCTATTTTGGTATCGTCTTATAAGTATGAGTGCACTGGTTAGACTCACTCAAGAAGTATTAACATTCTTGGACGCAGAGGAAGGCCAGTGTGTCTAAAAAATCTAGTACTACTTTATAATGAATTTCAAATGGAATATTCTTTTTTTTTTTTTTTTTTGTGGTAAGCAGGCCTCTCACTGCTGTGGCCTCTCCCGTTGTGGAGCAGGGCTCTGGACGCACGGGCTCAGTGGCCATGGCTCACGGGCCCAGCCGCTCCGTGGCATGTGGGATCTTCCCGGACTGGGGCACGAACCCGTGTCCCCCACATCGGCAGGCGGACTCTCAACCACTGTGCCACCAGGGAAGCCCCTCAAATGGAATATTATAAAAGGTTGATGAACAAAATCAGTCTTTTCAATACAGTTGACTCTTTTTTCAAATACTACTTTCTTTTAATGGCTCAATGTAATGAAAATGTTAGAAGAATTCACAGCAGATTCATAACCGTTGTAAATTACTTCCTTTCCCTGGTCTTAGGTTAAGCGTATGCTGTTTTAAGTGCTGTTTAACGTTCCATGAAGCTGTTATCTTATAACTTAGACTTTGAGTTAAAGAGAGGTCCAGATAAATAATAAAGAACCCTGATTAATAAAGAAGCCTCACGGGCAGGTGTGAAGGCCCGGCTTCTTCACTTTCTGCCTCTCTTTGCAGAGTCATGTCTGCTGTTTCTTGTGGTTTCCCTGAGAACGAAAGGGCATACGAGTGGGAGGTGAGGGCAGATGTGCAGGCATGTGTGCGAATGCCACTTTTCTGGGCTGCCCCAGCCCTGGCGGGGGCGGGGTGCCCACGGGGTAGAGGAGGAGCACAGGGGCTCCACTCAATGGGGAACTTGGGCCCAAAGGCACCGAGAGTGGTTGACCCTGCCCCAGGGCTGCAGGCACGGTGGATGGAACCAGCCCTGCTCCCCCAGCTGTCTCTGTGGGAGAACTGGACCCTGAAAACACCGGTGTGATCGGGATGAGGTTAGAGCTGCAACTGACACGCACACAGCGGGTCGGGATCTGTCTTATTTCCATCACAGAATCACTGTTAGAATTTCTGGAGATTCCTGGTGGTTGTAGATGACCCTTATTTTACAGTTACGAGAGCAGAGACTCAGAGGACGGACCGATCTAGTTGGGGCTCCATCGTCAGTCACTGGCTGAGCCGGAACGTCTGTGCAGCGTCGTTCACATGGTCAAGGGTCCCATCTAAACCGAGTGAAGGGAATCTTAAAAAGCCAGTAAAACTGGCCTACACTTCAGGGGTGATCTTTGACCTGAATTTGAATATTTGCCTGTTGACTAGTTATGTCTGGGTATTTACAATCCATATTCACAAAAAGCGAAAATGATAACGTGTGTCAAGGAAAACCGGACCTTCCCCATCAAATTGTTCCTCAGGTGTCCCCTCCCAGGATTATGACTCTGGCCCGGGAGCGCTCACTCATCCCGGTATTGCAACACCTGGCAGCTGGTGGAGCCGGAGGTGGCCAGTGTCCTGTCCCCCCGACGGCTCCCAGGAGGAAAGAGGACACTGCCCTTGAGCGTGTCCTCAGCACCTCACCTGGCGGAGGTGCTGCCTGCAGCTTTGTAGCTCAGTTTATCAAAGAACAATAAAATAAGTGGTGTTAGAAACACATTTACACAAACTATTAGGATTTGCACTCAGTTTATTTAATCTCTTTTTCCTGCATTTCACGTGTTACTAACAGCAACACAGCTTTCATTTCTAATTCTGGTGCTTCTAGCTGATGAGAAAGGGGAAGATGTGGACCCGCTAACGTGGCCAATGTCTTGCCCTGCCTGTGACCCATCGGCAGAGCACGGTGTGACGCCGATGTGCCAGGACCTGGGTGACAAGCCTTGGTGGAAAGCTTGATATTTTCGAGGCGTTGCTGTGAGCACCAGGTGGGGAGGACAACCATGAAAAGGCCTTTGTCCTCAGGACCTTCCTATGTGGTTGACTGGGAAAGACACCAAGTGCCCCGGAGTGAGTCTCTTCTGGGCTGAGTCCTCGGGCAGAGCCAGGTGAGCCCCTGACGGCCTCCTGGGGACGGTGCTGACACTGCCCCTGGGTGGCACCTTATCGCCTAAGAACGGACCTGGCGTCTCCACCGGGGGCCGACCCCAAGGGCAGATGCCCCGGCAGCCACGGATGAACATGAGTTCAGGTTCTCTCGAGAAGGCTCTGCTTCCCGACACGCCTTTCTCCTGTCTCCTGCAGTGCCCTTTGCTGACTGGTGGAACAGACACCTAGGTTGTGGCCGTCACGGCTCGGAGACATCAGGGTATGATGGGCCAAACACGTGGGGCTCTGTTCCCCGGGAGGTCTGGACGCCCTTGCCAGGCTCCTTCGACGACAGCCTTACCCTGGAGAGTCCTGAAACAGCCCCTTGTAGCCCCAGACTCCCTTCTGAACGCTGGTCGAGTGCATCCACTAGCCCCTGGACACCGTGGCTTAGATGTCGTCCTCAGCAGAGCCCAGAGGCCGCAGTCTTCCCGCGGTGGCCCCAGGCCCGCCCCTTCCGAGATGCCCCTCGCGTGGCCAGCAGCCCCAGGACCCAGTGGCGGGCTGGGAGGGCTCATGGTGCTTGGCCCTCCCGCCCCGGACTCCCCACCCGCCGGGCTCGCACACAGACGCTCGGTTCCAACCCTGAGCACGTCTCCACCGCGTCCGCACTGCTGTTCCCCGGGTCACCCCTCCGGCTTCATTTTCCCCAGTCCAGTGCCCTGAATTCCTTTCAGGGTGCACAGCGACTGCAGTGGCTGATGACACGGTCCTCCTAGATCTGGATGGGGGACAACTTTCTTTATTTTACACTGTTCAGAAGGGAGAATAATTGCTTTTTACAGATTTTTCCAAGAAGTTTTGCTTACAGACATTGAGGAGCTCTTTGTCTTTCTTTCCTTCCCTCCTTGCTTCCTTCCTTCCTTTTCTTTTTCTTTCTTTCTTTCTTTCTTTCTTTCTTTCTTTCTTTCTTTCTTTCTTTCTTTCTTTCTTTCTTTCCTTCCTTCCTTCCCTCCCTCCCTCCCTCTTTCTTTCTTTCTTTCTTTCTTTCTTTCTTTCTTTCTTTCTTTCTTTCTTTCTTTCTTTCTTCTCTCTCTCTCTCTCTTTTTCGGCATATGGTATTTTTTAAAGGAAAAACTCCTGTGTTTCCCATCTACATCTCATCTACATTACTTTCAACACTTCTGACACTTCAGGTCACCAGATATGTGGGGTTTTCCCCACACCAGGCAGTTCTGTGACACCAGCTGGGCGTCCTACAATTCAGCTGACTTCTGACACTGCTTACCTGGAGACAGAGTCAGATCGACAGTCAGGGGCTCAGTCCCACAGCCCTGCCCATCCCCCCCGAGACACCACTTACAAGTCCAGGGTGTCACATGTGGACCAACTAGCTACAAATTCTAGGTTCCCATGACCTCTTACTTGAATTCCATTAATTTGCTAGAGCAGCTCACAGAATTTAGGGAAGCAGTTTACTTATCAGATTACCTGTTTGTTCTAAGAGGGTACATGTAACTCAAGAACAGCCAGATGGGAGTGATGCCCAGGGTGGGGTGTGTGGGAGGATGCAGACCTCCACACCCTCTCTGCACGCACCACCCTCCTGGCACCTCCGGCTGTTCCCCAGCCCAGAAGCTCTCCGAGCCCCCTCCTTTTGGGTTTTTATGGAGGCTCCATTACATAAGCATGATTGATCAAGTCATTGGTCACTGGTAATTAATTCAACCTCCAGCCCCTGTGTGTTGGGGGTGGGGGGACAAAGGAGTGGGGCTGAAAATTCCAAACCTCAGATGGATGGTTGGTTCCCCTGGCAACCAGCCCCCATCCTTAGGTGCTTCTAGTAGTTGCCTAATTAACATAAAGCCTGGTGGGGTTGGAAGGGGTCCATTAGGAATAACAAGACACTTCTTCCTCCTTTATCACTGGAGCTATTTGAGAACAAAAGATTCTCTCCTTGCTCTTATTCCTTAGGAAATTCCAAGGCTTTAGGAGCCGTGTGCTAGGACCAAGGACCAAATGTGTATCTGTCTCTTATAAATGATAGTAGCACAGCTATAGAAATAATTCTTGAATGTAAAGAGCGACGCTGGTCTTCAGTGCCAGGGAAAACGCATCAGACTGCAGTTCTGCGGCCTCGTCCGCCGCGTGAAGGCTGTCAGCCGATGACAGCGCCACCTCTGGCGGGACCTCTTTGTTTCAGGGCTCCTTTCTGCCTGTGAACGTGGGCCCAACCAGGAGGCTCTGCTGGGTTCTTCTCTGGTTTTGTAACCTCTGAGAGGTCAGCCTTGGCTCTCTCTGTCCCCACCTGGGAGCTTCCTTTGGTGCCTAGATATCCTGCGGCCACGATGGGACAGGCTTTGGGAAGAGGATGGGATTTGCCCTTGTGTGTGCGTGCCGGTGCCCCAGTGCTGTCGGAATTTAACATTCGTTCTTATCTGCATGTCCATGGGCCCTTGGTCTGACATTAGTTAAGGCCGGCGGGGAGCTGGCAGCAAGAGGAAAATGTGCCATGACAAATATCCTGCTCTTGTTACTGAACTAAACGTGGGTCCGCTAGCCTGCCCGCAGTACAGGCAATCTACTGACACCAGGAGGAAAGGGCAGCGTTGATTGTCAAGGCACCAAACAAGGAGTCCAGGACAGGGAGTGCTCAGAAAGCCTGAGCTCCCCGATGAGTTTCAGGATGAATTTCAGGAAAGCCAGGTGACGGAGGGGGTCACAGGGTATGTGATCAGCTCGTCAGTTCTCTGATTGGTAGATGGTGAGGTCACAGGCTGGTGTCACTCAGATAAAGCTTATCTTTAGTCTGTGAGCATTTTAACACAATGACAAGTTCGGGATCCCAGAGAATTAAAAACATCCAGCTATGATGGTTATAAAAGTAGTGGAGGCGCTCATGTATAATCTGTATAAGAATTTCCAAATCTATTTACAAAGAAGTGGAAATCGGGCTTCCCTGGTGGTGCAGTGGTTGAGAGTCTGTCTGCTGATGCAGGGGACACGGGTTCGTGCCCCGGTCCGGGAAGATCCCACGTGCCGCGAAGCGGCTGGGCCTGTGAGCCATGGCTGCAGAGCCTGCGCGTCCGGAGCCTGTGCTCCACAACGGGAGAGGCCACAACAATGAGAGGCCCGCGTACCGGGAAAAAAAAAAAAAAAAAAAAAAGAAGTGGAAATCTCCATCCCTTGGGGAGTCAGATGACTTGTCACAGGAAGTTGTAAAATGAGATACCTCAAGCAGATGTGTCCATCTTTGAGTTTTATAGCACTTGAAAAGACAAATTACAACATTCTTAAAAAATTTTCTATTAAAAAAAATGACCAAAGCAAATGTGACTGGTAAGCAATGAAAAGTACCCTTTTAGGCCACCATAGGAAAATACAGGTAAAGGCAAACTATTAAGTTTTAGCTGTGATTGGTATTTCTTGGTTCCCTGTGGGTAGCTGCCACCTTTTTCGAAAAGAAAAACAGTTATAATGCTGGAAAGTAGGTCGTTGGATTACAGGTAACTTACACCTCAGTACCCCAGCCTCCAATGCAGCCAGTGACACTGGTGGTCCTGGACCCGGGGCACTCACAACAGGAGGGCGAGAGGTCCCTACCCGCACTGGGTCCAGGGACATTCAGCCGCAGGTCTTTTCTGTCTCATTTCTGGTAGCAAGAAAATAAGCCACTGTTATGATGCGGAGTAAGAAGCCCACATGCCGAGGGTGGAAACGTAAATGCTTGTCCCAGATGACGCGCTGGGGGCTGCAGCCTGACAGCCCCCAGGTCTTCTGGGCTGTGTCTGTTTGAGCCTGGTTCAGATTTTCTTATTTGCAGCTTAAGTTATGCCTAACTGATACAATAGGAAAGACAAACAAACAACCCCCCCCCAAAAAAAAAACACTTGGATTTGCACATCCTTAGATGGTGACTAAAACCTTGCTTTTCTAAGCCCCAGTCTCCCCGCAATGGGTGCTGGGCGGTCTGGGGAAGCATCTCCACCTTCTCCCTGGTGGCTACAGGAGCTGCGCACACAGTGGCTTCCTACTTGCCCTGGGGACTGCCCAAAGCTACTACTGTTTTCATCCTTTCTCATGTTACCATTTACTTTCTGATAGGAATTAGACCCAGAAGATAATCTGGAAGGGATCATGGCATGCATTCAGGCTCCTAGACCATTGTCCTTAAGGATTCTGAGCTGTCTTATTTTTCATGGGGCTTTTTCCTAACGAAAAGTGTGTTTGCCTTTCACTGATCCAGCTGTACTTTGCAGCCCGAGTGCTGTAGCTTATAAAAATGTGCAGCATGAGGACAAATTAGGTAACTACACCTCAGTTTAACTGTTCTCTCAGATTGAAAGTCAGTCCCATTCCATGGAATAAGCAAGAGATAAAAGAGCATTTTTGTTTTATGTGTGTGAGCATTTGAACCCGTGTTTGTTTTATGTTTTTGAAGGGGCACTGTTGAAGCCAGAACTGCAGTGGCCCCAGGGTACAGCTGCCAAGAAACAGGGACCAAAAGGGAACTGCTTCACTAAACACAGAGCTTTCCTTTGTCATTAGGATCTTGCCAGATGGGAATTTAGTGTTTTGAAGGCAGGCATCCCTGTGGATGCCTTTTGTTCCTGACATTGTTGAATGAGATGGAGTTCTCACCATAGGTTTCGAGGAATGCTGGTCCAGGTGGGGCCCTACCATCGGATGCTGGAGGGATCTGTAAGTGCCAGATCAGCCTGTGGTTGAGGCCTGCAGAGAGAATCAGTATCTAGGAGTCAGAAAGGTAAAAGTAAACTCTTGAATTTAAATTTTCATATTGGAACTGTTGGGACTCAGGGTGGGCCACCTCCAACTATGCCTCAAAATAATCAATGTTGATTATTTTGATTGACTTTTTTTAAACATCTTTTTTGGAGTATAATTGCTTTACAATGGTGTGTTAGTTTCTGCTTGATTGATTATTTTGAATTAAAGTTACTTAAGAAATGGCCAGTGCAAGAGGAACACTCTGACCCTCCTCTCTGTCTCCCTGAAGCAGGAAGTCAGTCTCTCATGTGAAAGGTCTTCTCCCTGCATCCAGAGGTAAAAGGACATCCGTATCTCCAGAGATCGGGGATTCGGCCAAGAAGGCTGGATGGACAAAACTGTGACTCCTTTAGTGGACTCCCCAGGCTCAAAGTCTGTTGAGATTCTTCACTAATTGAGCACCCAAACCTAGGTTTCTATGTCCTGTCAGTTCCTCACCAGTGTATTGTTCCTTTTTCTAAAATGTATAAAAGCTGCCTGCTTTGACCACTTCTTGGGTCCCATTTCTGTGAGACCTCCATGTGCACGAATTAAAATTTGTTTCTTTTTCTCCTGTTCATCTGTCTTGTATCAACTTTATTATTAGTCCAGCCTGAAGTACTCAAGAAGGGTAGAGGCGGAAATTTCACCCTCCCCAAAACAAGAGTCTTCCAAGTGGACCAAATACCAATTTTTTCACAACACTTCCATTGAACCAGATGTGTAGGAAGAACCACCACATTCACTAATTAGATTCTCATGTCTGTATAAAAGTGAAGAGTAAACACGTTAAGTTTAACAAACCTAATGTTCTGACATTGATAGATACATGAAGATAACGGCTAAGCCACTAGCAGTTGTGGAGAAAGTTGAAGGTTCGCGTGTTATGACACTGATGGTTTCAGTTGTTCAAAAGTTGAAGATTTGTGTGTGATGGTGCTGAAGGTTTCTTAAGGTCCTTATTTATTCAGACACTAAGGACTTGTAAAGTAGGAAAGATGAGCCGAAGAAATCATTTGACAATATGCAAATGATTAGACATGCTAACTTGGCTCCGTTTTTATGAGCTAAATAATTCCATATACCATATGGTTCCATAGACCTGAACGGTTCTGTGTTTCTTGAGGAATATTGCTGAAATCTGTGATTCCGGAGCACGGTGGGGTCGTCAGGTGACATGGGACTCACCCTTCCTTCCCCCTGTTAGACATGAAGCTTCAGACCAAGCTCCTCAAGGATTCAACTCCCTCACCCATAAAATTAGAAAACCAAGCAACAAGCAAACAAACAAGTATGCTTTGTGCCTCTTCCTTCTGAGCCTGGTGTTATTCTCCCCCTTATCCTGCGTGAGTATGTTAGGGGGCCATTGCCTCTGTATCACCAGCAAATGCCCCGTTTCAAGACCACTGAAGATTAAAATCATATATATATATATATATATATATATATATATATATATATATATATTTTTTTTTTTTTTTTTTTTTTTTTTTTTTTTTTGCGGTACGCGGGCCTCTCACTGTTGTGGCCTCTCCCGTTGTGGAGCACAGGCTCCGGACGTGCAGGCTCAGCGGCCATGGCTCACGGGCCCAGCCGCTCCGCGGCATGTGGGATCTTCCCGGACCTGGGCACGAACCCGTTTCCCTTGCATCGGCAGGCGGACTCTCAACCACTGCGCCACCAGGGAAGCCCTAAAATCATATTTTATCCGTAGTTTTCATGATGACACCAGAGCCCTGACATACCATTTTATAGACGACAGAATGAGGGGTATCAGGAAAGTAAAGCACAGCATCCAAGTCAGTAAATTTAAAAAAGAGTTTGTCAAAAACAAGAGGATGATATGGAAGAAATCAAGGTGAACGACACAGGAGAGAAAAACAGACCACACAGGTGACCTTGTGTGCTGGCCCAGGGAGCAGAGGCAGCAAAGGTGAGGGGGCCCTGGAGACCAGAGCCACGGCGGAAGATGCCCACCAAGTAAACCAAACATCATCGCATTTACTGACATTGTCGTGATATAGGGTGTAAAAATCTAGAAAGGAAGCCTTCCTTTCTCATCCGTGTCAGTGAGGTGTGTCTATGTTCAGTGTTCATCTTTGAACCAAACTCAGTTCATCAGTTGTTACCGAACTCGGGTTTGGCTGCTCACCACTCAAAGCCAATAATTCGAGAGACAAGTGTCAATAGACAGGAAAGGTGCTCTCATCAGAAAAGCTGGCAGTCTGGGGAGAAGGTGGACTCATGTTTAGAGACCAACTCTGAAGATTCTGCTCAGCCAGGACAGTGTTTAAAGGGAAAAGTGGGATTTAAGAATCTCAGTGAATCATCGAGGCAGAAGGTTGATTCTTCATCATTCTCCATTATGTGCAGACTGGCTGACTCTTTTCAGATGTTATCTTGCCCACGTGGTCTGCCTGCAGGATTGCCAAGGGGGCCGCTGGGGGGTAGAGAGCTAGCCATTCTTTAACTACTTAATTCTTCATCTTACTTCTTTTTATCTAGGAAAAGAATCAACAGGTCAGGCAAGGCATGGTGTGCATTCAGGAGAGCACAACTCAAGAGTTAGGTTCAATTGCCTAGTGATCTCATTCCTGTAATCAGGTATTTAAGGTTAGAGGGGGATGGAAATGGGGAAACAGGAAAGGGGCAAAAGAGCTGCTTTCAGAAGCAACGGAAACCTTAGGAAGAAGAGTTGAGGGAAACGGCAAGGATGTGGGCAGGTAATGCTGCCCGGTGATGTCTGAGCAGTGGACACTTGAGGAGGTTGGAAGTGCTTTATGGCTCTGCACTTTCTTTCTTTACAGAAGGAGGAATATCAATACCTCCTTGACACTTTCTCTGTTTCCTTGACAAAAGAAAACTGCACTTTCTTTTTCTTTTTTTTTTAAACACCTTTATTGGAGTATAATTGCTTTACAATGGTGTGTTAGTTTCTGCTGTATAACAAAGTGAATCAGCTATACGTATACATCTATCCCCATATCTCCTCCCTCTTGCGTCTCCCTCCCACCCTCCCTATCCCACCCCTCTAGGTGGTCACAAAGCACTGAGCTGATCTCCCTGTGCTATGCGGCTGCTTCCCACTAGCTATCTATTTTACATTTGGTAGTGTATATATGTCCATGCCACTCTCTCACTTCATCCCAGCTTCCCCTTCCCCCTCCCCGTGTCCTCAAGTCCATTCTCTACATCTGTATCTTTATTACTGTCTTGCCCCTAGGTTCTTCATGACTTTTTTTTTTTTTTTTTTAGATTCCATATATATGTGTTAGCATATGGTATTTGTTTTTCTCTTTCTGACTTACTTCACTCTGTATGACAGACTCCAGGTCCATCCACCTCATTACAAATAACTCAATTTCATTTCCTTTTAGGGCTGAGTAATATTCCACTATATATCTGTGCCACATCTTCTTTATCCATTCATCTGTTGATGGACTTTGAATTTGTAAATTGAGTGGGAAAATAGCAGATAGTGCAAAGAAAAAAAAGCATCTGGAAATATATTTCATTTGTTCAATCAGATTCATTTTAGTTTGCAAAAGGGCACATTGGAAAAAACACCTTATGTCATCATTTCCCACCCCTTCTTGTCAATTATTTTTCTCTCTGGGCGATTCTCTTCTCTGGACAATTCTCCCTTGAATTGTTCTGTGAAAATTGCTGACACTTTATTCCTTCTAGATTTTCAAGTGCTTTCAGAATTGGATTATTGTGGTAATAGGATCTCAATATTTAACAATCTCAGTGTTTAAAATTGAATGTTTTCCTGAATATTATACTCAGACAAGCTTTTTTTGTTCCCTTGAGCCGTTCAAAGAAAGCGCAGACAGCTCTCCAGAATGACTGCAGTGTCTGTTCACTAGAGATATGTTTAGACAGTCTAGTGGGAATGGAACGCTGTCTGAGATTTCCTCAATGCCATAACAGGATTGTGCTGGGTGAGAGCGCTGCAATATTACTAAATCAGCAAAATGATGTCTTGGATTCATTAACAGTGTGATGTAGTCAGTGATTAGCAGTCCGTCTGTGCAGCAGAAAAGGGATCTGGAGGCCCAAAGAAAGTACAGACATATTTGTTAACTCAAAAATATGAGGCCTAGAGGAAAACATTCCATAAAATGTGACCAATTTATGCAATAGTCATTAGGGATGACAGTTTCACTCATTACAATAGTCTAATCTTAACAAGAGGTTGAAATCACAATGTACTCTCTATTTTAAATAGCTTTAAAGGGCGTTTTTGGGTGATTATTGGATCTTATTTTTGCAGTTTCCTTCATTGAAAGCGCTGACAAAACAATTTACGTTTTTATTGCATGGATTTCGCAAATATAATATAGAGAATTAGAGTGATACAGAGGAAAGGCAAAGCTTTTTTTTTAAAATAATAGTCCACTTTTATTTTAATAAAGCTAGTGACTATGTTGCTTGGATCTGACATCTAATATACTTTGGGAATACATTTCAGCCCTAATTAAGATAAATGGCCCACGATGGTAAATTCTGATTTTGGTAATCAGCTCTTCTGTATTACCAATGATTTCTCAGAAAAATGTATGTTTCTTTGTGGCAAGCACTTCATTTTCTCATTGCATTTTTTTCTACTTTGATGACAAAAGGATAAAACCCATTTCACTAAACGGGCCTTGCAACATGTTAGTTTACACCTCGTGGAGCTTCCGTGGCTGAACCGTTGGTCCTCAGCATCCATATGCTGGTGGTTTGATCTTCAGTTCAGCGGTTTGAACTGGTTACACGGCGTGGGAGCTGGGTTGGCCAAGTCTCGTCGGAGGACCAGGCTGATGCGAGGCTGCTCTCGGGATCAAGGTGTCCTTTTCCACCCTCAAGGGTCCCTGTTTGGATGCCAAGTCACACTGTCACTTTACAGTTAGCCAGCTGCTGCTTTCCAGAAGAATGCTCTAGGGATTTAAAGTTTCTTCATTAAAAAAGCACAGGCAGAGTCTTCTCTGGTGGCGCAGTGGTTAAGGATCCTCCTGCCAATGCTGGGGATACGGGTTCGAGCCCTGGTCCGGGAAGATCCCACATGCCACGGAGCAACTAAGCCCGTGCGCCACAACTACTGAGCCTGCACTCTAGAGCCCGCGAGTCACAACTACTGAGCCTGTGCACTAGAGCCCGTGCTCTGAAACAAGATAAGCCACTGCAATGAGAAACCCACACGCCGCAACTAGAAAAAGCCCGCACACAGCAATGAAGACCCAACGCAGCCAAAAACAAACAAACAAATAAATAAATAAATTTATAAGAAAAAATAATACTAAAGCCCCCCCCCCCCCCGCTTAAAATAATTATTTAAAAAAGCACAGGCATATCAAACCTCAAAGTTGCCTTGGGTGGTATTTCAAGTGAGATTTTGTATGTTTTAGCATTACCTCTGCCTTAGGACAGCTCAGCTGATATTATAAATTCTTGGTAATGTTTAAGTACATCTGTCTAATGAGATTTTCTAAAGAGAAGGGATGTAAACCAGTTTCAGGTAATATTTTCCTTATCAAGTCATTTAGAGAAATTCAGCTGGATTAAACCCCAAGTATTGGTTAACCTGATTTTTTATTCACTCACATTTTAGGAGAAAGATAAAAATGACCTTAAAATTAGTTCACATGAAGGATTTAATTGTGGTCAGTACCCTTTTGGCTCAGTCTTCCATACTTTTTCTTTCTGTGGTTTATTGTTGCATAATGTGAAATAGTGTTCAGAATTAGGGCTCTGAAACATCGCAAAATTGTAAATAAAGAAATGTTGTATTTTATTACCCATTAATCATAGGTTATTAAAACATTTCCAAAACAGGTTTGAAAGGAATATTTTATTTATTTATTTAAGTATAGTTGATTTACAATGCTCTGTTTAGTTTCTGCTGTACAGCAAATTGATTCAGCTGTACATACATATATTCTTTTTCATATTCTTTTTTATTATGGTTTATCACAGGATATTGAATATAATTCCCTGTGCTCTACAGTAAGACCTTGTTTATCCATCCTATGTATAACAGTTTGCATCTGCTAACCCCAGACTCCCAATCCGTCCCTCCCCCATCCCCTCCCCCTTAGCAACCACAAGTCTGTTCTCTGTGTCTGTGGGTCTGTTTCTGTTTCATAGATAAGGTCATTTGTGCCATATTTTAGATCCTACGTATAAGTGATATCATATGGTATTTGTCTGTCTCTTTCTGACATTAATACTTCACTTAGTATGATAATCTCTGTGTCCATCCATGTTGCTGAAAATGACATTATTTCACTCCCTTTTATGGCTGAGTAGTATTCCATTGTATATCTATATCTATATATGTGTACACCACATCTTCTTTATCCACTCACCTGTCGAGGGACACTGAGGTTGCTTCCATGTCCTGGCCATTGTAAATAGAGCTGCTGTGAACATGGGGGTGCGTGTGTCCTACACTGTTGGTGGGAATGTAAATTGGTACAACCACTATGGAGAAAGGAATATTTTAACAGTTAGCAGAATTTAATAAACCAAACTGTACAATCTTCTGAGCACTGTGTCTAATCTAGATGTGTCTGTATGGAACATGTGTCTAATATCCAAACTTTGCCATACAAGGCAAATTATTTTTTTTCTTCTGCTATAGAGGCTAAAGTCATTACGTTTTTCTTGTACTAGAAGAGCTAAAGTCATCTATTTTGTTTATATTAACTTTGATACACGTGATAAATGTCTAAACACTTATTCAAGAAATGTTTATTCAGTGACTGCTAATGTCCCAGGCACTGTTCTATGTGCTTGCAACAGATGGGCGAACTAAACAGAACCAAGCCTCATGTCCTTACATTTTAGCAGAGAGATGGAGAAAATAAGTGAGAAACATGGTAAATAAACATAGTTTATATGGTAATAAATGCTACATAAAAAGGAAAATTAGAGCAGGGTAAAGACAAGCAGGTGTGCTAAGGAAAATCACATAGACACAGTGCTTTTTATTGACACATAATAAAATCAACTGTATACCACCAAGACGTGCTATACTTTTGGAAATACTGGTCTGGACCAGCACCTCCATTTAGAAATTGTGGAAAGTCCCCTTCACAAAACAAAGACACTTGAAAGTAAATTGACAAAAGTGGTTGGATTTGAGAAAATGGCTTTGTAAACTTAGAGTTATAGATACACATTTTAGAGGAAAACATCATCAGGGCAATTGCAAAGCAGGCAGTTAGCAAGTGCAAATTAGCAAGGCAAAAATTTAAGTACAAGGCTGATATTTCCCTGAGATTAAACATCAGTATTATAATGGCCTAGAATAAAAAGATACAAAAAAAAAAAAGTGGTTGGAATCTAGAAGTCCTAGTTCTCTGGTTCCCAAATACGTACTGTTTCTTTTTCATAATGCTGGAGTGTCATGTCATGGTAGACTCTTAACTCTATTAGATCTTTGTAATTTTTATAATCAGAGGACAAACTGTATGTATAACTCTGCAACAAAAGACCACAGTGCGTGTATGTGGTCAAGAGACAACGTCAGGTTAGCTTGAAATGGAAGGAGGAATTTGCTTCTACACAAATTTTATTATTTAAAATCTGGAATGTGATGAATTTTGTCTTTTTTTTTATTTGGAATTTCAGAAAATGGCTGGGACAGAGGGGGACATTATAAAAAACATCCATTGCTTACTGTAGAAAACTGAAAGGAAAAAAAGTTAAGTGCCGTCTAGCATCAAGTTTTTAAAGCTCACAGAGTTGTAGCTTTGGTAAAGTTCAAACAGTAAATTCAATTAGTGAGGCAATAACTATCTGAATAAACATGACATTTAATGTATTAAATTCTTATCATAGGCTAGTCACAGGCTGAAAAGGGGCAGACACATGGGACTTCAAAGCAACATCACGAGTATGGGTGTTTGTAGTGGATTCTGTGATCTTTTTTTAAGTAGAAAAGACTTCTGACAGTAGATTGTTTTTTCCTTACGAAAAAAAAAAGTAAAAGCACAAAGAAAATTTTATATTACTTTGCTCTGGAAAACATTAGAAGAAACAAAAGCAAATACTCTAAACTAGTTGTCCAAGAAAACATCTTAGCACAACATAAACGAACGCAGAACATTTGCACCTCAAGTTCACAAGAGGGCTTCTTAAACACGGTGCACATAAATTGCTTATTCTTTTTAAATGTCTACTAGAATTAACAAGGTTATGAGCTGGACAAACAAATTAAATAGAAAATCCTTCAGATGGTGATTCTGTGTGGACATTAGAAGTTTCTCTTGGGACTCGGCAGTATTTGTTACCTGCAGTTTCTTCTTTTTTTCCTCTCTCTCTCTCTAGATGTGGTGTGCGGGCTCAGTAGTTGTGTCACGTGGGCTTAGTTGCCCCGTAGCATGTGGGATCCTAGTTCCTGGACGAGGGATTGAACCCACGTCCCCTGCATTGGAAGGCGGATTCTTTACCACTGGACCACCAGGGAAGTCCCCCATTACCTGCAGTTTCTGATCAGGTGGCTCAGAGGGACTGGGTCTGGGTTCCAGGAACCCGTGTTTTTATCAAGCATGTCACCTGTGTTCTGGGGACCATGTTGTGAGAAACACTGGGTTAAAGTCAGAGTTCACAGTTTGCAAGTTTGGGCAAAGAAAAGCTGGAGAAGCAAAAACAAAAACAAACCAAATCGTCAAATTTTGGCAAAGATACAATTATGCTTGTTCATTTGAAAAAAAAATGCAATGAAATTGACAGATAAGTTAATGATCAATTTTTAATAAATAAAGAGCATATAAGGAAAACACCCAGAAATTTTCCTTTGGCTGCTTTTTGTGGTCAGCTGTTAATGGGAAACACCATATCTCTTTTGCTATGAAAAAAATCCCCAAAATGAAAAATTTGTGCTGTACTATGAAATTATACCTGTGTAAAATCAGTTTGATTAATGTATTCAATTCGAGTTACTTAGCTCAGAAAAGGAAAGAAGTTAACTGAGAAGTGAAAGATTAATGCAGTGGTTTTCCCCACAGTACATCTGGGGCTTTATGTACATTTAACCTCAGCTGATTAGCAAAGATTCCAGAGAGTGGCCACAGTTTACAGTGTAGAGAAGAATGTTTCTGAAGTGTTATTCTAAATACAGAGGAAGTGTGGTGATGAGAATGAGATCATGAAACATGTCGAAGCTACCTGGGTGTTCAGACTTCATGGTCCCTCCTTGTGACCAAAGAGGTTGTGTTGACATAGAAAACAGTCAGGAAGTTTAGTTTTGCTGCTGCATTTCAGTGTAGTTCTGGATTGGTTGGATAGATTTGAAAATGATGGAACCATTTTGAAGCTGTGATCATCCAAGTGCAGTTCTGGGAACGTGGTACCAGTTCACGCTGCCTCTTATTTACTCTTCTTCAATTCCAGCCTGTTCCTCTGCCCGCCTGACAGATGTGGAGAGTTGGGTGAGTTTCAGTGTCTTGCATAATGTCCCACGTTTAATGAACTGCAGGATGGAAATTCACGCCCAGCCACACCCCAATCACCCGGTTAGAATCTTTCATGTAGGATGAAGGGAGAGTGTGAGTTGATTCTGATTTGAAAGTTCTAGTGAGAGCTGCAGAGTTCCCTGCATGGCTGTGTCCTTGCTTTCCCCACCATCGTCCACAAGTTTCTCTCTCAAACACCCACCGCTATTGGCGTTCACTTTCCACGCTAATTTCCCAGGACTGATGCCGGAGGGTCTTGTTTCTGCGTCAGCTGGGGGCCACAGCATCCCAGCGGGTATGTCAGTAGAGAGCCTGCTGCTAATAGCAAGTCGGTCGTTTGGAAGTTGTTCTAGAGGTCAGTGCCCTTCGTCCAGCTTGTTACGGAAGACCGATGGATAAAGTAACAGGAGATGCTGCTGCAGTGTGAGAGCTGTTATGCAAATCGAACATCCTCTACTGAACAACTCGGGAAAAATAGTGGAGTAAATGGTCATGCTTCTTAAAGTGAGCCTGGATGGGAAACATGTATTTTTCTAACATTGTAAAAATATTTAAAGGAGTATTCTGGATTAATACAGTGTTTTCTATTGAATACTTTCAACATTCTAACAAAAAATAAATTGATTAATGGCCTATTTCAGTATTCATCTAAAGTCCAAACTTTGGACTAGTGGGTCTCTACCTGGCCTACACACAAGACTCACATGGGCCCTTTTAAATTGTACTCAGGACCAGGTCTGTCCCACATCACTTACATCAGCATCTCTGGGGAGGGGCTCAGGCATCAGGATTTCAAAAATTTCTTCAGGTGAATCTAGCTGGCAGCCAGGGCTGAGAACCACTGTCTTAAGATGTTTCCCGTCTAAGTGCCGTTTGAGTTGCTTCTAAGTAATTAAGGAATGTGTTTTCTCTGTTCTTATATCTGAAAAGTCTTGCCTTTATCTTTTAAGAAATTTTTTTTATTTATTTTTGGCTGCGTTGGGTCTTTGTTGCTGTGCATGTGCTTTCTCTATTTGCGGTGAGCGGGGGCTACTTTTGTTGCGGTGTGCGGGCTTCTCATTGCGGTGGCTTCTCTTGTTGCAGAGCACGGGCTTTAGGCGCACAGGCTTCAGTAGTTGTGGCACGCGGGCTCAGTAGTTGTGGCTCGCGGGTTCTAGAGCGCAGGCTCAGTAGTTGTGGTGCACGGGCTCTAGAGCACAGGCTCAGTAGTTGTGGCGCATGGGCTTAGTTGCTCCGCGGCATGAGGGATCTTCCCGGACCAGGGCTCGAACCCATGTCCCCTGCATTGGCAGGCGGATTCTTAACCACTGCACCGCCAGGGAAGTCCAGCCTTTATCTTTTTTTGAAACTCTTTATTTTGGAGTATAGTTGATTAACACTGTTGCGTTAGTTTCAGGTGTACAGCAAAGTGAATCTGTTATACATACACATATATCCACTCTTTTTTAGATTCTTTCCCCGTATAGGCCATTACAGAGTATTGAGCAGAGTTCCCTGTGCTCTACAGTAGGTCCTTGTTGGTTTTCCATTTTAAATAGAGCCGTGTGTACATGTCAATCCCAAACTCCCAATCTACCCCTCACCTTCCCTTTCCCCCTGGTAACCATAAGTTAGTTCTCTACGTCTGTGAGTCTGTTTCCATTTTGTAAGTAAGTTCATTTGTATCATTTCTTTTTAGATTCCGCATATAAGCAATATCACATGATATTTGTCTTTCTCTGTCTGGCTTACTTCACTCAGTATGACAATCTCTAGGTCTGTCCATGTTGCTGCAAATGGCACTCTTTTGTTCTTTTTATTCGCCTTTATCTTTTAATCGAGTACCTAAACCTCCCTTGATGGAAACACAACTAGACATTCAGAGTTGGTTTTGCTAAGATTAGAGAAATGGGCAGTGGAGAGATGCTCACGTAAATCAATCACGCTGGAATCTGTTTAATTACAGCGATGTCGAGGGGGGTGGGAAATACATCACCGAGGTGATGCTAATTGCTTTAATGAGCTGGCAGGGACTGAAAGGAAGGGATCCCTCAGCTTGGCCACGTGGGACGGAGACGGTTCCATCGGTTTCCAGCCTGAAAGCGAAACCTTAGAATTTCTAACTCTTCTTCTAAAACAAGGGGAAAATGAATTATCAGTGAATAATGCATTACATCTGCTCTGGAATGATAGTCACCACAAATTATTCAGAGCAATGTCTGGAGACCCGCTGAACGTGAAAGAGGAGGTTTTAATGCAGACTTTGGGTGAAGGAGCCGGGGCTGGGGCTTGCTAGTCCACATCCACCTGCATTCCTGCATTTCTGTTTTATTTCATCTGTGATATAAACAGAATGATGTAAACAGGATGAAGATAAACATTGTTTATATAAATACACATGAAGTACTAATAACGAAATTGCTAATGCTAATGTATGTAATTTATGTCATCTAAGTAGAATGTGCTTTCCTGAAAGTACTTGTAATTATATAATTTTGAGTAAAAGACTTACTAACCAGTAGTCATTAGGAAGCTTTCTAGAGGAAACTCTTCCGGATAGCAAGCACCCTGAAGGCCTACGTCGTTTTACAATCCACCCCTCCCTCAATGTATACTGCCTAGCAGAATAGATTGCTTTTCTTATGCACCATTAAGTACATTTAAGCCAATAAGCTCTTCATTAAATCTTTTTAGAGCAAGAGTAATCACCTTTTCTATTTCCTTATTTAGTTTTGAGTGTATTCCTCCATGTTTAAATGAAAATCTAAAGAACTGTTCTGTTCCTTATCTATAACTTTCCTCATATATGCATCTATTTTGTGTGTTGGTTTCTGCTTTGAAAAAGCAGCACCATGACCAACAAAGACTGTTCCAAAGTAGCATGTATGTGTGTGTATGTATTTGTGTGTATGTGCATATGTGTTTATGTATTTGTATGCATCTGTATGTGCCTGTGTGCACGTGTGTGAATGTGTATATGTGATGTGTGTGTGTTTGTGTGTATGTGCGCTTGTGTGCTTCCCTGAGCCTCGAGTTCTGTCCCACGAGGAGCGGTCTCCTGCCTTCTCTGTCCAAGCTCCTCTGAGTTGAACCAGTGTCTTAGTCAGCTTGGGCTGTGTAACAAATACCACAGACTGGGTGGTGAACAGCAGACATACATTTCTCACAGCTCTGGAGGCTGAGGAACCAAGACCAAGGTGCCGGGGTGGTCAGATTCTGGAGAGGGCCCTTTCCCTGGCTTGCAGATGGCCGCCTCCCCCTGTGTCCTCACCTGGCGGAGAGAGTGCTCTGCTGTTTCTTCTCTCACAAGGGCACCAGCTCTATGGGATCAGGTGTGTCAGAGGCACGGTCATTGGTGAAACATTTTTCTCCAGGAGACCAGGCTGGCACTCTCGGTTCCCGTTGGTGGGATGGAGGGTGGTGAAGAGAAAGCTGCTGTGTTTTCCCAAAAAGAATTATGTTTGGGAGCAAAACAGAACTGTGATTTAGGAACTCTGAGTATGTTATCATCTTTATTAAGATAAATTCTTGTTTCTAGCTTTTTTCTCTAAACAACATGTACACTGTGATCACATTTCTGTTGACAGTGAAAGATGTTCTTCTGTGTCACTTATAGCCTGTGTGTTAAGAGCCTGAATTGAAGAGATATTAGCCTTGGTTTCAAGTTCTCTTAGTAGATGGGTGATGTTGACCAGAAAACTGAACCTCAGTCTCTGTTTATCTTCTGTGAAATAAGGATAATAAAGCAGAGCACAAACCCAGTGTTTGGCATGAAGTGAATAACTCGTTTTTCATCCCAACACTACCACAGTACAGGGCAGCAGTCTTGATCCAGAAAACACAAATCTTCAACATATTCTTTTTTTTTTTTTTTGCGGTACGTGGGCCTCTCACTGTTGTGGCTTCTCCCGTTGCGGAGCAAAGGCTCCGGACGCGCAGGCTCAGTGGCCATGGCTCACGGGCCCAGCCACTCTGCGGCACGTGGGATCCTCCCAGACCGGGGCATGAACCCGCGTCCCCCGCATCGGCAGGCGGGCTCCCAACCACTGCACTACCAGGGAAGCCCCTGTCTCAGAGATTTTTAAAAACACAATTATTTAGCATCTGTGATCTGTTGGCATTTCCTAATTAAATATTGAACAAGTTATACCCACATCTAGAAACCTAGAAAAGCCTAAACTTCTCCTAAGTCTGAGTCTCTGGAGGGCTAAGGTCTTTCTGTACATCAGCTCTGGGTTTAACCAGACTGTTCACATAGGCTGGCTTTGTGACTCTTGGGTTTTCACATTTAAGGGATCATAGATTCTCTGCATTAAAAGGATTGTAAAAGTTGAAAACATCTTCTGCTTGATTCTTCTTTATGAGGTACTAGTTGGGTTGTCCTTCTAGCCTTTGTCGAAATGTCTGAGGTCCTGAGCACAGATTATTTCCCAGGGCTGTTCATCTCGCTGGACAAACCTGACTTAGAAACTGAGAACGTTTCGTTAAGCCAAAGTCTGTCTCCCTCCCTACGTCTGCTGGTCTTTGTTGCTGTCTTTTGGGAGAAGAGCTGTAAGCAAATTTTTATTATAATAATATTGTTCACATTCAGAAAAGAAGTATTTGTTCATTTTAGAAACTTTGGAAAACATAAAAAAGAATGAAAAATAAAATGAAATTCCCCTACAGTCTACCCTGCAGACACAGTCACTGTTAGCATGTGGTATCTTTTTTTTACAGGTTTTCCCATGTGTGCTTGTAAACACACTCAGGTGTGAAATTGGAATGGAACTCTGGCCCCTCACGCTATTTTCAGAACTACATCTTACGTGGGAAACATTTCTCCACGTCATCAAATAGTCTTCAAAAGTATGGTTTCCAATAGTCCAAAATTGGGATGTGCTGTAATTTATTTACCATTCCCTGAGTTTGTGGGTCACTCAGTTCACATAAACATACATGTATAAAACTTGGAATTTCTTTTAAATATTTGAAGAGGGTATTCGGGTCTCCTCTGTGTCTTTTCAAAGTTAAAAAACCCCTCAGTTTTTTTCAGTTGTTTCCCCTCTAACACAGTTTCTCTGCCTTTCACCATCGAAATTGCTTTCTCCTGAATTTAATCTTGTTTGCTTGTACCTTTTACCTACAACCGAACGTAATACTTTGCTTGACAACTGAGCATTTCAGCGCCAGTTAGGAGTATGTTTTCCTATAATTGATGAATGTTCTTCTGTGGTCTAATAATGCAATGTACGAGCCCCTTCGCTCTTTCACTGACGAACCCCGGCCAATACTAGCTTTACACATAATCCGTTAGTTTTAGTCAATAGAACCCCACGAGGGGGAGTGGGCAGTGCTGTGCTGCCAGCTCCAGGCGTGGGCTCGGGTCCCAGTTGTGAGGCCAGCCGGGAGCGACCGGGCAGCGAGGCTACTGGACGACTTTGCACTGGCTGATGCTTCTCCTCAGCATTTACCATCTGTGTACAATAGAGACACAAATTAGCACAGAAGATGTAGTCATATGATTTGGAAAATGATACAATATCTAATTCTTTGGGAGATAACTCAGACCTTTGTTTCCAAGTAGGATTTGGTAAAAAGTGAAAAGGTATAAGGGACTCTGTGGCTTTAATTTCTGGAATGCTACAGAAGGAGAAAATGTCATAGGTTTCCGTGCAACTTCTAGCTCCTGAGAAGGACACTTTACGAGATTTTTATCTGGGGCCTATGGATTTCAAGTACTGTATAATTGAACTGACAGACTGACGACAATGATCGTGCTAATGCGGACTGACGGCGGCTGACGCCTCATTATTAGGGTTGGCAGGAGTGGCACCCGGCACAGAGCTAGATAAGGCTCACCTTCCTCCCGGTGAAGACACCTCATTCAGTTCAGAGGTGAAGATCGCCGGTGCCTCTCAGCTAGTTAACAGTAGACCTTAATCCAAAATCCGATGCTTCTTCTACTGCATCGTACTGTATCAGCAGTGGGCAATTTAAAAATGATGAATAAATCATAATGTTCATTGTTCACCAGTGCATTTGTTGGATCAGAGAAGCTGTGGGAGGATGTAACGTATTCTGTGTTCTTACAGCGTTCATGGAGGGGTGTGTGTGTGTGTGTGTGTGTGTGTGTGTGTGTGAAAAGTACCATTTTGTATATGGTTTAGAAATGCCACTCCTTAGATTACCATGTCTCTCTTTTGGTTTCTGAGGTTCAGGGAAGCTAGGGTACCTTTACTTCTGTCAGTATGGCGACCTTGTTTTTGATAGTTATTTTATAATATTTGGTTAATTAAATCAGGAATTGAATCTAACGTTATGAGTGTGTGCAGTGACTATGTGTGTGCCCACATATGTGATAAATTCCTGCCAATCTGTAGTTCATCTGAAAGCCCAATGTTACCTGCCTTTGGGGGTAACAGTCTGACCAGCCATCTCCTGATCAAGAGATTAAATGGTGCCATCAATTATAAATTGGCAAAGAAGTTTGAAATGTTTCCAAAACCTAAGTGAGCAATTATAATCATTCTATCATTCCAGTCATACAGTCAAACTGCTGACTAGGAACTGCAATGAATTATACAGTATTCTTTTGCTCATTAAAAAACATTTCTCTGAAAATAGGTCATAACAGAACAACTTTTTTTTTTTCATTTTAATTACTAGAAGCAAACAGTAATGTGCCCCAATGGAAAATCACTTTAATCCAAATCAGGAGATCTGAAATACAGTCCCCTTTGTAGGTCAAGTTAATTTTGTGAACTTTTATAGACTGTGTTTCCTTATTTTTAAATCTGGTTTGAAATATATGGTTGATAAGATTTCTTCCAGATCTTGTTTCTTGGTTAACCTGAGGGATAAGGTAGGTTAGTATTTTAATATATTCATTCATTATTATTCATTCATTCATTGATTTGTTTATTATACAATTTCTGAGTTACTTCAGTGTGTAAACTACTGTATTATTTATTTTTAATAATATTTATTTTAATTAATGTTTATTTTCTTCTTGGAAGAGCCCATATCCCTCTATCTATGCATTTGTCCTTCTATCCATCATTTGTCAACGAATGTTCTTTTTATTTTAATTAATTAATGAATTAATTAATTTTTGGCTGCATTGGGTCTTCATTGCTGCGTGCGGGCTTTCTCTAGTTGTGGCAAGCGGGAGCTACTCTTCGTTGTGGTGCGCGGGCTTCTCACTGTGGTGGCTTCTCTTCTTGTGGAACATGGGCTCTAGGTGCACAGGCTTCAGTAGTTGTGGCACACGGGCTCGGTAGTTGTGGCTCGTGGGCTCTAGGGCACAGGCTCAGTAGTTGTGGCGCACGGGCTTAGTTGCTCCGCGGCATGTGGGATCTTCCTGGACCAGGATCGAACCCATGTCCCCTGCATTGGCAGGCGGATTCTTAACCACTCCACCACCAGGGAAGTCCCAGCAAGTGGTTTTTGATCACTTTACTGTATGTAGGAACATTTCAAAGTTTATAATCCTTCTGAGCAGGTAGTATTTCTAGAAATATCTGGACCATTTTATACAAATATATTTACGTCTAAACCTCACATACCATTTAAAGGAAGAATACTTTTTAAATAGAAGATAATATTGCTAAATATATTATGAGAATTTTTAATGACATTGGCCGTTATAATGATGTCAGAATTATGTATGTAAGTGGCAGATGGAGAATTCTTTGACACGAGTCATGACTCGGTACCCTCAATTGAAGCATGACACCAGCAGTCAAGCAACTCCATACAAATAGGTTGTAGATACTATAGAAAAAATGGGTTGAGTAAAATCCTTCTTTGAAGAGGTCTTTCCTTCCTTCCACCTGTTGTGTTACTACTATGGTCGAGTCATTAGAAGTGAGCTTTGTATCCTGGTAAAGACGGGTGGAGTTGGGGGAATAAAGGTCACCATAGTCCTCCACTGGCTGGTCCCTGAAGCTGCTGCGATGCAGGTAAGCTTCCTAGGGTCGGGACAAGGGTTCCTCACTGGTGACATCAGAAGTGGAGAGCCGGATGCTCTCTGTGCAGAGCGCTTTGTTTGTCCCTCTGTTGTACCACTGAAGCTTTACATACTGGTGCTATGACGACCTGTCGCCTTCAGCTGAACTGTGTGCCCAGGGGCAGGGACAGTGTCTTGTTCACCTTCGTGTCCCGATTACTTCACACGATACGTGACATGCCATTGGCACTCAATAATTTAATGAGATAATAATTTCAATGAAAGAGAATGTCGGTTGTCTCTCAGACTCATTGTTGACTTGCTTTAGTACTTCCTTAGGAAACTGTTGTATTCCTGGGCCATGGAGAAAAATTAACTAATTCATGACTTTGCCTAAACTCAAGCAACAGTATTATGTTGGCGTTGACAGGTGACATCTGACATGTCAATATTATTTTCCAAACTAAATGTCCTCGGTTGGCATGTTGCTATAAATAGAATTTATTTTGGTGTCAAGTAACCACAACCTAAAGCAAATGGTGTAGTTGCCTTTGACTCTGGGGGGTAACTGGCCCTGTAACCAGCTGCACTTCTCTGGACGCATATATGGCACCCGATGTGTGTAATCGTCTGTGAACAGTGCACCTACTAATGGTTAGTGCATGATGTGTCTAATTCTGCCTTACCTGTGTTCAGCCCATTGGTGCTATATCATTGGTCATAAAAGGAGAATTAACTCTCAAGCTTCTGGAGATAATGACAGAACTGATATCAACATATTCTAATCTTTCTCCATTTTTTTATGTTCCCAGAGACTTGAGGTTTAACAGAATCAGAGAAATTCCCAGGAACGCCTTCAAGAAACTCAAGAATTTGAACACTCTGTGAGTACTTGTTGCTTAGCTGTGGGGTTTCTAGAATTATGAGCTAGTTAGACTGCAGTTTACCATGAAAAGCCATCTTGAAAGAGAAGAACGGCTACACATGAGGTCGGCACCTTGCTAGGGGCCTCGTAACCAGCAGAATTCTGTGCTTCTTTCCAGTGCCTGTATTTTTGCTACCTTCTGAATTAGGAGATATTCCTCTTTGTCTAATTGTCACTTATAGTCTTTTGGTTTAGAAAAGCTCATGAGATTGAAGGAACAGAGAAAGAGTTGTAAATGACTTGTCTATGGGTCCCATCACCAAAGCAATAGAAATGCAGTTAAACCTCATGACTTGCTGACTCCAAAGCCCATGCTCTCACCAGGGTGCTGCATCTCTTTCTCTGTAATATCGTGAAGACATTTAAAATCGCGTAGTCAGAGGAAAAATGACAACTTTATGGCTAAACTCCAATAAAACTTTTCAGTGTTCGAAGCACTCATTTTATTCACTCTGCAGATACTTATGATCTGTTGTGTGCATAACAGTTTGCTGGCTTTGGATCCAGATCAAAATACATATGACTCTGCTTTGAAATAGCTGATAATCTGACCTTGTGGGTCCAACAGCAAAGACCCAACTGTAAGACACAAGTAATGAGAACACAGTAAGTCACGGGGAAAGAGTGGAGTACTCTGGGAGACAATGACAGACCCCAGAAGGACCAGCAGGGCTTAAAGTCATTCTGTGCCGAATCTAGATTAATCCACAGGTGAAAGCGCTGAAATTTAGGAATATGCGTTGTTCTTAGTACCATGTAGGTACATGTCTTCTCGTCAAAATATTTTCATAAGAGAGTTAGAAATATTACCAATTTAGCTGAACTTCTCACCGTATTGCAGCCAAGCTAGTCCTCTGACTTTAGGGTTGAGATCATGACTTTCCACTTGTACTTTTCCATCTGGTTTCTTTCCAGTAACTGACGTCCAAATACACGTACTTTATCACAGTGTCTCTCCTTGGGATGACACAAGAGCATGAGAAAGTAGGGACTGCAGGGTTTACTTCTTGTTTATCATTAAACAGTGGTTCTCAAGCTGTGATGTGTAAAGATGGTTTCTGGGGTGCATGTGGACAGAAAAATGCCCAGCCCTCCTCCCCAGAGACTCTGATTCAGCACCTCTCAGGAGCAGCCCAAACGTTTGCCTCTTAAGGAGTGTCTCTAGGGGTTCTGCTACTTGGGGAGCCTTCCACCACTGTCTACTGAGATATGTTGGTGATAAATAACCAGATATCTTATGAATTTATCAAATTGTTAATGTTACCAAATCTCTTCATTAGAGCAGAATAACAAAATGATAATCTCTATTGGCATTTGTCCACATTTTTCAGTATAGTACATGATGCTTTAATTATTAATGGATAATCCACCTCTTCATTTGGTAGAAAGCATACTTATTATCAACTTGTGCCTAAGTATTTTTTAAAAAATTTATTTATTTTATTTATTTATTTTTGGCTGCATTGGGTCTTTGTTGCTGTGCGCGGGCTTTCTCTAGTTGCGGCGAGCACGGGCTACTCTTCGTTGCGGTGTGTAGGCTTCTCATTGCGGTGGCTTCTCTTGTGGAGCACGGGCTCTAGGTGCGCGGGCTTCAGTAGTTGTGGCTCATGGGCTCAGGAGTTGTGGCTCGTGGGCTGTAGGGTGCATGCTCAGTAGTTGTGGTGCACGGGCTTAGTTGCTCCGCGGCATGTGGGATCTTCCCAGACCAGGGCTCGAACCCG
The DNA here is from genome assembly GCF_964165515.1 of Mesoplodon bidens. Taxonomy (NCBI): domain Eukaryota; kingdom Metazoa; phylum Chordata; class Mammalia; order Artiodactyla; family Ziphiidae; genus Mesoplodon; species Mesoplodon bidens. Next base: position 3,181,033 of record NC_138173.1, on the reverse strand, counting down.
TGTCCCCTGCATTGGCAGGCGGATTCTTAACCACTGCACCACCAGGGAAGTCCTCTTTGTCTTTATTTTTAACTCTCTATATTTTAGAGAGATTAACCCTTTATATGACTACAAATATTTTCCCATAGTTTTTCATTTTTCTTCTGACTTTAAGATGTTTTGTTGTTTGCAATACTAAAGTCTTAGGTTTAAAATTTTTGGTAGTTAAATTTATATATTGTTTCTTTTATTACTTTTAATCTTGGAATCATAATTAGAAAGACTTTTCCCATACCAGGTTCATAGAAGAAGAATTTATCCATGTTTTTCTTTTAGTAGTCATATAGTTTCATATTTTTATATTTAGATCCCTGAGCCATTCAGAACTTATTTTGGGGTTTCTTTTGAGATTTGGATCCAATTTTATCTTTCTCCGAATAGCTACCATTTGTCCCAACTCCATTTATTTTAAAAGTTCAGTCACTTTTATCATATACAGAATTTCCATATGTTCTTGAGTTAATTTTGAACTTTCTGTTCTTTTCTACTAGTAGACTTTATTTTTAGAACAGTTTTAGATTTACAGAAAAATTGAGCAAATAGTACAGATTTCTCAAAATATCCCCTTCCCCGAATTGCACATAGCTTCCCTGTTATTAACATCTCACATTGTGGCATATTTGTCACAATTAATGGAACAGTATTGATATATTATTATTAACTAGAGTCCATAGTTTATTCAGACTTCCTTAATTTTTACCTAAGGTCTTTTTGCTGTTCCAGGATCCATCCAGGAAGCTGTTTCCATTTAGTTGTCATGTTTATTTAGACCCTTTAAAAAAATTTGTTTATTATTTATTTATTTTATTTATTTTTGGCCGTGTCAGGTCTTAGTTGCGTCACACGGGATCTTCACTGAGGCATGCAGGATCTGTTGTTGTGGCGTGTGGACTCTTCCTTGTGGTGCATGGACTTCTGTCTAGTTGTGGTGGTGGGTTTTCTCTCTCTAGTTGTGGCACACAGACTCAATAGTTGTCACTCACAGGCTCAGTAGTTGTGGTTTGCAGGCTCAGTAGTTGTGGCGTGTGGGTTTAGCTGCCCTGTGGCATGTGGGATCTTAGTTCCCCAACCAGGGATCGAACCCATGTCCCCTGCATTGGAAGGTGGATTCTTTACCACTGTATCACCAGGGAAGTCCCCCGTTTTTTGTTTTTTTTTTCCTGAAAAACGGTCGTAGAAACCAAGGTCTGGTAGGTTTCTGTTCCTTTTCCACTGGTTTGTCTATTCATGTGCCAACACCACATTTTATAATGGAGGCTTAATAGCCTACCCCTCCTGCTGCCCCATCATTGCTCCTTTTCTGTTTTCCTAGCTGTTCTTCATGTTTATTTTCAGTTGAAAATCAGGATCCATTTGTGTAGCTCTTGGGTATACACATAACAGTGTAATTGTTGGACCATGGGATAAGCTATGCTTAAGTTTAGTAGATACTACAAATGGTTTTCTAAGGTGGTTGAACCAACTTCCACTCCCCAAAGCAACCTAGGAGCAATCCAGTTCTTCCAGACTCACACCAAACTTGACATTGTCAGTCTTAATCGTTTTTTAGCCATTTGTTTTTTACATCTTTATTGGAGTATAATTGCTTTACAATGGTGTGTTAGTTTCTGCTTTATAACAAAGTGAATCAGTTATACATATACATATGTTCCCATATCTCTTCCCTCTTGTGTCTCCCTCCCTCCCACCCTCCCGATCCCACCCCTCCAGGCGGTCACAAAGCACCGAGCTGATCTCCCTGTGCTATGCGGCTGCTTCCCACAAGCTATCTACCTTACGTTTGGTACTGTATATATGTCCATGCCTCTCTCTCGCTTTGTCACAGCTTACCCTTCCCCGTCCCCATGTCCTCAAGTCCATTCTCAAGTAGGTCTGTGTCTTTATTCCTGTCTTACCCCTAGGATCTTCATGACATTTTTTTCCTTAAATCCCATATATATGTGTTAGCATACGGTAGTTGTCTTTCCCTTTCTGACTTACTTCACTCTGTATGACAGACTCTAGGTCTATCCACCTAATTACAAATAGCTCAATTTTGTTTCTTTTTATGGCTGAGTAATATTCCATTGTATATATGCACCACATCTTCTTTATCCATTCATCCGATGATGGACACTTAGGATGTTTCCATCTCCGGGCTATTGTAAATAGAGTTGCAATGAACATTTTGGTACATGACTCTTTTTGAATTATGGTTTTCTCAGGGTATATGCCCAGTAGTGGGATTGCTGGGTCTTATGGTAGTTCTATTTTTAGTTGTTTAAGGAACCTCCATACTATTCTCCATAGTGGCTGTATCAACTTACATTCCCACCAACAATGAAAGAGGGTTCGCTTTTCTCCACACCCTCTCCAACATTTATTGTTTGCAGATTTTTTGATGATGGCCTTTCTGACTGGTCTGAGGTGATACCTCATTTTAGTTTTGATTTGCATTTCTCTATGATTAGTGATGTTGAGCATCCTTTTATGTGTTTGTTGGCAATCTGTGTATCTTCTTTGGAGAAATGTCTATTTAGGTCTTCTGCCCAGTTTTGGACTGGGTTGTTTGTTTTTTTGATATTGAGCTGCATAAGCTGCTTGTATATTTTGGAGATTAATCCTTTGTGAGTTGCTTCATTTTCAAATATTTTCTCCCATTGTGAGGATTGTCTTTTTGTCTTGTTTATGGTCTCCTTTGCTGTGCAAAAGCTTTTAAGTTTCATTACATCTCATTTGTTTATTTTTGGTTTTATTTCCATTTCCCTAGGAGGTGGGTCAAAAAGAATCTTACTGTGATTTATATCATAGAGTGTTCTGCCTATATTTTCTTCTAAGAGTTTTATATAGTCTGGCTTTACATTTAGGTCCTTGATCCATTTTGAGTTTGTTTTTGGGTACGGTGTTAGGGAGTGTTTTAATTTCATTCTTTTACATGTAGCTGTCCAGTTTTCCCAGCACCACTGATTGAAGAGGTTGTCTTTTCTTCATTGTATATTCTTTCCTCCTTTATCAAAGATAAGGTGACCATATGTGTGTGGGTTTATCTCTGGGCTCTTTATCCTGTTCCATTGATCTATATTTCTGTTTTTGCACCAGTACCATACTGTCTTGATTACTGTAGCTTTGTAGTATAGTCTGAAGTCTGGGAGCCTGATTCCTCCAGCTCTATTTTTCTTTCTCAAGATTGCTTCCACTATTTGGGGTATTTTGTGTTTCCATACAAATTGTGAAATTTTTTGTTCTAGTTCTGTGAAAAATGCCACTGGTAGTTTGATAGGGATTGCATTGAATCTGTAGATTGCTTTGGGTAGTATAGTCATTTTCACAGTGTTGATTCTTCCAATCCAAGGACATGGCATATCCCTCCATCTGTTTGTATCATCTTTACTTTCTTTCATCAGTGTCTTATAGTTTTCCGTATACAGGTCTTTTGTCTCCTTAGGTAGGTTTATTCCGAGGTATTTTATTCTTTTTGTTGCAGTGGTAAATGGGAGTGTTTCCTTAATTTCTCTTTCAGATTTTTCATCATTAGTGTATAGGAATGGAAGAGATTTCTGTGCATTAATTTTGTATCCTGCTACTTTACCAAATTCATTGATTAGCTCTAGTAGTTTTCTGGTAGCATCTTTAGGATTCTCTAAGTATCATGTCATCTGCAAACAGTGACCGTTTTACTTCTTCTTTTCTGATTTGGATTCCTTTTATTTCTTTTTCTTCTCTGATTGCTGTGGCTAAAACTTCCAAAACTGTCTTGAGTAGTAGTGGTGAGAGTGGGCAACCTTGTCTTGTTCCTGATCTTAGTGGAAATGGTTTCAGTTTTTCACCACTCAGAATGATGTTGGCTGTGGGTTTGTCACATATGGCCTTTATTATGTTGAGATAAGTTCCCTCTATGCCCACTTCCTGGAGAGTTTTTATCATAAATGGGTGTTGAATTTTGTCAACAGCTTTTTCTGCATCTATTGAGATGATCATATGGTTTTTCTCCTTCAATTTGTTAATATGGTTTATTACATTGATTGATTTGCATGTATTGAAGAATTCTTGCATTCCTGGAATAAACCCCACTTGATCATGGTGTGTGATCCTTTTAATGTGCTGTTGGGTTCTGTTTGCTAGTATTTTGTTGAGGATATTTGCATCTATGTTCATCTGTGCTATTGGCCTGGGGGTTTCTTTTTTTGTGACATCTTTGTCTGGTTTTGGTATCAGGGTGATGGTGGCCTCGTAGAATGAGTTTGGGAGTGTCCTTCCCTCTGCTATATTTTGGAAGAGTTTGAGAAGGGTAGGTGTTAGCTCTTCTCTAAATGTTTGATAGAATTGGCCTGTGAAGCCATCTGGTCCTGCCCTTTTGTTCGTTGGAAGATTTTTAATCACAGTTTCAATTTCAGGGCTTGTGATTGGTCTGTTTACATTTTCTATTTCTTCTGGGTTCAGTCTCAGAAGGTTGTGCTTTTCTAAGAATTCGTCCATTTCTTCCAAGTTGTCCATTTTATTATATATAGTTGCTTGTAGTAATCTCTCATGATCCTTTATATTTCTGCCGTGTCAGTTGTTACTTCTCCTTTTTTCATTTATAATTCTATTGATTTGAGTCTTTTCCCTTTTTTCCTTGATGAGTCTGCCTAATGGTTTATCAATTTTGTTTATCTTCTCAAAGAACCAGCTTTTAGTTTTATTGATCTTTGCTATCATTTCCTTCATTTCTTTTTCATTTAATTCTGATCTGATCTTTATGATTTCTTTTCTTCTGGTAACTTTGGGATTTTTTTTGTTCTTCTTTATCTAATTTCTTTGGGGTGTAAGGTTAGGTTGTTTATTTGAGATGTTTCTTGTTTCTTGAGGTAGGATTATATTGCTGTAAACTTCCCTCTTAGAACTGCTTTTGCTGCATCCCATAGGTTGGGTCCTTGTGTTTTCATTGTCATTTGTTTATAGGTATTTTTTGATTTCCTCTTTGGTTTCTTCAGTGATCTCTTGGTTATTTAGCAGTGTATTGTTTAGCCTCCATGTGTTTGTATTTTTTTTTTTTTTTTTTTTTGCGGTACATGGGCCTTTCACTGTTGTGGCCTCCCCCGTTGTGGAGCACAGGCTCCAGATGCGCAGGCTCATCGGCCATGGCTCACAGGCCCAGCCACTCCGTGGCATGTGGGATCTTCCTGGACTGGGGCACGAACCCATGTCCCCTGCATTGGCAGGTGGACTCTCAACCACTGCGTCACCAGGGAAGCCAACGTGTTTGTATATTTTACAGATTTTTTCCTGTAATTGGTATCAAGTCTCACAGCATTGTTGTCAGAAAAGATACTTGATACGAGTTCAATTTTCTTAAATTTATCAAGTCTTGATTTGTGACCCAGGATATGATCTGTCCTGGAGAATGTTCCATGAGCAGTTGAGAAGAAAGTGTATTCTGTTGTTTTTGGATGGAATGTCCTATAAATATCAGTTAAGTTCATTTTGTTTAATGTATCATTTAAAGCTTGTGTTTCCTTATCTATTTTCATTTTGGATGATGTGTCCATTGGTGAAAGTGGGGTGTTACAGTCCCCTACTATGATTGTGTTACTGTCGATTTCCCCTTTTATGGCAGTTGATCATGCCATAAAGCACCTCAATATCTAAGGCAGTTGACCATTTGCCTTATGTACTGAGGTGCTCCTATGTTGGGTGCATAAATATTTACAATTGTTATATCTTCTTCTTGAGTTGAACCCTTGATCATTATGTAGTGTCCTTCTTCGTCTCTTTTAATAGTGTTTATTGTAAAGTCTATTTTGTCTGATAGGAGAATTGCTACTCCAGCTCTCTTTTGATTTCCAGTTGCATGGAATAATTTTTTCCATCCCCTCACTTTCAGTCTGTATGTGTCCCTAGGTCTGAAGTGGGTCTCTTATAGACAGCATATATACAGGTCTTGTTTTTGTATCCATTCAGCCAGTCTGTGTCTTTTGGTTGGAGCATTTAATCCATTTACGTTTAAGGTAGTTATCGATAGGTATACTCCTATTACCATTTTCTTAATTGTTTTGGGTTTGTTATTGTAGGTCTTTTCCTTCTCTTGTGCTTCCTGCCTAGAGAAGTTCCTTAGCATTTGTTTTAAAGCTGGTTTGATGGTGCTGAATTCTCTTAGCTTTTGCTTATTTGTTAAAGGTTTAATTTCTCCATTGAATCTGAATGAGATCCTTGTTGGGTAGAGTAATCTTGGTTGTAGGCTTTTCCTTTCCATCACTTTAAATATGTCCTGCCAGTCCCTTCCGGCTTGTAGAGTTTCTGCTGAAAGATCAGCTGTTAACCTTATGTGGATTCCCTTGTATGTTATTTGTTGCTTTTCCCTTGCTGCTTTTTTTTTTTTTTTTTTTAATTAATTAATTTATTTATTTATTTAGGGCTGTGTTGGGTCTTTGCCTCTGTGTGAGGGCCTTCTCTAGTCGTGGCAAGCGGGGGCCACTCCTCATCACGGTGCGCGGGCCTCTCACCATCGCGGCCTCTCTTGCTGCGGAGCACAGGCTCCAGACGCGCAGGCTCAGCAGCTGTGGCCCACGGGCCCACCCGCTCCGCGGCATGTGGGATCTTCCCAGACCAGGGCTCGAACCCGCGTCCCCCGCACTGGCAGGCAGACCCCCAACCACTGCGCCACCAGGGAAGCCCTCCCTTGCTGCTTTTAATATTTTTTCTTTGTATTTAATTTTTGATCATTTGATTAATATGTGTCTTGATGTGTTTCTCCTTGGATTTATCCTGTGTGGACTCTCTGTGCTTCCTGGACTTGATTGACTATTTCCTTTCCCATATTAGGGAAGTTATCTACTATAATCTCTTCAAATATTTTCTCAAACCCTTTCTTTTTCTCTTCTTCTTCTGGGGCCCCTATAATTCAAATGTTGGTGTGTTTAATATTGTCCCAGAGGTCTCTGAGAGTGTCCTCAATTCTTTTCATTCTTTTTTCTTTATTCTGCTCTGAGGTAGTTATTTCCACTATTTTATCTTTCCGGTCACTTATCCGTTTTTTTCTGCCTCAGCTATTCTGCTATTGATTCCTTGTAGAGAATTTTAAATTTCATTTATTGTGTTGTTCATCATTGTTTGTTTACTCTTTAGTTCTTCTAGGTCCTTGTTAAACGTTTCTTGTGTTTTCTCCATTCTATTTCCAAGATTTTGGATCATCTTTACTATCATTACTCTGAGTTATTTTTCAGGTAGACTGCTTATTTCCTCTTTATTTGTTTGGTGTGGTGGGTTTTTTACCTTGCTCCTTTGTCTGCTGTGTATTTCTCTGTCTTCTCATTTTGCTTAACGTACTGTGTTGGGTTCTCCTTTCTGCAGGATCAAGTTTGTAATTCTCGTTGTTTTTGGTGTCTGCCCCAGTGGGTAAGGTTTGTTCATTGGGTTGTGTAGGCTTCCTGGTGGAGGGGACTGGTGCTCTGGTGGATAAGGCTGGATCTTGTCTTTCTGGTGGACAGGACCACATCCGGTGGTGTGTTGGGGTGTCTGTGACCTTATTATGATTTTAGGCAACCTCCCTGCTAATGGGTGGGGTTGTGTCCCTGTTTTGCTGGTTGTTTGGCATAGGGTGTCCAGCACTGTATCTTGCTGGTCATTGAGTGGAGCTGGGTCTTAGCGTTGAGATGGAAATCTCTGGGAGAGTCTTCGCCGTTTGATATTACATGGAGCCAGGAGGTCTCTGGTGGACCAATGTCCTGAACTCAGCTGTCCCACCTCAGAGGCTCAGGCCTGACACCTGGCTGGAGCACCAAAACCCTTTCAGCCACACGGCTCAGAAGAAAAGGGAGAAAAAGAAAGGAAGAAAGAAAGAAAGAAAAAAATAAAATAAAATGAAGTTATTAAAATAAAAAGTAAAAAACATATTAAAGATAAAAAAAGTAATTAAAAAAAGAATGAAAGAAAGAAGAGAGCAACCAAACCAAAAAACAAATCCACCAAAGATAACAAGTGCTAAAAAGTATACTTAAAACAAGCAAACAAAAAACCAAAATGGACAGACAGCACCCTAGGACAAATGGTAAAAGCAAAGTTATACTGTTAAAATCACACAAAGAAACATACACATACAGACTCACAAAAAGAGAAAAGGGAAAAAAAATACATATGTGTATTAAAAAAAATGGAAGAGAGCAACCAAATCAATAAATAAATGTACCAGTGATAAGAAGCTGTAAATACTAAAGTAAGATAAACATAAAACCAGAAACATATTAGATGCAGAAAGCAAACCCCATGTCTATAGTTGCTCCCAAAGTCCACCTCCTCAATTTGGGATGATTGCTTGTCTATTCAGGTATTCCACAGATGCAGGGTACATCAGGTTGACTGTGGAGATTTAATCTGCTGCTTCCGAGGCTGCTGGGAGAGATTCCCCTTTCTCTTCTTTGTTCGCACAGCTCCGCGGGTTCAGGTTTGGATTTGGCCCCGCCTCTGCGTGTAGGTCACCTGAGGGCGTCTGTTTCTGCCCAGACAGGACGGGGTTAAAAGAACAGCTGATTCGGGGACTCCAGCTCACTCAGGCCTGGGGGAGGGAGGGGTGTGGAGGCGGGGCGAGCCTGCAGCAGCAGAGGCTGGCGTGACGTTGCACCAGCCTGAGGTGCACCATGCGTTCTCCCGGGGAAGTTGTCCCTGGATCCCAGGACCCCGGCAGTGGCGGGCTGCACAGGCTCCCGGAAGGGGGGTGTGGATAGTGACCTGTGCTTGCACACAGGCTTCTTGGTGGCGGCAGCAGCAGCCCCAGCGTCCCACGCCCGTCTCTGGGGTCCGCACTGTCAGCCGCGCCTCGCGCCCGTCTCTGGAGCTCCTCCTTTCAGCAGCGCTCTGAATCCCCTCTCCTCACGCACCAGGAAACAAAGAGGGAAGGAAAAGTCTCTTGCCTCTTCGGCAGCTCCAGACTTTTTCCCGGACTCCCTCCCGGCCGGCCGTGGTGCACTAACCCCTTCAGGCTGTGTTCAGGCCACTAACCCCAGTCCTCTCCCTGCGCTCCGACTGAAACCCGATACCCAAGCCTCAGCTCCCAGCCCCACCCGCCCCGGCGGCCGAGCAGACAAGTCTCTCGGGCTGGTGAGTGCGGGTAGGCACCGATCCTCTGTGCGGGAATCTCTCCTCTTTGCCCTCCGCACCCCTGTGGCTGCGCTCTCCTCCGCGGCTCCGAAGCTCCCCCGCTCCGCCACCCGCAGTCTCCGCCCGCGAAGGGGCTTCTAGTGTGTGGAAACCTTTCCTCCTTCACGGCTCCCTCCCACTGGTGCAGGTCCCGTCCCTATCCTTTTGTGTCTGTTTATTCTTTTTTCTTTTGCTCTACCCAGGGACGTGGGGAGTTTCTTGCCTTTGGGGAGGTCTGAGGTCTTCTGCCAGCGTTCAGTTGGTGTTCTGTAGGAGTTGTTCCATGTGTTGATGTATTTTTCATGTATTTGTGGGGAGGAAGGTGATCTCCACATCTTAGTCCTCCGCCATGTTTAAGTTCTCCCTACTTATTGCTTTTTAACAAAATATTTCCAACCACAAAGTACACATTCGTATAATATCAGTCATACAAGTATATGTGTGAACACTATGTGTAAGACACTGCTTCAGCAAGAAAAGGTGCAGCTGATCAAACAGACCTGTTGGTGTATTGCTAGCTCCTTTTTTTCGCCAAGGTTTTGGTCATCAAGATAAGCAGATCGCCTGTCTTCCGGAATTATTTTATTTCCTCAATAAAACATAACATTTTTTTTTCTTGGGAGTTTTTATTTGCTTCATTTTTCTCCCCCCTTGGCTCCATAGGCAATATTAGGATACAGTAGACAAGCACACATTTCCCCAAGATTGAGCTGATTTTTAGTGAATGGGTGTCAGGTGTTTTTTTATACCCTGAATTTCAGTAGAATCTCTCATAATTTTGAATATATCTCCTTTTTTGCAAATAAAACAAAAATAATATAAATGACAGTATCTGCAATCACTTAACCAAAACTCTGTTAGGAAAATCTTCCATCCATTAAAATCATAACAATGGTATTTTGATGGAATGCATAATGCTTTGAATAAATCTTGAGAAGGAATCTGTACTCGTGATTGGAAAACACGTTCAACTGTAAACCATTTTAATGGATTTGTTCTCGTTGGCAATAAAAAATTTTCCAAGAAAACCTGTAAGGTAGATATTTTCTCATACTTTATTTACTATTATTATTTTTATTTAAGTATAGTTGATTTACTATGTTGTTAATTTCTAATGTACAGCAAAATGGCTCAGTATATAGATATATACTACATTCTTTTTCATGTTCTTTTCCATTATGGTTTATCATGGGACATTGCATAGAGTTCCCTGTGCTCTACAGCAGGACCTTGTTGTGTATCCATCCTGTATATAACAGTGTGCACCTGCTCATCCCAACCTCCGACTCCGTCCCTCCCCCACCCTCCTCCCCCTTGGCAACCACAAGTCTGTTCTCTGTATCTGTGAATCTGTTTCTGTTTCATAATATTTTATCTCATACTTTAGAACAGCGGTCCCCAACCTTTTTGGCACCAGGGACCGGTTTCGTGGAGGACGGTTTTTCCATGGATGGGGGCGGGGGGGCGGGGATGCTTCAGATGGTAGCGCTAGTGATGCCAGCGATGGTTCAGGCAGTAATGCGAGCGATGGGGAGTGGCGGATGATGCTTCTCTCTCTCGCCCGCTGCTCTCCTCCTGCTGTGCAGCCCAGTTCCTAACAGGCCGCGGACTGGAACTGGTCCACGGCCAGGGGATTGGGGACCCCTGCTTTAGAGTATTCACGTTCATAATGAATTACAATGTTAAAGAAATAAAAACAACTTCAGTGCAATTTTTAGAAATTTCACATTTTATTTTTACCAAAATCTAGATAACTGTATAAGAATATCCAGAAACATAGACTTCAAGCACATTTATATACTGAAGAAGTATGAATTATGATATGTAGTATCTTTTCCTTTCTCAACTGTGGTATTGAAGAGAATTAGCAGTAAGGCTGGAAGGCATTCTTTGCATTAAATTCTTTCCATTTGCATTAAATGGAACAACTTCTCTCCTGGGCCCCAGCCTTGGGAGAATTGTGAAAATAGTCAAATTGTTTCCTGTGTTCTGTGTCAGGTGAGATTGAGAATACAATGTGTACAACGTACCACACGTATACACACATCACATGTGCAGACCACAACTTATGTTATATGTGCATAAGTACACACACACATGTATATGTACATATATTCATGTACACACGTATATAAACATATGCATACATAGACATATACATGTGCATACATACATACACTTTCTTCTGCATGCATTGGTACATGTGTTTAATAAAATACGGGAACAGAATTGTCATTCTTTAATTGAAACTATTGGTATGCTGGTCGTTTTGGGACCTAAAGGAAGTATAGTAATGGGTTTTGAACACTAAATTAAGAAAACATACAGAGGAAGTAACTGAGTGACAAATTCTCTCAGGACAAGGTTAGTGTCTGGAATTAACCAGATATTAACTAGACACATGGCTTTCAGCCAGCATAAGAGTTCCTTGAGCACATGGAGGGCTATAAAGTTTACTGGGTCACTGACTGAAGCTGAGAACTATCCGTGAAAATGGCCATTATCTCTGTATGGCATCAGCTCTGATGCAGACCATAGATTGGTTGTCCTGCCCCCCCAGCTCTGACGGCCAGAACACGGGGCAGTCATAAATGGCGAGGGGTGGCCTCAGTGCCACAGGTGGGGTGTCCGCAGCCCAGGTGCTCTTTGGAGAAATGTGGCTGAACCTTTAGTGGTGAGAGGTTAGGAAGAGTTCTGGACCCCTGGCTGTCTGTGTAATTGTGTACAATGGCTAAAACCGTCACCTGCTCCATTAGCCAAAGCACTTCTGTTATCCTAACCAGGCATTAAAAAAGCACAAAACAAATATTTTATAATACTCTAAAAGTGAACCCTCTAGCATTTGATTCTGGCAGTAGATTTTAGAAGCTTTGCCTTTTGTAGCTCTCATAGCATATTCAGAAATGTGTGCCAATCCAATTAGCCGACTTTCCCTATACATTTAGACATGCCATGATCATTTAAATTTGAAAGGAATTTTAAGTATATTTCTCCGAAGCAATCTGTACTTTTCATTTGCCAGAGTTTTCCCCAAAGCTTTCCAAGTTGCTGAAAGGTGATTTTTGGGTAATGCATTTTACTGTTCAAATATAATTTATTTCTGCCACCTGTTATTTTTCTCCCTGGATTTTTTTTTTTTTTTTTTTTTTTGTGGTACGCGGGCCTCTCACTGTTGTGGCCTCTCCCTTTGTGGAGCACAGGCTCCGGACACGCAGGCTCAGTGGTCATGGCTCACGGGGGGCCCAGCCGCTCTGCGGCATGTGGGATCTTCCCGGACTGGGGCACGAACCCGTATCCCCTGCATCGGCAGGCAGACTCTCAACCACTGCGCCACCAGGGAAGCCCCTCCCTGGATTTTTGAGAAGTTGTTTTTGGACCGTTTGATAGCCCTATATAAGCCTCCCCTTTCTGTGGTGTAGTTGACTCTGTTTTGACAATTCAGCAAATGCACAGTGGGAGTTCACTGCATGCCAAGGGCTGTGATGTCTATTTTTTCAAGGAAAATGCTTAAGCCTGAGTGTGTGTAACTCTCCATATGTTTATCTAGGAAGATGCTCCTTTGTTACCATGACCATGTTGATAATTTTCCTTTTAAAGGATAGGCTTCAGGAAAACAAGAATGTTATCCTTGGGTGTATAGTGCTCTTTTAGGAGTATTTTAGGGTGATTTAATTAGATAAAAATTATTCTTGAAAAGTTTTTTGTGACAAGCTAATAATATAGCCCTTTGAACAGAAAGTTATAAACCTCTAAATTTAGTGAACCACATCAGTAAATGTTTTTCTGCTGTGTGAAGCTCTACCTAGCAGAACTAGCATAAGGTTTGAAGAATCTCTTTCTCATCCTGGAATTCTTGTTTGTTCGTTCGTTTTGTCAGTCTCCTGAACAACAGCCAAATCAGAAAGATTTCCAGAAATGCTTCTGAGGCACTTGAAAATTTGCTATACTTGTAAGTTGCAAGAAAAATCAACAGTGACTTACAGTGCTGATAGATTATTTTCACCTTTTCGTTTAAATAAGTAATTCTTCATCTTCTTAAAAAACACTGTCCACCTTTCAACAAAGCTCATTTCACCATTTTTTTTTTGTTTTTGTTTTTTTACGGTATGCGAGCCTCTCACTGTTGTGGCCTCTCCCGTTGCGGAGCACAGGCTCCGGATGCGCAGGCTCAGCGGCCATGGCTCACGGGCCCAGCCGCTCTGCGACATGTGGGATCTTCCCGGACCGGGGCACGAACCCGTGTCCCCTGCATCGGCAGGCGGTCTCTCAACCACTCTGCCACCAGGGAAGCCCCCCAAGAACATTTCTGATGTGTCCCCTTCCCCTGTGTCCCCTGCACCTACCCTAGTTCAAGGAATCACTATTTCCCTGATTCACCTTTCATTTTAATAAGTCAGACAACCTCTTTTGGTCTGTGAGTCCCAGTGTGGCTTCTGATCCACACACATATGTAAATTCATCTTAGGTCTTCTTTCCTTTGCTTTTTATACTGGATGCATTGTTCTTTAATCTCTCCATGCACAGGAAGTGCTCACTCTCCACCCCTGCAGGCCTTTGCACGTGAGGCTTGTGGGTCTTTCCCTGATGACTTTTTCCTCTGTCTTGTCCCACCTTTAAAGTCAACTCCTCTAGGAAGCTTCCTCTCTGTTTTTCTCTCTCACGGTGTCTGTTCATTTATTACACCACAGAAGCTAATGTTTTTCTCTCATATGTTTTTATTTATTCATTTTCTGATTTTCCCACTGGATCCTGTGAAGGCGAGGGGCCGTCTCCTCTAATTCACCACATAACCCAGCTTTGAGAACGTGGCAACTACTCATGAAATATTTGGGGAATAAAGAAGAGAGCATAAGGTGCTCAGTAAATGCTCAACATGTGATTGATTAACAGTCTTAGTTATGTTGAGTTCATTATGCATTGAGAGGGAGGATAAGACCAGTAAATGCCTCAGCTTCTTCAGTAACGTGTGTCCATCAGTGATTTTTGTGGTGGCCTTTCCCAAGCATTTCGGGTGTTTACATAAAGTAGCTATAGTGCATGTATGTCCAGGAGGCTAATTTTCTTTAGACTAAACACACCACCAGACTGCAGTTGTGCCCCTGCCAAACACAAAGGAGAGCACAGATTTTTCTCTGAAACAAAAGCCTTTCTGAACTCTTCTGAAATTCTAACATGTTTTGGTCCAAAATGTATCATTGATTCCCTTGGGCAAAACAGACTGAAATGTCTTAGGAGAAATTTGCTTCCAGACTCATAAGAAAAAGTGCAATTGTTTGAGGATCTCTTTGGGAACTGTGGTTCATTTAAGTTTAGCTGAATTTGAGACCTGAGCTCCACTGAAAAACTGAGAGCAAAACATTGCTTTTCAGGACTTCCCTGGTGGCGCAGTGGTTGAGAATCCTCCTGCCAATGCAGGGGACATGGGTTCGAGCCCTGGTCTGGGAAGATCCCACATGCCACAGAGCATCTAAGCCTGTGAGCCACAACTACTGAGCCTGCGTGCCACAACTACTGAAGCCCGTGCTCTGCAACAAGAGAAGCCACCGCAATGAGAAGCCCACACACTGCAACAAAGAGTAGCCCCCGCTCACTGCAACTAGAGAAAGCCTGCGTGCAGCAACGAAGACCCAACGCAGCCAAAAATAAATAAATAAAATAAATAAATTAAAAAAGAAAAACATTCCTTTTCTTTGGTTTGGTGAACCAGCAACTAGGGACAGCATCCCTGTATATAAACTGTTAACCAAGTTAGAATTAGTCTAATGATGAACTCCCAAGTAACATTTATTTGTTCAGAAACATCTTGGCATCTACAAAGTGATAATGATTCTCATCACTTACGAGCACTGAACAATTAAAAAATATCCACTGGGCAGAAACTGTTGCATACGTGCACAGGTTGGAGATACACTGAGTGACACTGGCGGTATTTAAAGAGGAAATTTCTTCCACACTCAAATCCATGAATCTGTTTCTGGTGTGGTTCCCGTTTCCTAAGTTTAGCTTCTTCTCTGAATTACAGCTTCTTCCTCTTCTGGCCCAGCTCTTGCATTGTTGTCTCACGAGCTCCTGATACCGAGCGCTGCTCCCTCTGCAAATTCGCCTCCTTGGGTCATTGGCTGAGTGTGTCCTTTGCAGGTGTTCACTGAGCATTGACTGGCCTTTGCCATCTCTCCCAGTCTCTAAAATTCCTTGGAGTCGGCCCCATTCCTTTTGCAACCTCTAGATAAAAAGATATTCACTTCCATGGCATTCACAGAAACCATAGAGATTTTTTTCAATTAAATTCGGGTTTAATATTAAGATTCTGTATTTTGCAGTTCGATGTTAGTTTGGGTTCAGTCACTTCAGAAAATATACAACATTGGTTCTATTTTAAACCAATTCACTCTTTGTTAAGAAAAAAAAAACCCAATAACAACAAACTTTGGTAGATTTAGAGAGGAAATAATGTTGCCATCCTTTAGTTGAAGGAAAAAGGCAAAGAAGGTGCTAGTAGGTTATATAGTTTGTTTCCAGTCACTTTTGGGGTCAGATGAATTGCACGGTGTCTGTAAATCCATGATAGGGTCCTATCCTGTAGATTTTTGGCAGCAACCATGGGAGAGCCGACTGTGAATGTTTTCATCCTCCACACATGACTCCTAATGGTGATATTTGCCAGCTTTGCAAATGTAACTCCCAGTTCAATATATTCAGTATATCGAATATATTGAATATATTCAATATATTCAGTACGATGGACTGGAATTTAAAAAATTGTTACTGTCAAACTTCTCTTTTTCTTAGAGTAGTTGCCACCTGGTAGATGTGACATCATCAGTCAGAAGTTTCCCACAACCATTCCAAGTTTTAGAGGCTAAGGAAGTGATGCTCAATATTTTGGTCCAGGATCACTCTGAGGGTCTGATGAGAGCCTGGAGCTCTCCTACCCAGACAGTTGAACATATTGATATGAAATCAGAGTTTCCCTATAGTTTTAGGGAATCTATTAACACCCCAAAGCTCCTTGGGTCCATACTACAGTTTAAAAAATCCTGATCTAAGATATGTGGTATCTGTGCTAATTTATAATTTAATAAGATCTTGTATGTTTTCCAGGTACCTCTACAAGGATGGAATTCGTATACGAGATGAGCAGACATTTAAAGGACTCATCCTTGGAACAGCTGTAAGTAATAAAAACTTCCTTATCTGACATTATGGTTCAAATAGAAGCTTTTAAACTGTCATTTTGCAATAGTTGAACCATTATTTTAAGCTTTGTTATGCAGCTTGAATGATTGAATATTCTGTCATCAGTTGGATAAAGACCAGAATGTGGGGTTGAGTTGGCACGAGGGCGGGAAGACAGACAGCTCAGCTGGAATCCCAGCTCTGTGTTGATCAGTTGTGCATGAATCACAGATCTCTGAAATGAAGACATTTCTGCTCTGAGGACTGAGATATTGCATGCAAAGAATAGTTTATTGCTTGACACAAAATTGGCATTTTACTGATACTGGTAGTTGTGATTACTATTAATTTATGAAACAAGCTCATAGATATTTAGCTGATATGGGAATCCCCAGAACATCTAATCTAAGCTCTCATTTTACCAATGTTAGAAAACCAAACCAATGTTAATTTAAATTACTTGTCCAGGAGTAAAATTTCGTGGTGTCATTACTATAACCCAGGCCTCGCTACAGCTACCTCAGTGCCCTGTTGAGCATTTGCCACCTTACAGCTGGTTTCAAAAGTACATTTGAAATCCCTAAAACCTTACGTTCACCTGTCAGAATTTCTGCGTGAAATATGGATTCCCCAGTATAAAAAAGTCATGTTATGTAGTTCCATTGCTACTGAACTACAGTTTGATATTTTATTCTGAGATTTTTCTCATTTGTTAGTGTCTGTGACACAAATACTAATTTAAATTACTAAAAGTAATTTAAATTACTTTTCCCCATTGATCACAAGCTATGGGATTTTAAGCTCAGATATGTAAAATGCTCTTTGATTTGATTTGATTTGATTTTTTAAAATTGAAATATAGTTGATTTACAATGTGTTAGTTTCTGGTATACGTCAAAGTGATATATATATATGTATATATATGTGGGTGTATATATATATATTCTTTTCCATCACGGTTTATTACAGGATATTAAATATAGTTCCCTGTGCTATACAGTAGAACCTTGTTTATCTATTTTACGTATACTAGTTTGTATCGGCTAATCCCAAACTCCTAATCTATGCCTCTCCCACCCCTTTTCCCCTTTGGTAACCATAAGTTTGTTTTCTATGTCTGTGAGTCTGTTTCTGTTTTGTAATTAAGTTCATTTGTATCATGTTTTAGATTCCATATATAAGTGATATGTGATATTTCTCTTTCTCTGTCTGAGATACTTCACTTACTATGATAATCTCTAGGTCCAGCCATGTTGCTGCAAATGGCATTATTTCATTCTTTTTTATGGCTGAGTAATATTCCAGTGTGTGTTTGTGTGTGTGTGTGTGTGTGTGTGTGTGTGTGTATACACCACATCTTCTTTATCCACTCATCTGCCAATGGACATTTAGGTTGCTTCCATGTCTTGGCTATCATAAATAATGCTGCAGTGAACATTGAGGTGCATGCATCTTTTCGAATTAGAGTTTGCTCTGTATATATGCCCAGGAGTGGGATTGCTGGATGATATGGTAGTTCTATTTTTAGTTTTCTAAGGACCCTCCTTACTGTTCTCCATGGTGTCCTCTGCATCAATTTACACTCCCACGAACAGTGTAGGAGGGTTCCCTTTTCTCCAACCCTCTCCAGCATTTATTATTTGTAGATTTTTTAATGATGGCCATCCTGACTGGCTACAATGAGGTGGTACCTCATTGTAGTTTTGATTTGTGTTTCTCTAATAATTAGCAATGTTGAGCATCTTTTTATGTGCTTTTTGGCCATCTGTATGTCTTCTTTGGAGAAATGTCTATTCAAATCCTCTGCCCATTTTTTGATTGGGTTGTTTGTGTTGTTTTTGATACTGAGCTGCATGAACTCTTTGTATATTTTGGAAGTTAAGCCCTTGTTGGTTGCATTGTTTGCAAATATTTCCTTCCAGTCTGTAGGTTGTCTTTTCATTTTGTTTATGGTTTCCTTTGCTGCGCAAAAACTTATAAGGTTTGATTAGGTCCCATTTGTTTATTTTTTATTTATATCTATTGCCTTGGGAAACTGACCTAAGAAAACATTGCTGCAATTTATGTCAGAGAATGTTTTGCCTATGTTCTCTGCTAGGAATTTTATGGTTTCTTGTCTTATATTTAAGTCTTTAAGCCATTTTGAGTTTATTTTTGTGCCTGGTGTGAGGGTGTGTTCTCACTTCATTGATTTACCTGCAGCTGTGCAACTTTCCCAACACCACTTGCTGAAGAGATTGTCTTTCCTCCATTGTATATTCTTGCCCCTTTTGTTGAAGATTGACTGTAGGTGTGTGGGTTTATTTCTGGGCTCTCTATTCTATTCCATTGATCCGTAAGTTTGTTTTTGTGCCAATACCATGCTGTTTTGATACTTGTAGCTTTGTAGTATTGTCTGAAATCTGGGAGGGTTATGCCCCTGCTTTGTTCTTTTTTCTCAGGCTTGCTTTGGCAATTCTGGGTGTTTTATGGTTCCATATAAATTTTTGGATTATTTGTTCTAGTTCTGTGAACGTCATGGGTAATTTGATAGGGATTGCATTAAATCTGTAGTTTGCTTTGGGTAGTATAGCCATTTTAACAATGTTAATTCCTCCAATATAAGTAGAATGCTCTTTGATTTTTAATTAATAGGACTAATAAATACCAGAAGGCTCTGATTCCTAACTTTGTTTCTGTCTTCAATGTGGCCTCTTAATTTCAAAAGAAAACTATTTGCCATCATTCTGTAACAAACATGCCTCAAGAAATCTGGATTTTTCTTTCCTAGAAGGCCAAAGGGTTAGTTTATAGTATTAAAATAAGATCAATCATCAAATATATTTTTAAAAATTATTACTGCTTCTGTCTACTTTCCCCCTTATTAATTTTCTTTTACATAAGCCATCCCTGAAGCAAAGTGTTTTCTTCATCTTTTCCTTTCATTTTGAATTGTGTAATGTTTTAGGTAATTTTTACTATACTGCAGAATCATCACAAAAACCAGTTAAGTATAAATTTTTTAATAACAGCAACAAACAAAACTCATCACTGTGATGTGTTTTTCAGCAAATATATTTACAGATGGTTTATAAAAATTTCCAAGTGAAAAGTTGTAATTTCCATTTAAATTGCAAATACTTCTCATCAGCAAGTGCTTTATATTCTGATAATAATTACTGGTCTTATGAATATTGAGTAATGGCTAATGTTTAAAGCCATGGAAACAGGCACTTTTGCTTTCTATTTTTAAAGGATGATTCCATGTGCTTGTGAATCACTATTCAAAGAAGATTTTTGGTATCCAAAAATGTAGTCTATAATCCTTGGAATTTTTCATAATTTTAATTATAGCTCTGAAAGTCAATTTTATTTCAGAGTAGTTTATTTTTGTAGTTTTCTCTACAAAACTAAAGTAGAACTTGAAATGCCCAAGACATTTTTTCATTAAGATCTATTTACACTGCCTTTCTTTTAATGATTCTTATTGTATATATCCTTTCTGGATCAAGTTCCTTTTTGAGGAAGGCAGAGCTGCATGGTAGATGTTTGCATAGCCTTACAAATAGTAAAGCATTTATTGCTGATTCTGCTGCTGACATAGTTGTTCACAATTAGTATAAAATATACCTTTTGGTATGCCTGTGGTCCTCATAGCACAGTCTTTGACTCCCCCAAATGGGCATGGGAAATGAGGAAGAGATATTGAAAAAGGATTTATTAGTCTAATTCCTTTTTAAAAAAATCTTTCTGTCAGTTGAAAATTTGGCAAACCACATACTTTTTAAAAAAGCACTTTCCTGAGATATGTTTGACAAACAGGAGCCTGTGCATATTTAATGTGTATGAACTGATGGGTTTGGAGATAAGCATATACCCATGAAACCATCATCACAACTTGTGCCATAAACATACCCATCACCTCCAAAAGTTTCCTCCTGCCCTCTTTATGATTATTATTAATAAGAACACAACATGAAATCTACAAATGGCCAACAAATACATGAAAAGATACTCAACATCACTAATCATCAGGGAAATGCAAACTGAAATCACAATGAGAAGTCACTTCATACCAGTTAGGATGGCTATTATTAAAAAAAAAAGAAAGAAGGAAGGAAGGAAAGAAAGAAAGAAAGAGAAAGAAGGAAGGAAGGGAGAAAGGGGGGAAGGAAAGAAAGGAAGGAAGAAAGAAAGAAAGAAAGGGAGGGAGGGAGGAAGGGAGAGACAAGTGTTGTGAGGATGTAGAGAAAAGGGAACCTTCATGCACTGTTGATAGGAATAGAAATTGGTGCATCCAGTATGGAGCTTCCTCAAAAAATTAAAAATAGAACTTCCTTATGATCCAGCAATCCCACTTTTGGGTGTTTATCCAAAGGAATTGAAATCAGAATCTTGAAAAGATACCTGCGCTCCCAGGTTCATTGCAGCTTTATTCACAATAGCCAAGACATGGAAGCAATCTGTCTACTGACAGATGTGTGGATAAAGCAAATGTGGTATGTGCATACAATGAAATATTATTCAAGCTTAAAAGAAGGAAATCCTGCCATTTCTGACAAAGTGGCTGAATTTGGAGGACATTAGGCTAAGTGAAATAAGCCAGATACAGAAGGATAAATACTACATGATATCACTTATATGAGGAATTTAAAATAGTCAAACTTATAGAAGCACAGAGTAGCACAGAATAGTGATTGCCAGAGGCTGGGAGAGAAGAAAATGGGGAGGTATTACTAACCAAAGGGTACAAAGTTTCAGTTATTCTAGGTGAATAAAGCCTAGAGATCTACTATACAAAATAGTGTCAAACCACATTCTGCTTCAAGAATAAACGATTTTTTATGCTACATTATATCATTTTCTACATGTTGGTTACATATAGAGAAATTTTGTAATTAAACCCAACAAAGGCTTAGACTAAAACACAAGTGTGTTATTTTAAGCATTAATAAGGCATAGTTAGGGACTTCCCTGGTGGCGCAGTGGTTGAGAATCAGCCTACCAATGCAGGGGATATGGGTTCGATCCCTGGTCTAGGAAGATCCTACATGCCACAGAGCAACTAAGTCCGTGCACCACAACTACTGAGCCTGAGCTCTGGAGCCCGTGAGCCACAACTACTGAGCACACATGCCACAACTATTGAAGCCCACATGCCTACAGCCTGAGCTCCACAACAGGAGAAACCACCGCAATGATAAGCCCACGCAAGGCAATGAAGAATAGCCCCTGCTCGCTGCAACTAGAGAAAGCCTGCGTGCAGCAACGAAGACCCAACACCGCAAAAAATAAATAAATAAATAAATAAAATAAATAAATTAAAAAAGTTATTAAAAAAAGGCATAGTTATTTATTTAGCATAATTTGTTCTTATAGTGACTGTGTAGATGGTGCAGGGAAGAGTAATTATCTTTATAAGAGTTATAACCATTGAATTTTTATGTAGGAAAACAGAATGATCACATATTAGGAGAGTGTATCTTAAAATGCACAAACCTGTGAGGATACAATGAATCTCACTGAACATAAAGACCGTTGCCTTTGGTATAACTTTCTGTTCTGTGTATAGCTGAACACCACCGGTAAGGCAGGTGGTGTCTCCAAAGTACAGACGACACAGAGGGTGCTAATGCTTCCACGTCTCAGAGCATGAGCAGCTGGTCTGTTCTTTGAAAGCACAGTTTAATATTTCTTGTCTTATTAGTCTGTCAACCTGCTTTCCAGTCATCATTGCACTGACACAGTAGACATATTTTCACTGATTATATTTTTCCTTGCCAATGAATTTCCCTTTGTCCTTTCTTGTCTCCTTAGTAGGGCACCAGAAATCTCTTTTGTGGAAATGATACCTCATAGCCACATTCCTCATAGGACCACTGAACTAGAAGGGATGTTATTCGTTTTAGTCAGTCATTATCTTTTAACCTGCATTTCCTCTTCAGTGCATAACTTTATATTTCTTCCTCTTCCTTTTCTTTAGGTATTTACTTATTTCTAAGTGGGATATTTGATCTGGAGCATCTTTATTAGATAATGGCAGGCTTTCATACTTGAGTTAAGTTGTTTTGTGTAGCTCCGTATCCTAAATATAAACGTCTTATCCATCACCTACTGCAATTATGGAAGGTGTAAGAAATCAGACTGAACTCAGTTTGATCTGACCGAAAATGTGTGGCACTTCTTAGCTATTTAGTCTTGAGCTTCTCATTGAAAAATTCTAAACCTTAGTTTTCTTTTGTTGTTTTTTAAATGAGGATAATAATGGTGATTTACCTGAATGACTCTGTGAAGCACTTGGCAAGAGTAAATCCTGCAATAATAATACTTAAATACTTATATTTGTTACCATTCTTATCATTATTTTGTGATAATTATTTCAGTAATTACTTTCTGCACAACTTCTTTGAAGAAACAGCTGATTTTTAAATGGTGTGTTTTTAAATACAAAATTAAATTTAGCCAGTGATACAAAAGTATCATTAATTTTATTTCTTCGACCTTGATCTTGTCTAGTTTATCTTAAAGGACCTTCTAATTTTATTTCTTAAGATAAGCCATAACTGGCTGTAAATGCTAAAAAAAATTTTAAACGTGAAACATCCCCTAATTACAAAGTTAATATTTCAAAGGTTTTATTTAAGCTTCTTATTTTCTTTTTCAGAAACCTAATTAAAATTCTTTAAGAACCTAGTGTTACAAGGAATGGCATACCTAGCATACTTTTGAATTTATAGATACTTTGAAAATCTAAAAATTTTGACTGGAACAAAAGAATATATGAGTGAACTGTAGCAATGGAGAGCAGATCAGTGGTTTCCTGGGGCCGGGAGTCGGCGGGGGTAGGATTGGCTGCAGAGGATGTGAGGATATTATTTGGGGTCACAGAACTATTCCACATCATAGTTGTGGAGCTGGTTAAAAGACACATACACTTGTCACTACTAATTTCTTTATATACTTAAAACTGGTGAATAGTTATTGTACGTAAATCATACCTCAACAAAGCTGACCAAAAAGGACAAATATAAATATCTCATTAATATTTAACAGATATTTCTCTGAATATACCCTCATTCCCATTTTCATTTGCTAAATCTGTGTCATCTTAAATAGTGGCTGATAGTAAGTCTTGGAGTCAAAAAGTAAAATGTCTCCAACTTTTTCTTTTAGGAAATAGTTTGCATTTCCATTTGCATTTTAGAATTAGCTCGTTCATTTTAAACCCCTCCCTCGCCCCCAGTCAAAGCCCTCTGAGATTCTGATTGGAATTACATTGAATCTATGGATCAATTTGTTGGGGTGTCTGTCACCAAACACAAACACACCATACATGTATTCAGACCAGGCAGAATAAAATGGGTTATTTTTAGTAGAACATTTTAGTTGCATTAATAATTTGGGTAAAATCATATCACATCCTCAGCAGGTAACAACATCGCATGTACCTTGGATAGAGCAATCAGGCAGCTTTCCTGGGACCTGAGGCACTTGGGGCTAGTGTGCATCTGTGGGGACTGTATATTTGATCTTATTTCCTGAGCATCATTAAAATTCAGTTTCTAAGCACTTCTCTAGGAATAGTTTTGTTCTTGCATTATTCAATTGTGTCTTTCCAACTGGCTTTGTGATCCTGTCTGAGATACATTGGATGGGAAAGCAGTGGTACCATATTCCCTGTGGTTAAGACCCAGAGCATCCCACCTGGGGGCAGGATTGGCTGCCTGTCAGGGGCAACATCCAGTCCACCCCACAGCTTCATCCCTTTTCCTCGCTGACATGTCCCAGCAGGAGTTTCACTCTGGCGAGCCCTCTTTTGGGCACTGCCTGAAAAGGAGGCTTTGAGGACTTTTCCCTCTCTGTACCATCCCAGATAAAATCTGTATGACATAAAGAGTAACCTGACTTTGAAAATGTCCAAGTTTGTTCTTCAATAGGAAGTGTATGTTAGGAACAGAGGCATTCTCTGATATCCTTGGGCTCTCTGAGGTCACCCAGGGGAGGCCCAGACTCTCACACTGAGAGCCGGGTCGGTGCCGGGGATAGAGCATCTCCTGTCTCCGGTCCCTGTGCCTGCATGCAGGGGCCTATGCTCGGCGGGGATCAGAGGGAAGGAAGGCCTTGGCCGGACTTCAAGCGATGTCTGGAAGGTAAAATGACTCGGGGGTCTGAGTAGGTTTGGAAGTCATTCTGTAAACAGAATCGCTGCCACTTCATCTGCGTTTGAGTTTTTGATTGAATTTCTTTTTCTGACTTATGTTTTAAGAGGGCAGTTTGTGGATTAATGTTCTCAGGCTAAAACTTTCATCTGCCCTGCAGTGAGCTCGGTCGTGTTCCCAAACCAGAGGACACCCAGCCTGGCAGCCTGTTCGAATCAGCCGGCGAGCTCATAGAAATAGCGTGTCTGCCCCCCTGCCCCCCAGGGCATCAGAAGCTCAGGAGGAGGATGCTGGCGGCGGTGGTCTCCTCTCACGCTCCCTGGAAGAGTCTAGCAGCAGTCGGGGTTTAGAGTCACTCTCTCCACCTTAAAGGTGTCACACAGCTAGAGATGCTTGCCAGTCTTGTTGGGTTTAAGTTTCCTTTTTTTGTCTCCAGCCCTCTCCTAACAATCGTCACCCGTAATTCATAAACTGTCTACTTCATAAACAGTGTCTACTGTTAAGGTGTTGTCAGGGCTCTTGCTTCTCTGGATGCTCTAGGGGAGAATCGTTTCCTGCTCAGTTGGGTTTCAGCTGGATCCAGCTCCTTGCGCCTGTAGGACCGTAGGCTGAAGGCCCATCCCAGCGTCCAGAGGCCGCTGCACCCCTCAGCCCGGGGCTGCCGGCCTCCACCGTCAAAGCCAGCAGCAGAGGTGGCGTCTGTCCCTCTCAGACCCTAGTCTCTGCTCTCTCTTCCGTCACATCTCAGCATGGACTCTTCCTTCCTTTTCCATTTTTTAAGGACTCCTGTGGTTAGATTTGTCCCACCCAGATAATCTGAGATAATGTCCACATTCCAAAGTCCTTACCCTTAATCACACCGGCAGAGCCCCATTTGTCATGTATGGTGACACCGTATCCCAGGTTCTGGGATCAGTGCATGAACACTTCGGGAGGCCACTATTCTGCTTCCACAGTAACATTAAACCTTTTTTTTTTCTTTAAACATCTTTATTGGAGTACACTTGCTTTACAGTGTTGTGTTAGTTTCTGCTGTATAACAAAGTGAATCAGTTATACATATACATATATCCCCATATTCCCTCCCTCTTGTGTCTCCCTCCCGCCCTCCCTATCCCACCACTCTAGGTGGTCACAAAGCACGAGCTGCTCTCCCTGTGCTCTGTGGCTGCTTCCCACTAGCTATCTATTTTACGTTTGGTAGTGTATACATGTCCATGCCACTCTCTCACTTCATCCCAGCTTCCCCTTCCCCCTCCCCATATCCTCAAGTCCATTCTCTATGTCTGCGTCTTTATTCCTGTCCTGCCCCAAGGTTCTTCAGAACCTTTTTTTTTTAAATACCATATATATGTGTTAGCATATGGTATTTGTTTTTCTCTTTCTGACTTACTTCACTGTGTATGACAGATTCTAGGTCCATCCACCTCACTACAGATAACTCAATTTCGTTTCTTTTTTATGGCCAAGTAATATTCCATTGTATATCTGTGCCACATCTTCTTTATCCATTCGTCTGTCGATGGACACTGAGGTTGCTTCCATGTCTGGCTATTGTAAATAGTGCTGCAGTGAACACTGTGGTCCATGACTCTTTTGAATATGGTTAAACCTTCTTTGATAACACAATTAATGGTTCTGTATTATTAGCCATATGGATGTGTTATGATTAATTTTAAACATTTATTATTGGAGGTCTATATGTTTTCCAATTGTGTTGTTTTCAGTAGTACTGTGGGGATATCCCTTCGGCCTTCATTTTCTTTTGTTACATCCTTAAGTGAAATCATTTGTCTTTTTGGTACCAGATCCTTTCCTTGGTGGCAAGAAGCCTGGGAGGGTCTGTCACTTTCAGTCCCAGGGCAGTTATCTAAATAACTTAAGGATGCGTCCAGTGGCCTTTTTTTATTAACATTTTAATCCACTCATGGTTGTAATACTGCAGCAGCTCCTGGTGTTTCCCTTTTCCCAACCACCTTGCACACCACCACCAGATCAGACGTAGGAGCGGGGCACCCAGTGCTTTAGCTCCTCGGCCAAGGTCAGATGGCTATAGTGAGCGGGGGTCCGGGTCCAGATCCGTGCTCCCAGCCTCTACACGTGCTGCCTGTTCTGAGCTCCTTTCCTGATGGCCTCTCCCTTCAAAGCCAGGTCAAGGTAGCCTCTGTTTCTCCCCTCTGGTTTCCCACTCTGCGCAATCCCGTCACCCCTCCCCGTGGAGGCTTCTGCTTCTACCTGCAGGTTGGAAGGATCGTGGGGGGCCTGTGTTTGCTACTAACCACCACGGTTAGTTAGCAGTAACTACCACGTGGCTCACGTTAGGTGTTTACATGCAAACTAGCGGCCACTTAGACACCTGTCCTGAGCCCTGGACCATAACATGTCCAGGGCATGAAGATAGTAGCTCCCCACAGACTTGCTGTAAGGCGTAAACAGGGTGATTTATATAAGGTGGCCGGGCCAGTGCCTGGCAGACAGTAAGTGACACAGAGGGGTTTGCTCTTGTTACTGTTCAGGTGACCCTCTTGGAGGAGTGCGCGTTCGCCAGGTGCAGACTGGAACTCGAGGGTGGAAAGCAGGGCGGGAGAGCACAGCAAGCAGATGGGAGCACAAGGGGACCCGTGAGTCCAGGCGCGGAGGCATGAAAGGGTGGTGGGTGAGAGGCTTGCAGAGCCGCCTTCTCGAAGGCGGGAGGGCCGCGGAGACCCAGGTGGCAGCGGGCCTGTGCTGAGGGGTCTCGTCGCTGAGGAGGTGCTGAGAGGCGATTGAATCAGGTTTATACACATTTTTTTGGTGGCCGTCTAGTAAATGTCTGCATGCGTCCAAAATGCGAGGCAGGTAAAGAAATTAGTTAAAAACATAGTGGGAATGAAGACAAGTGCAGTGGGGACGGCGTGGTGGGGTAGGAGCCACAGCGGCCCTGGGTGGGCAGCGGGTGGAAGCGGGCGGTCAGCGGAGTCAGCAACAACGCTGAGCCCTGGGTGAGGCCCCGGAAGGGCCGTGCGGGGGTCCCCGTGCCAGGCTGGGCTGGAGGGCCCCAGAGGACCCCCGGGGGACGCCTGGCAGGCAGCTGGCAATGCAGGTCCGACCCGGAGGAACACACTGGGACGTCGTCAGCATAGGTGGGCCGGGGGGTCACGAGGTGTGTGAGGCTTTGTCGTGAGGGTCATCGGCAGCCCTGTCTTTACAGGGCACTGAACCGGGGGGCACGGTTTCCATTCGGTCGTGTCGGGAAGGACTGTGATTAGCGGGGCGTGCTGTGTGTTTGGAGGTGCAGACCTTGGTGGCAGCAGGGACAGCTGAGTAAGCGGCAGGAGAAGGTGGGAGGGAGGGGCGTGAAAACAGAGAGTCGAGGTGCCTGTCCCAGGCACGGAAACTTTGCCCACCGGCCGGGACACCTCTCCTCACGTCACTTGCAGACGGGACTGCAGCCTTAGCTACCGTGTGTCAGGCAGAGGTTTACACGTTCTTGGCGCAGCAGGCTGAGTGTGAACACGGACGCTGCCCCATGGCTGTCGCCCACTGTGAAAGGATGACGACGCCCAGGTCCTGTTCCTCGGTCGCGATGGCAGGACGGCCCTCTGAGGCGTGGTTATGCCCCTTCCCTCCTGCAGGTGGCGCTGTGTCCTCACAGTCCCGGCCTAGGCCACGCAGCTGCCACGCCGGGGCTGCCCCGTCCACCCCAGCCGGCCCGCCCGGCGCGTGCTTCTTAGCAGGGTCCCGGAGATGCGTGGCGGCGAGATGAGGGCGGCATTTATACTTCAGCGACACTCTCAGTGCGGTGAGGGGAAAAACTATACGTGGGGTACAATTTCAGACGGAGAGATATCTGGATTTTTGGTAACTTTCCCTCCCTCCCCAGATTTGTAGCAACTAGCGGGCTGTCTTACACACAGCAGCCAACCTGGGTTGGGTTTCCTGTTTCTGATTTGCACAACTCTATATAACCAGTGTTTGCGTTTTCAGGCTCAAAATCAAGCGTGAGTCCTCGAGTTTGCCAGGTAGTGTGACCGTCTGCGTTCATCATCAAAGTGACCCTGAACGTGACACTTTCTGGTTTCCAGCGATCACCTGATGAGGACAGTGCAGTGGCCACCGGTTCCCGGGTGGGAATCACGGGGTTCATGGCGGTGCCTTTGATGCGCTGTCCCGTTGAACCTGGCCCGCCCGGACCGCACTGGCTCCATCTGCCTTCTGTTAAGAGGCCACGTTTAGAATTGTTTACTGAAACAGTTGGGAAAAAAGATGTTATATTAAGCTGGATACACATTTCTGAGTGTGTGTAATTATAGAAAGGGAGAGAGAGAAGCAGAAGAATGGGCAGCCAAAAACGTTACAGTTGGTAATTACCAGGGGCTGGGATTTTTAAGTTTTTTTTTTTAAATGCACTTTTCTGCACTGTTTGAATTTTCCTCAGGCAGTATGTCATTTTTTAAATGACTTTGGTGACGTATAGTGTACATACCATAAATTTCACCCATTTAAAGCAGTATGTAATTTTTACAAAAGACACGACACCATTAAAAACCACAGGCAGGTCAGACCAAAAAAAAAGATGGGCTTCACCGAACATGCCTTCCTGTACTTTTCCTGTGGTGGGAAAAGTCATATGTGTGGAGAATTTTAGAAGATTTTTTTTTGGATGAAGGTGACATATCAGCTCAACCAACAATTTTTAAAAACAGAAGCAGAGTTTGCTTTAAAATTGTTCTTCTTTCTCAGTCCCCTGGGATTGCACCGTATCAAGAATAGTTCAGGTCGCCTTTATTTCAGTAAAGCAGGGTATGCAATTAAACAATTTTGGTGTTTTCTGGAATGGTTTGGAACTTTTGCATTTCTAACCTTAAACTTTTTCAAAGATTCCAAAAGTTTCGAAATTGCAGCCTTGGGTTGGAAAACTCCCAAGAGCAATTTCCTATGAAATTGTGCTGTTTCTATTTCAGGAGAGAAACAGTGACCACATAATAGAATTTGATGATTTCCTATTCAGTAACTAGGTGTGAACTGAAAAAAAAAAAAGAAGCTTTTCAGAAATGCATTCCAACTCTTCAAACGATATCTTTTGAAAGACAAGTAGAGAATTAATAGAGGAAAACATTTTATATTAATGGTTTGTTTTTTTAGTTAGTTAAAGTTTGCATCCTCAGAAGAATTTCACATCCAAAATGAAAATGCAGTGACACACATTTATATGATGTCCTTGATTCCATGCTAAGTGGGAAGATTTGCCTAAATGTTGAGAGTTGTGACAGTCTTTGAAAAGCCCAGAGAAAGGGATTTGAGGAGGTTTCTTTTTCTTTTTTTTTTTTTAAATTGAAGTGTAATTGACTTACAGTATTATATTAGTTTCATGTGTACAACATAGCGATTCAATATTCTTATACATTACAAAATGAACACCATGATGTCTAGTTACCATCTGTCATCATACAAAGAAATTAAAATGTAATTGACTATATTCCCCACACTATACCTTTCATAACCATGACTCATTTATTTTATAACTGGAGGTTTGTATCTCTTAATCTTCCTCACGTATTTCATTCACCACCCCCCTTCCCTCTGGCAACCACCTGTTAGTTCTCTGTATCTATGAGACTGTTTCTGTTTTGTTATGTTTGTTCATTTGCTTTGTTTTTAAAATTCTACATGTAAGTGAAATCCTACAGTATTTGTCTTTCTTTGTCTGACTTTTTTCACTCAGCATAATACTCTCTAGGCTCATCCACGTTGCTGCAGAAGGCAAGATGTTATCATTTTGTATGGCTGAGTAGTTTTCCATTGTGTATATGTACCACATCATCTTTATCCATTCCTCTCTTGATGGGCACTTAGGTTGCTTCCATATCTTGGCTATTGTAAAGAATGCTGTAATGAACATAGGGGTCTATACATCTTTTCAAATTAGTGTTTTAGCTTCCTTCAAAAATATACCCAGGGGCTTCCCTGGTGGCACAGTGGTTAAGAATCCTCCTGCCAATGCAGGGGAAATGAGTTCGAGCCCTGGTCCGGGAAGATGCCACATGCCACGGAGCAACTAATCCCATGCGCCACAACTACTGAAGCCTGTGCTCCTAGAGCCTGTGCTCCGCAACAAGAGAAGCCACCACAGTGAGAAGCCCACGCACCGCAGGGAAGACCCAATGCAGCCAAAAATAAATAAAGTAAATAAATGTATGAAAAAAATATACTCAGAAGTGGAATTGCTGGATCATATGGTAGTTCAAGTTTTAATTTTTTGAGGTACTTCCTTACTGTTTTCCGTAGCAGCTGCAGCAATTTGCATTCCTACCAACAGTGCACGAGGGCTTGCTTTTCTCCACACCCTCACCAACACTTGTTATTTGTTGTCTTTTTAATAATAGCCATTGAGAGGTGTCAGGTGACTATCTCATTGTGGGTTTGATTTGCAATTCCCCAATGATTAGTGATGTTGAGCATCCTTTCATGTGTCTGTTTATGATGTGCTGCATTGTGCTTAGCACTTTGCATTCATCTCTTTTCATCATAAGAAACCAGAGTGTTTCAGAGGAGTAAAATAAATTATTCATGTAAGGGACAGTATATAACAATGTATAGAAAGATGATTATATTCAGAACAGGGTCATACAACAGATGGTGTAATTCTTATCATAACTTGTGAGTCATGAGGAAGCTGAGTGACCTGTGCTTGTGAAATATGGTCACTAGAGGCAGTGCCCACCTGCACTGGAGCCTGCCTTTGTCCTGCTGCAAAGCCCCACTTGGTCTCACGTACACCCTTAAACTGTCTATCCAAGGGTCCGGGCTTGGCAGTGTTTGTAACATGAATCTGTAACCTTGGAGATTTTCCTGTTCTAACCTTTATTTTCACCTGTGGAACATCAGAGAATTTTCTGATTTCTTTCTGGGATTAAAAAAAAAAAACAGTCTAGCCTGATCTAGTTCAGTCTTGCATCAATTTTAAATTCTTCCCCGTCCCTTGCTCAGGCTCCCTCTTGGCCCGAGGGACCTGATGTACAACGGGGACAAGTTCACATGCATCCACCTTAAACTATGACTCTGGAGGTCTTGTTGCGAACGGCTGACTGCTGCCGTATTTGGGGGTAGCTGGAGATGCGGCTTGCAGCGGTGCTCCCGGATGATGCTAGCTTGCATTTTCTCAGAAGCATCACTTGGTGATCTTGAAGGGACTTGGAGCGTCATCATGCTCAACCCTTCCATTCTTTTTTGCCTTATTTTGTTAACTGGAACTGGATATGTTAACTGATTTTATCAAAGATTACCAGGCACATTAATGGCTGGCCAGAACTGGAAGCCAGGATTTTAGACCACCAGTCGGTTATTTTCCAGGATGCCGTGACTGCCAGGCCATGCTGACTGTGTACACAACTGATAAAGAGAAACTGTTATTATTTTTTTAACATCTTCATTGGAGTATAATTGCTTTACAATAGTGTGTTAGTTTCTGCTTTATAACAAAGTGAATCAGCTATATGTATACATATATCCCAATATCCCCACCCTCTTGTGTCTCCCTCCCATCCTCCCTTTTCCCACCCCTGTAGGTGGTCACAAAGCACTGAGCTGATCTCCCAGTGCTATGTGGCTGCTTCGCTCTAGCTATCTGTTTTACATTTGGTAGTGTATATATGTCCACGCCACTTCATCCCAGCTTACCCTTCCCCCTCCCTGTGTCCTCAAGTCCATTCTCTATGTCTGCTTCTTTATTCCTCTCCTGCCCCTATGTCCTTCAGGACCATATATATATTTTTTTTAGATTCCATATATATGTGTCAGCATATGGTATTTGTTTTTCTGTTTCTGACTTACTTCACTCTGTATGACAGACTCTAGATCCATCCACCTCACTACAAATAACACAATTTTGTTTCTTTTTATGGCTGAGTAATATTCCATTGTATATATGTGCCACATCTTCTTTATCCATTCATCTGTCGACGGACACTTAGGTTGCTTCCATGTCCTGGCTATTGTAAATAGAGCTGCAATGAACATTGTGGTACATGACTCTTTTTGAATTATGGTTTTCTCAGGGTATATGCCCAGTAGTGGGAATGCTGTGTCATATGGTAGTTCTATTTTTAGATTTTTGAGGAACCTCCATACTGTTCTCCATAGTGGTTGTATCAATTTACATTCCCACCAACAGTGCAAGAGGGTTCCCTTTTCTCCACACCCTCTCCATCATTTACTGTTTGTAGATTTTTTGATGATGGCCATTCTGACTGGTGTGACGTGATACCTCATTGTAGTTTTGATTTGCATTTCTCTAATGATTAGTGATGTTGAGCATCCTTTCATGTGTTTGTTGGCAATCTGTATAGCTTCTTTGGAGAAATGTTTGTTTAGGTCTTCTGACATTTTTTGATTGGGTTGTTTGTTTTTTTGATATTGAGCTGCATGAGCTGCTTGTAAATTTTGGAGATTAATCCTTTGTCAGTTGCTTCATTTGCAAATATTTTCTCCCATTCTGAGGGTTGTCTTTTCATCTTGTTTATGGTTTCCTTTGCTGTGCAAAAGCTTTTAAGTTTCATTAGGTCCCATTTGTTTATTTTTGTTTTTATTTCCATTTCTCTAGGAGGTGGGTCAAAAAGGATCTTGATGTGATTTATGTCATAGAGTGTTCTGCCTATGTTTTCCTCTAAAGTTTTATAGTGCCTGGCCTTACATTTAGATCGTTAATCCATTTTGAGTTTATGTTTGAGTATGGTGTTGAGGAGTGTTCTAATTTCATTCTTTTACATGTAGCTGTCCTGTTTTCCCAGCACCACTTATTGAAGAGGCTGTCCTTTCTCCACTGTACATTCCTGCCTCCTTTATCAAAGATAAGGTGACCATATGTGCGTGGGTTTATCTCTGGGCTTTCTATCCTGTTCCATTGATCTATATTTCTGTTTTTGTGCCAGTACCATAATGTCTTCATTACAGTAGCTTCGTAGAATAGTCTGAAGTCTGGGAGCCTGATTCCTCCAGCTCTGTTTTTCTTCCTCAAGATTGCTTTGGCTACTCAGGGTTTTTTTTGTGTTTGCATACAAACTGTGAAATTTTTTGTTCTAGTTCTGTGAAAAATAGTTTGATAGTGAGTGCATTGAATCTGTAGATTTCTTTGGATAATATAGTCATTTTCACAATGTTGATCCTTCCAATCCAAGAACATGGTATATCTCTCCATCTGTTTGTATCAACTTTAATTTCTTTCACTGGTGTCTTATAGTTTTATTCATACAGGTCTTTTGTCTCCTTAGGTAGATTGATTCCAAGGAAATTTATTCTTTTTATTGCAGTGGTAAATGGGAGTGTTTCCTTAATTTCTCTTTCAGATTTTTCATCATTAGTGTATAGGAATGGAAGAGATTTCTGTGCATTAATTTTGTATCCTGCTACTTTACCAAATTCATTGATTAGCTCTAGTAGTTTTCTGGTAGCATCTTTAGGATTCTCTATGTATAGCATCGTGTCATCTGCAAACAGTGACAACTTTACTTCTTCTTTTCTGATTTGGATTCCTTTTATTTCTTTTTCTTCTCTGATTGCTGTGGCTTAAACTTCCAAAACTATGTTGAATAATAGTGGTGAGAGTGGACCGCCTTGTCTTGTTCCTGATCTTAGAGGAAATGGTTTCAGTTTTTCACCATTGAGAATGATGTTGGCTGTGGGTTTGTCATATATGGCCTTTATTATGTTGAGGCAATTTCCCTCTATGCCCACTTTCTGGAGGGTTTTTATCATAAACGGGTGTTGAATTTTGTCGAAAGCTTTTTCTGCATCTATTGAGATAATCATATTGTTTTTCTCCTTCAATTTGTTAATATGGTGTTTCACATTGATTGATTTGCATATAGTGAAGAATCCTTGCATTCCTGGGATAAACCCCGCTTGATCATGGTGTATGATCCTTTTAATGTGCTGTTGGGTCCTGTTTGCTAGTATTTTGTTGAGGATATTTGCATCTATGTTCATCTGTGATATTGGCCTGTAGGTTTCTTTTTTTGTGGCATCTTTGTCTGGTTTTGGTATCAGGGTGATGGTGGCCTCGTAGAATGAGTTTGGGAGTGTTCCTCCCTCTGCTATATTTTGGAAGAGTTTGAGAAGGGTAGGTGTTAGCTCTTCTCTAAATGTTGATAGAATTTGCCTGTGAAGCCATCTGGTCCTGGGCTTTTGTTTGTATCTTACTTCATTTATCCTAAAAACTCAGAATTAAAATTACTAATGACATCTTTGCTTGTATTTCTTCTCATCCACTCAACAGAAGAATAATCAAATGTTATTCCAATATTTCTACTTTCCTAATGGTCGAGCCAGTTTCTTACTCCAGAATTTCCATTTCTGTTCATAAAAATTTCTCGCACTGAGACCTTGGAATTCTCTTTTACTTCCCTTCTCTCTCATCTTGTATGTTGGCCTTTGATTCTCCCCTTCCTCGCCCTCCCTCTTCCTTGACATGGGCCTCTCTTCATCATGTGCTGCCTGCGGTTACACCGAGCGGGTCTTCTGACCATCTTTTCCTGTCTCTTGTTCACTCTTTGCATCTCTGTCAGATTTATCTTCAGCCGCTTTTCTCTCATCAGTTTCTGGCGCCCAGTGCCACTGCTGGGGTGAAACCAGCCTCTCCCTTCTCATTCTCAAGCTGCTGTGTGACCTCATCGGATGATCAGCTCCTTTTACTTCCGTACTCCATATAATCCTTCACTGAGGTTAGTTTCTTTGTTTTGTTTTGTTTTGTTTTTTGCGGTACGTGGGCCTCTCACTGTTGTGGCCTCTCCTGTTGTGGAGCACAGGCTCTGGATGTGCAGGCTCAACAGCCGTGGCTCACGGGCCCAGCCGCTCCGTGGCATGTGGGATCTTCCCGGACCGGGGCACGAACCCACATCCCCTGCATCGGCAGGCGGACTCTCAACCTCTGTGCCACCAGGGAAGCCCTCTGAGGTTAGTTTTTATTTGCTATGATTTATGCTGTTTTCCCATCACCGGCCTCTTTCCCATGTTCCCATCCCTGTAAACATTCCTCAAGACACAAATCAAGTTATTTTACCATGTTCCCTGACAGTTTCAGTCCAGAGGATCTCTGTCGCTCCAGCTAAAACATTGGGCTGCCTCCCACTGTTTAGAATATACTGTATGCCATGTGGTACTGTGGTTGTTTCACAAGTGCGGGTCCTGATTCACACGCGTTCTGTGCACTCAGTGGGCACAGGGACTGCGATGGTCTCGGACACGAGCATAGGTGACACGGCCCACCTGGAGCTGCAGGAGCTCTCATGGAGCTGTTTACATTTCAGGTTGGGGTGACGATAACCCCCCAGAAGCTCTTACTCATTTAATATGAAAGTTGGCCCTTATTTCTTATTTGTGCTTAGAAAAGATTAGCATGTTAAAGAAACCTGTGCCAAAGCCCAGACAAGACACACTGCCTGGGACCTCTAGGAGGAGCACGGTTAAGAGACGTCTCTGTAGCCTTGGCGAGGTTTTCTGGAGACATAGCCTCGCCCACGACGGGAAGATAAATGGAGGGCCTAACTCTGCTAAGCAGAAGCAATCCACAAAAGTCAGCATTAATCCAAACCTAAGCTATGTTTCTTCTGATTTTGCGCTAAACTCTACAGGAGTTGAGTGGAGAACAAAAACAGCTCTTTGTCTTTAGCTGTTAAATTCCAAGGGCTCAAAACATAAAGTCATTAATATATTATTGATTAGATGCTGATCCTGGAAAACTGGAAGCAACAGTTACAATTTTCTAGACGGCAATTAATCTCAGTTCTTCCTCTGAAGCTGGTTGAAAGCTTGTCACGAGGTAGGAAAGAGAACAAGTTTGTATAAAAATACCCCTGGTGAAACATAGAAAGAGCAGTCACACATATAATTATATTATCACTCACCTTGATGTGCCATACAGAGCTAGTGTGATAAATTTTATTCTGCACTCACATTTTAGAAATAGCAAATCTACCACTCTGATAAAGAAGCTAGACCACGTCTTAGAAACCATGAGCGAGACACAGCCAAGTCCATCAAAAATGGCGAGGAAAGCGTTTTATTAACTGATGCTCTAGCTCCCTGAGTGATATTTTATATGTATATATGTATATATATATATTTACATCTATCTATCTATCTATCTATCTATCTATATATATATATATATATTAGTGTGTTGTCGGTTTTAAACTCGTTTGGGTAAAATAAAAGCACTTCGTACATTATGTAATTCACATTTGCTTCAGCAAGTACTTTAATATATTTCAGCAAATTGCAGTTATGGTATGGGAATCATATTTTATTGATTTTGTTGAGATAGAGCAGTGGTTCTTTTTTTTTTTTTTTTTTTTTCTTTTTGTGGTATGCGGGCCTCTCACTGTTGTGGCCTCTCCCGTTGCAGAGCACAGGCTCCGGACGCGCAGGCCCAGCGGCCACGGCTCACAGGCCCAGCCGCTCCGCGGCATATGGGATCCTCCCAGACCAGGTCACGAACCTGTATCCCCTGCATCGGCAGGCGGACTCTCAACCACTGCGCCACCAGGGAGGCTGTAGAGCAGTGGTTCTTCATTGGAGCTTTTTATAAGAATCACTTGGAGAATTTGTGGAAATAAACAATGACTGTGTGACCCCAGCCCAATTAAGTCAGAATCTCTCAGAGTGGGTGCCTCAAATCCACAGTAAAAGAAAAAGTTCTCCAAGCGCTTTTAATGTTCAACCAGGGTTGAGACATAGTGATGAAAGGTTACATTGAGCTGAAATGACTTCCTAATATTGTTCTAGTTATTTTTGTATTTTTTTTCTCCAAAGAAATAAGAGGGCTGCAAATGCTAGAAAAAACCAAAAACTAGGTAATTAGAGCTTTTTGATAATTGGAATAGATGATGAATAAGAGTTAACAGCCTCAAGTTCTAAGCCTTTGATAGCTTCTAATTCTTTCTTTGTCAAGCTTTGGTCTTGAACTAGGGCCATAGAGGTACTTTAACTCTTTTGGGGCACCGAGTGTCTATTTAATACATAACTTATACAGTTTAATTGATCCCCAGTGTCGTGAACTGTTAAAGCCCCTCTGGCAGCATCTACCACCAAGTGGTGACTTACAGTACAGCCAATGGCAAGAGCAGGGGTGGTTTTGTGACTTGAGGCAAATTCTGTCATTTCTTCATATTTCTCATCTCATTTTGGCAAATGAGAGTAATACTGTAGTCTCTAGGGAATGCTAATATTTTAAAACTAATTTTATCTAGAAATATACCAGGGTAGAATGTCAATTTAAAGTAAAATGAAGAGCCATGAAATATTCTAGTTACTTATCACAGTGGATTTTCTGACTATCAATCCTTTTACTTTGAAGGAGAAATATAAATGAAAGTATATTCTTAGAAAGACTGTTATTTATGTCTGTCAAAGCCAAGATTCTCAGGGACTCAGGCTTAAATGCCAGTTTATCTGCTCAATGGGCCAAGTGAAAATCAACTTCCTTCCAGAGTTGACTTGAACTTATATTTCTAATCAAAAGTGGCTCTGCAACATAGAGAATGGACTTGAGGACACTGGGATGGGGTATGATAAGCTGGGATGAAGTGAGAGAGTGGCATGGACATATATGCACTACCAAATGTAAAATAGATAGCTAGTGGGAAGCAGCCGCATAGCACAGGGAGATCAGCTCGGTGCTTTGTGACCACCTAGAGTGGTGGGACAGGGAGGGTGGGAGGGAGATGCAAGGGGGAGGGGAGATGGGGATATATGTATATGTATAGCTGATTCATTTTTTTATACAACAGAAACTAACACAACAATGTAAAGCAATTATACTCCAATAAAGTTGTTTAAAAAAAGTTACTTAGGGGGTTTCAAAAACTATTATATATCTTATTAATATAAAAACTTGAACCATGTGAATACTTGAAACTCTCATGAAATTTAAAGTAAGGGAAGAGGGAGGAGCTAATAGAAATAGGATGTCAAGCTGGTCACAATTTTTAAGTGTCAGTCTGTATTATGTGTTTTATGTGTTTACATCTATATATCTATATAAGTGGTATTTTATTGACCCTCATCATTATTTCCACATGTCTCAGTGAAGGTCTGGGGGGGTGGGTGGTCAGGAAAAGGATTGCTTTCTTTTGCTTTTTTTCTTTCTTAATTTTTATTGAAATATAGATGTTCAATGTTGTGTTAGTTTCAGGTGTACAGCAAGGTGATTCAGTTATACATAGACATACATATATTCTTTTTTAGTTTCTTTTCCACTACAGGTTATTACATGATACTGAGTAGAGTTCCCTGTGCTGTACCGTAGGTCCTTGTTGTTTGTCTATTTCATATACAGTCGTGTGTATCTGTTAATCCCAACCTCCTAATTTATCCCTCCCCCCTTCCCTCTTTGGTAACCATAAGTTTGTCTTCTGTGTCTGTGAGTCTATTTCTGTTTTGTAAAAAGTTTGTATCATTTTCTTAGATTCTACATATAAGTGATATCATATGGTATTTGTCTTTCTCTGTCTGTCTTACTTCACTTAGGATGATAATCTCCAGGTCCACCCATGTTGCTGCACATGGCATTATTTCATTCTTTTTTATGGCTGAGTAATATTCCATCATATATATGTACCACATCTTCTTTATCCATTCCTCTGTTGATGGACATTTAGGTTGCTTTCATGTCCTGGCTATTGTAAATAGTGTCGCTGTGAACATTGGGGTGCATGTGTCTTTTCAAAGTATGGTTTTCTCCAGATACATGCCCAGGAGTGGGATTGCTATGTCATATGGTAGTTCTACTTTTAATTGACTGAGGAGCCTCCATACTGTTCTCCATAGTGGCTGCACCAATTTACATTCCCACCAACAGTGCAAGAGGGTTCCCTTTTCTCCACACCCTCTCCAGCATACATTGTTTGTAGATTTTTTGATGATGGCCATTCTGACTGGTGTGAGGTGATACCTCATTGTGGTTTTGGGGAGAAGTATTTCTGAAGAAGCCTTTTCTGGAAGAAAGTGTGTCATGCTCTCCTCGGTGCCAGCGCTGAGGGACAGGAAGCAATCCCTCCCCATTTCCAAAGCTTCTTTCTATGTGCCTTGCAGTTTTGAGGGCAGAGCGGACTGGTGTCTCCTGTATAGAAGATCTCAGAGAAAGCTGATGAGCTGCTTTGATGCCAGAGTGAAGGGTGTGTGGGCTGGTGACCTGGCTTTTGTTGAAAGTGAGGTGGGAAGGCATGGGGAGGGTTTGAGCAAAGGGGTAACAGATTTGACTTGCACCTTTAGGGGATCACTCATTGCTGCATGGGGAGCAGGCTGGGGGCATATCAGTAGGGGACTAGCTTAGTCTGGGTGAGATGTGATGCTGGCTTGGTCTCCTCTGCTGGGGCTGAGTGCGTTGAGAAGTGGCCGACTGTCCTTGTATTTGACAGGGAGCAACGACAAGCTGTGCTGCTGGATTGGGTGTAGAATGTGAAAAAGTGAGGTGCTGAGGAGAGACCCCAGACTTTGGGAAGGAAGGGGCTGCCATCCTCTGAGCTGTGGCTGGGGAGGGAGAAGGGTGTGGAGGGGCATCGGGGGCTTGGTTTGGGCAAGCTCAGTGTGAGATGTCTTCTGGATGCTGAGGCTTCAGGGGTGCAGGTGCTCGTGTGCAAGTGGAGCTCAGCAGAGTCGTAGGAACCAGAGAGAAAAATTCAGGATCTTCAGAGTGTAAATATGATTTAAAGCCTAGGGAGTGAGTGTAGATAGGTAAGAAAAGAGAACTAAGGAATAAATCTAGGGGCTTCCCTGGTGGCACATTGGTTAAGAATCCACCTGCCAGTGCAGGGGACACGAGTTCCAGCCCTGGTCCGGGAAGATCCCACGTGCCGCAGAGCAACTAAGCCCATGAGCCACAACTACTGAGCCTACGCTCTAGAGCCCACACACCACAACTACTGGGCCCACATGCCACAACTACTGAAGCCTGCGTGCCGAGAGCCCGTGTTCCGCAACAAGAGAAGCCACCGCAACGAGAAGCCCGCACACCCCAGCGAAGAGTAACCCCTGCTCGCCGCAACTAGAGAAAGCCCGTGCGCAGCAACGAAGACCCTATACAGACAAAAATACATAGGTACATAAATAAATAAATAAATTTATATTTTAAAAAGGAATAAATCCACAGAACTTCCAATGTTCCTGGTAAGGAAGATGAGGAGGGGCCAGCAGGAGTGACCAGAAGGGCTGGATGGAAACTGAAGGCTGGTTCCCTCCACTCGGGTCTCTTCTGTGTCTTTCTCATCCGGAACCTCACGGTGCTACCCTCCCGCTGGCTGTGCTCCTTGCCTTTGACCCTCCCCAGGGAATGTCCATCTCCCTGATGGTCTTCCCTTTTTATCCCCCATCCACACTCTCCTCCACTGTGCCCTCGAGCACTCTGCAGCTCAGAGACCAGATGCTTCCATAGCTTCAGGCTTTTCCTTGAACGAAGCTCTCACCACCTTCTCACTTCTGCTGAGGTTGGGCTCTGTTTCTTCAACCCTGATGTTCTCCATCCCAGTCTGGTGGAGCTTCGCTCAGGTGAGGATGCAGCGCCCTCCCAGCTTTGCACTGCTGTTTCAGCAGCTCGTGTGATTTCAGGTCCAACGGTTTTTCTTATTTTTTACCGTGTGTTTCTCTGTCTGAGATAATATCACGGTGCTTCTGATCAATGTTTCTCAAAGCATGTTTCTCCAAAGTGTACGTTAGCAAACAAATTTTGCACACGGCAGCAGTGCTTTAAAGCAAAAAAGGAACATTGGCTTATTCACAACTGCATCTTTTCTCTGTTATTGTCCTCCAGAGATCACTGTGGGGACGTAATCTCCCCCCAGTTTTCCAGGACTGTGTTTCTTGGGGCTGCATGTTCTCCACAGAGACATGGAGTGTCTTACACAGTTAGCTGGACTGTACATGGGGTGACGCCGCGTATGTGGGCAATGGACACACATAAGTGGAGGTCATTTGTTTGAAGTGTTGGATTTTTGGAGGCTCGGCAACCCGTGTTGATTTATTTTACCTTCCTTTATCATTCCTGTGTATGCGAAGGAATTTAGATTGTTCTATTGGAAAGTGTAACCTGGAAGATTGGTGTATTAAAAATAATTATATCATAAATCGTTCAATGACCAAATCATGTGAATTTTCAAAATATAATATTGAATATACCTAAGAGGGTCTTAAATTTTGCATTTGGAAAGCTTCCTCTAATGACATTCCATATGTAGAAACCTGACACTTTCTTCTACA
Source organism: Mesoplodon bidens (assembly GCF_964165515.1). Lineage (NCBI taxonomy): Eukaryota > Metazoa > Chordata > Mammalia > Artiodactyla > Ziphiidae > Mesoplodon > Mesoplodon bidens. The sequence goes on along the minus strand of NC_138173.1, from coordinate 3,139,364 downwards.
TTTGGAATGAATGGCTTAAAAGGAAAGGAACAAGGATTATAATTTGGAAAGATGTCACATTTGTTGACTGAACAATTGAATCTTCTTTGCAATTTTATTCATTAACTAGTTTGTACAACTACTGTATGATTTTGTCTACATATCTTTTCCTATCCTATTATCTTCTACACGTTAAAAGCTTATCTGCTATTCATTTCTTTTTTATGCAATTGATTCTCAAAGCAATGCTAATATACCCAGGATTTCAAATAGCAACAAAGTTCCTCGGTGAGGAATACAGCTCTGGGTTCTTTTCCAGTTATTTTAAGCTGGTTTATTCATGATTGACAGGCCTCCTGTAATCTGTATATGGCTTAAATCCAGAAATGACATATAAAATAAAACTGTGGTTACGGGCATAGAGAAAGCAGTATCTGTTTATGGGAAGCTTTGGTCAGAGACATTTCTTAGTTCCCTCTGAGGTGTGAATCCCCAGGTGGCAATCAACCATGGCCGGAAATTGGATTTAATGGTTCAGTTGAGACTGTGTTCCAGCCCAGGACATTTAGAGAACTGTGGAATTTTAGAGTTGGTAAGAATCTCGTGGAGCAAACTGAAATCTGGCTTGCCATGGATGCATTTAGAAAGTGGATTTGGGCTTCTGCTGCCAGTTTAAAACAAAAGGAGGCCGGCAGACATGAGGACAAGCAATTACCCACAGTACGATGCTCTCTCATCATGGGAGCAAAGAGAGTTTATAGTAAATGTATAAATCTTGTGCATCTAGTGACCCGTATTGGTGGGTTTTTTTTTTTGTGTGTGTGTGGCTGTGTTGGGTCTTCGTTGCTGTGCGTGGGCTTCCTCTAGTTGTGGCGAGCGGGGGCTACTCTTCGTTGCGGTGTGTGGGCTTCTCATTGCGGTGGCTTCTCTTGTTGCGGAGCATGGGCTCTAGGTGCACAGGCTTCAGTAGTTGTGGCTCGTGGGCTCAGTAGTTGTGGCTCGTGGGCTCAGTAGTTGTGGTTCGCGGGCTCTAGAGCGCAGGCTCAGTAGTTGTGGCGCACAGGCTTAGTTGCTCTGCGGCATGTGGGATCTTCCCGGACCAGGGCTCAAACCCGTGTCCTCTGCACTGGCAGGTGGATTCTTAACCACTGTGCCACCAGGGACATCCCCCCCCATTGGTTTTTGAGTAACTTTTACTATAGTCTCATCCTGTTTCCTTTTTTTTTTTTTTGCGGTACGTGGGCCTATCACTGTTGTGCCCCCTCCCGTTGCGGAGCACAGGCTCCGGATGCTCAGGCTCACCGGCCATGGCTCACGGGCCTAGCTGCTCCACGGCATGTGGGATCTTCCCAGACCGGGGCATGAACCCGTGTCCCCTGCGTTGGCAGGCGGACTCTCAACCACTGCGCCACCGGGGAAGCCCCATCCTGTTTCCTTTTGAAGAGTTCTGTTACGGGTACAGTGGTCGCATGTAATGCTTGTGTCTGGTTTCCCTCACCTGGTTTTTCTCACCTGGTTTCTTCCCTCACCTGGTTTCTCTCGGGCTCATTCTGAAGCTCGCTGTCCACTGTGTCCCAGGCAAGGCGGTGCCGCATTTTCTCCTTCCCCTGCCCCTCCCCACAGACAGGGGAGTGGATCGGAAGGGCTGGTGATTGATGTTCTGGACCAGTGTCGTCCCACGTGGCCGCAGTGGAGGCCGGCCCGTCGTGCGTTCTCTGCCCCGGCCCCCTGCCCCGTCCCTGTGGCCTGGCGTCCCCCCAGGCCGCCTGGCTGCTAAGTGGCCTTGGAGTGTGCTCTCCAGTCCCGGGCCTGCCTCTGAAGATAAGCCCGAGCAGGGTCCCGCGGTGCAGATTTGGAAGCAGGTGGAGGGAGGCCCTGCTTTGGCCTCAGCACTAACCCGAGTTGTGCCCCTGGGTTTTCACAAAGGGCACTGCCCTGGGAGTCACGTGTGGTGATACGTCAGCAGCTTCTCTCAGGGGGCCCTGGACCCCTTTGTGTGCCGGATGAGGGAAAGGAGGCGGGGGGCAGCCCTGGGCAGACCCCCTTCTCCAAGCCCCGCTCCGCAGCTCCGAGCGTGTGGCTTCCCTCAGCCTCGTCTGCCCTCTGCTTCCCGCCAGCCGCACGGCCATCTACCGGCCGTCCAGCAGGTGCTGAGTGACTTCCATACATGACCCTAACCACCCTGAACTGACGTCTCGTTTACTCCGTCGTGCAGAGACAGTAAGGGGTCGAGGCAGGAGATGAGTGGGGCTCCCGGGCCCCAAGCTCGCACTCTCGCCCTTGTGCCATCCCGTCCCCCAAAGTCCCTGCGTCGTGTGACACCTGCCGCCACTTCCTCCCAGGCCTTGTTCATCCCTTCCGACACTTCTGTTGTGATGGCATCAATTCCCCGACCCTCCACCCTTTAATTACTTCCTCAAACAGGTACAGATCTATCAGGGAAGACGTTGTGTCCGGGAAGCCAAGCCACCCAAACACTAGGGAAGATGCTGCAGAGCATCATGCACGTCTGAGGCAGCGACTTGATAGTCTGTTTCCACAGACGAGCAGAAACGGGAGGGAGCAGCTGCGAGGGGCCTTTCGTCCAGGACTGGCCGGGTGGGAACAGGATGCGTGTGCCGGGAGGGCACGGAGCGGGCGCTATGGGGGGGGCGGCTGGCGCGGATGCTGCGTGGTCGGGCTGAGGCGCAGGGACAGGCTCAGTTAGCCCCGGACCTCGGGGAGCGGGGAGCGGCCCTGCCTTGTCCTGTGCCCCGTGACTTGCTTTTGGCCCTGAGTGAGCCCTGCGCGGGTTGAAGAAGGAGGTGACGGATTCCCCCGACCGGCCTTAAAAGACCCCGTGGCCTCTGTGTCTTCTGCCGTCTTCCGACTTCTGTGTTGACAGTCGACTGGGGCCGGGCGAGGGCGTGGGAGCGGCTCGGGCGCCCTCGGTGTAGACTGGGCCACAGAGGGGGGCCCAGCCGGGGAGGTGCCAGTGTAGGTTCCACGTGGCGCACTTTCTGGGTGTTTTGGAAAGAGCCTCTTGGACGGAGACGTCGGGAAGAAGAACCCGGGGGCTCTCAGGACTTGGACATGAGTGTCTGGAAGGAGGTGTCGTCGGCGAGAGGGGGAGGTGGGGGGATCAGGATGGCAGATGGGCACAGGGCACGTTTCCAGCGTCTGGAAAAGCCGAGTCAGGCCAGGACGCACCGCCCAGCCCTGCAGGTGCGCGGAGCCCGCATCCTGCCGCGGCGCCGGCTCGGAAGGCGCTCCCCTGCCCTGCTTCCAGCCGCTCCTCTGACATCTCAGTGGGCCCTGCCTTCCCCCTCGGGCGGACGGCGAGGGCCAAGGTCCCGGCTGTCCCCCAGCTTTCCCACGTCCGCCAGGCCCCCACGTGTGGCCAGCCTGCTGCCCTGGGACGCTGGCTTCCCGGCTGTGCGCTGCACTCTGCCGCCCCGGCCCTCCCCTGCGGGGTCTGCCTCTGTCTGCTGCTACGTTAACTCTCCCTCCTCTTCTCTGGTGCCCTGTGTACAAACACTTCTTTGAAGTATAGTTGATGTACAATGTTGTGTTAGCTTCTGTTGTAGAGCACAGTGATTCAGTTTATATAGGTATACGGGCAGATACACATACATATATAAGCACACATATGTATTCTTCTTCAGATTCTTTTCTGTTACAGGTTATTACAAGACATTGAATACAGTTCCCTGTGTTCTACAGTAGGACCTTGGTGGTTCTCTGTTTTATATCGAGTAGTGTATCTGCTAATCCCAAGCTCCTAATTTATGCCTCCCCCACCCTTCCCCCTTTGGTAACCACAAGTCTGTTCTCTCTGTCTGTGAGTCTGTTTCTGTTTTATAAATAAGTTCATTTGTGTCATAGTTTAGATTCCACATATACGTGATATCCTGTGATATTTGTCTCTGTCTGACTTACTTCACTGAGTATGATAATCTCTAGTTGCATCCATGTTGCTGCAAATGGCGTTATTTCGTTCTTTTTTTATGCCTGAGTAGTATTCCATAGTATATATGGACCACATCTTCTTCTCTGGCACCCTTTTAATTGCTTCCCATCGTGTTGTTTTTCTGGGCTTGGAAGCAACCCTGCAGCCTGTGGTCCACACACTGTCACCAAAAGTCACCACCACCCTTTCCTGCTTGAAGATCAAATCAGGCTCTTGCTCGGCACTTGGCTACCTGGGCATTGTGGATGGGTGGGCCGTCCTGCCCATGTGGGATGTAGAGTGACCTCCTGGCCTCTTCCCATGAGATGCCTGTAGCACCCTCAGCTCCAGTTGTGACAAACAGCAATATGTGCACACGTCACCAAATGTCCCTTGTTCTTGAGTTGAAACCACTAGTCTAGCTTGTTTGTGGGTGTCTCTCTCTCAAGCTAGTTTCCAATTTGTTCACACTGCTACCAGAATGATGTCTTTATAATGAAAATTTCATTAAGAAATTCCATTTCTTTAAATCTTGTAATGTGTTCTGATAGCTTTCAGGGTAAAGTTCAAACTTCCTTGTTGAGCACGAAGGAAACAAGGGCTCTGCTTCCCAGCTGCATCTTCCTGACCCTCCGAAGGCACTTAGGCCTCTGACCCTCCCCTTCTGTTCTGGAACAGTCATGTTCCTTCCTGCCTCTGTGCTCAATACACTTGTCTTCCCGCTTCCTAAACCATCTTGCCTCTTTTGCATCCAGTGAGTACAGCTTGTCCATAATAACTAGCTAAAGAATCCTATTCTCGGCACGCCTTTCTTTGTCTTTAAATCTGGTTTAGATCCTTTCTTCTCTCATGGTCTTCCCTGCATCCCATTATCAGAATACATATCCTGTGAGATGTGGTCATTGATCTCTTGTGTTCTACCTCTTGCCAGACTTTAATCTCTGAGAAGGTCAAGATCTTGTCTTACCCTTCACAGACACTCGGTAAAGCTCACGAGTGTTCAGTATGCTTAAAGGGTCGCAGCAAAGTAAAGTTACCTTTGACCTTAGCAATCATCCAGTTCTCAGTGGAGAGGGTACCATTTGAATTGAGCCGAAATGCACAAGAAAATATTTTAAACATTGGACATTGTAGGGAACAAAAAGGTCGGGGGAGATTCAGGGCTAAGCAAGTAGAAATTTGGTTAGAGGGTGATTAGACTCTTGTGAGGGTTGAGGTGAGTCACACGTTGGCACTAGATCTTGGGAAACCTTCACTGCAGCGGAAAATGCGGGGGAGACGTTAGTGATCCTAACGAGGGGATGCTATAATCAGCACATTTTCTGGAAGCTTGTCAGATAATCTGACATAGGAGACAGGAAAGAGGAGACTTAATTTAGATGGACCATTTACAGCTGTTAGTTCAGGCAAAAAGAAATACAGACTTGAAATAAGAAGGTGAAAAACTTTTTACAACTCTCAGTTGGACTTTACCTAAACTGCTTTAGAAACATGACTTTTTCGGTAACTATTCTAATTTAGGATTGAAGTAGCTTCTTGAGGACTCAGACTCGTACAGCATGATTTTTAACTGCTGTTGACTATTTAAGGATAAATGTCGTTCTTTTTAGAATCCATTGTGGTAGAATCCACTGTTACTGAATTCAGCACAGCATGCAAATAAGTTACTCGAAAGCTTTTCTCTTGCGCCTAGTGGATTATGATAATTCAGTCTAATTTTCCTTTAAAATCACTTGGAATAATTTAGTGTGCTCTGAAATAAAGAACTCCGTTCAGACGCTTAATTAACTTCTAAACGGTATGAATAATTTTTTGCTCTAACATCACTCTTACTTGCTATTGTGCAGTGAAGCTAGAAGAATGCGTATCTTGATGTCACCTGACTTACAGGGCGAGCTGGAGTCACAGAGCTGCATCCGGCCCGTGGACATGGAGGCAGAACGCGGTGGGCCTCCAAGCCAGCTGCCACCTCGCTGCTCCTTCTCAGAGACCGTGGAACTCTTATCTGAGACCTCTCAGCTGCAGGCTTCCAGTCCCCATTTCCTTAGCTTGTGTTCTGCAGACTCAGGCAGACCCCGCCCTCCCCTGCCTGCCGCTCCCCCGGCTCCTTTGGGATCTCAAGGTTTTGCGGAAAGGAGAAGTAGCTCCTTTTCACGGAAAGGTTGGGGCCCTGAACTTAGGTCCTTTTCTGATGGTGCATTTGGATCCAGACAAAGAGGGTCTTCTTGCCCCGTCTCTGCTCTCACGTCAGGAGGGGTTGCCAAGGTGACGTCCGGCACCGGCGCAGCGTGTTGGTTTTATGTGCTCAGTGCGTTTGTGCCAGAGGCAAATCCATAGCAGCAACTTCTTGCCCTGACGACCCTTCTCCCTGTACCACTTTTGTTGACATTCTTAGGCCACGTGTGCTCGCTCTGCATGTTTCAGAGACCCTGGGAGGACTCGTGTCCTCATTTTGGTGGCCTGAGACCTGGGGTGTGGCTGTATAAGGAAACGTTTACCCCCGTAAGTGCTGTGAGACACTTGTGATCTTAAGATGTCACCTTGGAATGGGATTGATTAAGAGAACTCCACGGAGAATGTGCTACGTGTCCTCTAGGTTCATTGAGCCTAATGATTCTATAAGGTCTTAGGAAACTCAGTGAAAGAGACATTATCACAGACCTCACAAAGGTCAGGCTCACGTCAGTGTTTGTCCCAGTTCTTTTTTTTTTTTCAGTATGTGGGCCTCTCACTGTTGTGGCCTCTCCCGTTGCGGAGCACAGGCTCAGTAATTGTGGTACACGGGCTCTAGAGCTCAGGCTCAGTAGCTGTAGCACAAGGGCTTAGTTGCTCCGTGGCATGTGGGATCTTCCCGGACCAGAGCTCGAACCCATATCCCCAGCATTGGCAGGCGGATTCTTAACCACTGCACCACCAGGAAAGACCCTGCCTGTGCTTTTTTTTTTTTTTTTTTTTGCGGTACGCGGGCCTCTCACTGTTGTGGCCTCTCCTGTTGCGGAGCACAGGCTCCGGACGCGCAGGCTCAGCGGCCATGGCTCATGGGCCCAGACGCTCCGCGGCATGTGGGATCTTCCCGGACAGGGGCACGAACCCGCATCCCCTGCATCGGCAGGCGGACCCTCAGCCACTGCGCCATCAGGGAAGCCCCTCTCCGTTGTAGGTTTTATAACAGGTGGGCGCCTTGGGAAGAACGCTTGTGACCACCAGCTATAATGCCAAATTTCAGAGGATGCAGCTCTGACTTCAGGCTCCAGTCTAAAGCAGCTAGAAATTATTCCTTTCCAACGACATCCTTTCATTCTACTGTAATTATTATGCTTTTGTGTTAAGTGTCTGAAGTGCTGGTCCTGTAATAATGATTTTATAGGAAAGAAGCCTATGAGTAAAGTAGAGGTGTTTGTTTCCCTTTAATGTTTTTATTTTCTTCTTTCAAAAATATTTCTCATTGTGATTAAATAAACAGATTTTATGTAGACGTAAAAATAAAGCTTCTCTTTTTGTGTGTCCTCACTTCCAGTCCCAGAGCTTCCTGCTGAGAAGTCAAGTGTGATTTGCCGTGTCCTCTCTAGGAGCACGAATCGGGTGTGAGACTCCTTTCCTTGGTGCCTTTTGTGTTTAGGGCGCTTTCTGCAGGTGCCTCACTGAGGACTGCTGTGGATCCCTGTCAGTGTCATTTTGATGATTTGAAAAATCTGTGTTCAGAAGTGAGGTGCCGGGCGTATGTTTAAATTTTGCAGTGGAGCGTGAAGCCTCGCCAGTGGATCTAAGATTTGCTTTGCTCAGCCCTCTGCTTTGAAGGCACGCTTCTCCATTCCATCACGGGCTTTCTGAGGGAAACGCAAACCTTCTGTCTTCAGCTGTGCTGCTCTGACTTCAAGAGAAGGCTTTCTGAAATGGCAGCTTTGGAAACTGCTACTGGATGAATTGCAGGGGGACACTGAGGGCTGAAAGGGTCTCATGCTAAAGGGATGAAAACAGGGCACGTTACTTCTCCTATCTCCTCCAGCAGTATAGTTAATTCATTTCAAATAATCATCATATTACATCAGATGCGTCATTCTTTGTCTTCTCTAGACAGGAAAATTCTCTCTGTTCTGAAATGTAAATGAGCACGTGGTCACTTGCAATGTGTCATGTTATGACTCCAATCTTAGTTATTAGTCTAGCTTCACTTTAAAAGTTTTAATGAGTAGAGATGTACCTCCCCCGCCTACACAGCATCTTTCCGTTCAAGAGCATCACCTGAGAAAAGGACCACATCAAGTTACCTCTTCCAGTTCCAGTTTGAACACCAGGTTTTTAGACCCAGGATTAAAAGGGTCTAAAAGAGGACATGAAGTGGATTATTCTCATCTGATAGAAGACAAAACAAAAGGAGGCTGTCCAAGTGTTCCCTTGGTGTCCACTGTTACTTAATGAAGCGTTATTAAGACAGAGCCTTCATCAGAAAGGTGCACACATCCTGACTTTCCCCAGATGACCAAGAAGAGCCATGAAATCCCTCAGAGCTGAATGTCAGCTGAAGCTATGGCTAATTCCTCAGACCTTTTTATCTTACTCACCAGGCCAGGGGATAACCAATTTGATTTTGTGCCTCCCAAGTATCTTCCATGTCAGCCAAATTGAAACCCCGCAGCCAGAGACTTTGGTTACCTTCTGAAATTAGAGAGACTGTGAGTGTTGACTCTTTAGACATCCTTTACTTCCGCTTTGCACATTCTGTTTATATAACACAGCGGCTGTCCTGGAGGTCAGGACATTTTGTTGTCTGCCTAAGAAGCAGAGTCTGCACCTTTGTGCCATAAAATGGAGTTACTCAAGACATTTTATGGTCTGAAATCAATGGAGAGAAGATGGATAACTCAATGGAAATAGGGCAACAGAGACGAACAGCACTTCACAAATGAGGTGAAACCACTTTGAAAACGTATGGCACAGAAACTTCTACAATTGAACACACACATCCCGTGACCTATCAGTTCCGTGTCTAGTTATCGACGCAACAGAAATGCACGTCTGTGTGACCAGAAGACGTGTTCTTCAGTGTGGACGGAAGTGACATTTATAACAGCTGCACCCTGGACACTATCCAAACATCCAACAACCAGCGAGAAATCATTTGTTGTGTATCCATAAAGTAGAATACTGTACAACACATATGAATCTTAGAAACATTTTGAGAAAAACGAATCCAGACACTGAAAAGGGCATACTTTGATTTTGTTTTTAGGAGAAGTTCAAAAACAGATAGCAGGACTAGACATAGTGAGAAGTCAGCAGTTACCATTGGAGAGAGGGGGGGATTAGGGCTGCAGGGCCTTCTGCAGGCCTAGCAAAGCCTTTGTCTTGTTTTGATCTTCCTGGATGGTCGCTGCACAGCTGCCTTCTCTCTGGGGAAAGTCAGGATGTGTGCACTTTTCTGATGAAGGCTCTGTCTTAATAACGCTTCATTAAGTAACAGTGGACACCAAGGGAACGCCTGGACAGCCTCCTTTTGTTTTGTCTTCTATCAGATGAGGATAATCTACTTCATGTCCTCTAATGCCTCATATTAACATGTTTATTGTGTCTTTAGCTGAAGATACGGTATTTTTTCCTGAAAAGAAAGCAAATGAAAAATTACATAGTTCAACTTAATCAGGAATCTACTTGAATTAAAATAGATCTGGGGCTTCCCTGGTGACGCAGTGGTTGAGAGTCCGCCTGCCGATGCAGGGGACACGGGTTCGTGCCCCGGTCTGGGAAGATCCCACATGCCACGGAGCGGCTGGGCCCGTGGGCCATGGCCACTGAGCCTGCGTGTCCGGAGCCTGTGCTCCGTAATGGGAGAGGCCACAACAGTGAGAGGCCCACATACTGCAAAAAAAAAAAAAAAAAAAAAAAAAAATAGATCTGAAAAAATCTGAATTAGGAGTTTGTAGGTTTCTACAAGGATGCCCTTTAATATTAATACACAAAACAGAGGGTAAAATTGAAAGATAAAAAGAGCTAGTCAACCACTTTCTCATACTGTTACTCCAATCCTATTTGCATATAGAAGCACAGGAATCATAATGCATAAAATTACATGCTTTAGTTTTGTTTGTTTTGCTGGAGGCATGTGAGGAAGTGTAGGGTCTGGATAGGAAAAAGGCTCTTTCAGGCTCTAACTCCCTTTCCTGGGACTCCCTCTCTGGCTCCAGCAGGTGTGAGCAGTGAGGCCCATGTTGGCAAAATCAAGGTGTAGCTTCATGATGATCAATAACCTCAAAAACCCTGGGGTATCACCTCTAATTTGGGGGACATTCTGCTGATGAATCAGTGTTACTTTCCTCCTATGTAGCAAGACGCCCACTGAACCACCAGACTCTCAAACCCCCTGCCCTATTTTTTTTTAAATGTGGCATATTTAAATTAAATATAGAAATTTTACACGTTGAAGTTTGATGTGTTTTGAGAAATACAAGCCCCTGCTCTATTTTTACTAAGTAGCAGCACTGGAAGCTACAAAGCTGTGAAGGGACTTACTGGTGCCTGACGGGCATTTGGGAACCCACCCAGGCCCTACAGCAGGGATGGCAGGTCCTGCCTTTATCGAGGGGGGTCTCATCTTAGGGTCCACCCAGGGCTCGAAGGGGTTGGGAACAGACTAACAAGAAAGGCAGGACTTTTAGTCTCCTTCCTGTTGTTTAAAGAAATATATATACTGATATTTCCTGAAAGGTCTCTGAGTGTTTTCATCATCATCTGTTTTGTTACTTTTTCCTTTTTCCTTAGTTCTTTGAATTACCCCGTTTCTTCTGGGATTGGTTTTCCTTCTTTTTCTCTTGGTCTTTCTTTGTCATGGTCCTGACTAACTTCTTCTGCCTTGTGCTCCTTGGTTGTCTGTTCATACTTGAAGACATTGGGTAGATGGTCTGAGCTTCCTCTGCATTCCTGTAGGTAGGTCTGTTTTCTTACAAAATTTCCCCTTGGTGGGAATTTTAGCTTGGACGGTTGGGTGGGAAAATGACAGATTTCTCCTCCCAAAATACTAGAATGAGAATGGCTTCTCTTTAGTTCAACTCCACACAGAATCCATTCTTTTTCTTCTGTCAATTTGTTCAATTTCTTTAAGAATTATATATATGGTGCTTTCCTTTTAGCAGTTGGTGTCCTTATAGGGGTGGCAGCTACTGATTGACTGTATGTCTCCATCCACAGAGGGGCTTCCTGAGCCTCTCTGTTTGCAGCTCCCTCCTGCTCTCCTGCCCCTGGCACCACGCAGGGTCTCTGGGCCCAGAGAATCCAGTGGTTCCTGCCCCACACCTCTCCCTGTCTGTCTCATCTGTCAGCCCTCTCCCATGCATTTTACATGTTTCCAGAATTTGCTAAAATCTCCTGTCTGTCGGTGACCTCCCCCATTCTGGCCTTTTGATTGTCATGGGTTTATTTATTTGTATTGACCATCTGGGCTGTTATTTTAGTGGAGTCTCGAAAGAGAATGAGGCAAATTGGTGTATGCAGCTCAGTTTTTTTGTTTGTTTGTTTGTTTGTTTGTTTTGCGGTACGCGGGCCTCTCACTGGAGGAATTAGACGGGAACAGTGGGTCGACATTTCTGGGTCTTCTTCTCATGACAGTGGCCAGGAGTCCCACCCCAGCGCTATTTTATTAAATCCCACACTTCTGGTAGATTTTACGAAGTCCTTGACCATGATGCTTACACAGAAAAGCATTTTTATTTACACTGTTGATGACTATAGGCTTGTTCACCCGAGTGCCCACACCGTGATTCACTCCTTTTCTCGAATCTCTTTTTGTTTTTAATTTTATTTATCATTTGCTAGGCCTGTCTAGGGAAGGAAATTAATCTTGGGGTAATTGTGATCTTGGCTTAAAAGGACATTAAAAGAACTAAAGGAAATTGATACAATATCTGTTAAGATGACACAAAAAGGGTACATCTTAAAATAGTTAGTCTCTACACCAGTCAAATAAAAGAAGCCTCTTTTATAAATGTAGTGAATGATTAATGGGCCATTTCAAGACCAATTAAAAGTCTCAACACACAAATCTACAAGTATGCAGTTGCAAGAGACAAAAGATAAGCAGATGGCGATTTCAGTGCCAACCCACTGGCAGAAAGAAATCATTAGCATATTGTAGCCTGAGAAATGAACTGGACCTTAGACACCAACTGATGCAGATGAACAAACAGAAAAAACGGAAACTAATGCAGGAAACTGACAAGCTGGGTGTGAAATAAGGGAGCCAGTTAGAGGGCAAATGTCTAATCAGGTACCTTGCTTCCAAAGAACAGACATTAAATACAAAATAATGCAAGCAAAACAAAACTGAACACCATTTCTTCAAGAGCATTTTTCAATCTCGACACACTGAAAGCCTAAAAGTAATGTTTGGGTCCTTTAAAAGTAATTTCCCCCAGGAGTTACCAAGAAAGAATTTCATTTCTGCACCTTCTTTTCAGAGCACAGAAAATCTTTTTCATGATATTAACATTTCTAGGGGAAAACATACTTTTTTCCTCAGACATGTCAATGGAAACAAGAAATTATTGATCTAATGCTACTTAAGAGGTTGGTGCTAAACAGTTCAATTCAGAAAACGTTGACTGACCTCTGGTGGGTCAATCCCACGTCTCACAACACCTAACGCTGCTCAACCAGGACCCCACGGGGCTGGGCAGGTCCCTATTTCTAAACTCCTTTAGAAAGAGTTTCTCAGGGTCGGGTTTTTTTTCTCTTATTCCATATGAATTTTTATTTATTTATTTGTTTGTTTGTTTGTTAACATCTTTATTGGAGTATAATTGCTTTACAATGGGGTGTTAGTTTCTGCTGTGTAACAAAGTGAATCAGCTGTACATATACATATATTCAGGGTCAGTGTTTTGATAGGTAACATCCTATGCAAATGTAAGATAAGTAAAGTAATAAAATTTAAGTAAATTTTAAGTAAAACTATTAGGTACAATAATAAAATTTCTTAACTAAATGACAATGTCCATGGCTCCAGGAAACCCTTAAAAAGGATAATTGTACATTATTATGTTCTTGTCCACAGATGAAAAACTGTCTTGGACAGGACAGGACTTCCGGCATCCCTCCAACATCACTTACATTCTGCTCTTTACTGACCCTCTGAGCCCACAAAGAGTGTTGCGTGCACTTGTGTGCACACACATACACACGCACACATAGCCCTACACCCACACACAATACCCACGACAGAAAGGGAGGGGCAAAAGAACGGCAGAAGAACATGAGGGCTTTGCAACATCACTGCACGCCGGGGGCTGTGAATTATCTGCTGTGTTCAGAACAGTTTTCTTAGAGCTTGGCTCCCACAGCCCAGGCTACCTGCACGAGCCTTGGGCGCCTTCCTCCACTGTGCTGAGTGGGCAGCGTGGGCAGCAGAGGACGCACCTTTTCACTTTCCCGGCTGCAGGGTCTGCCCTGCATCTGTGAGGTGTTCGCAAGCACAGGTATCTTCTGACCATTTGCTGCCAGACTGATGACTTCACCCCTTTTATTTCTTATGGTTGATTATGGCATTTGGATAAAGGCTGAAGTGAAAAAAAAATCCAAGTTTTAAGGTGAAGCAGATTAGTTTTGAAAATTTTATTGTGTCCAAAAAAAAAGGCAAATCAAATTCTGTATCCACTGATTTACGTGACATTATTTTTTAAGTTGAAAACTAATTTTCCGAGTCTCGCAGCATGAACATCTCCGCCTGCCCTCCTGCCCCGGTACTTTGTACTATTCTGTTGGCTGCAGCTTGAACGGAGCCTTGGTTACTGTTGGCGGGACAGGTGAGCCGGCCGTGGTCCCCAGTGGGATACTCTGCAGACGGAGCTGCCCGAAGCAGCAGGTGCCGGGATCTTCCCAGTGCCCCTCCATGGCTCCTGGTCCAAGTGACAGGGGGGCGTGGGTGGCCAGCGGCCATAGACTGCAGAGCTGTGCTGGTGCCACTGAAAACCTCTACGTCCCCAGGCTGGCTTACAAAGCTGGGCTGGCCAGCAGAAAGGGAAGAACCGAACAGAGCACCGCAGTAACAGTTTAGAAGGTGAATTCACTCGACATTGTGGTTTTAAGATTGTTGTCATTTTCCAGACGCCTTTGTACTAAAATATTATGTACACAAGTTAAACTCTCAAATAATGCAATCTAAAATAAATTATATCTGGATTTGAAATAAATACATACATATTTTTCAGACTGATTGTCTCGATGCCATGATGTACTGCAGACACTGCCAGAGCCCACCTGTTCCTTATTTTAGGGACTAAATGTTCAAATGTTCCCATTGAAACATATCCTCTCCAGGCCCCCATTCAGTTAAGGACATTCATGTGACACAGCTCTGTAGTGACACGTAGGCACAGGTCACCAGGAGGAGCTTCCTTCCCAAACGGAAGGGCAAAACCTATCTAGTCAGGGCTCTACCCCGTTTGCTACCTAGGATTCGGGTTACGGGAGCCACTTTGTGACCAAGGTGTGACAATTATGAAGAGGAGAAAGAGGCTGACGTGCAAAGGATTGAAAAATAATAAGATATCATTGCACATTGGGCTAATGAAGCAGCTCTGGGCAGACCTACCCTGCACTATTTGGGGCATATGAATACGCCACACACATACACACGTACACACGTGTACACACATATACACATGTACACATGTGCATGCACACACGTGCACACAGATACACACAAGCACACACGCACACGTACACACGTGCACACACGTACACAGTGCACACACAACACATGTACACACGCACACAAGGCACACATGCATACACGTGTGTACACATGTGTACACATGCACACAGTCACACACAGATGCACACACACACATGAGTTTAAGCCATGTCTAATCAAGTTTTCAGTTACTTTCAGCTAAACACATTGCAAACCGATTCACCAAGTACCCTTGTAAACACAAAATTTCAACTTCCATATAGGGTGTTCCATTTATTGATTCATAAGAGTTCCACCTTTTCTGGGAATTTCAAGCAGAAATTAAAGATTTACTGGGGTGATAAAATGCTTAATTATTAGGCTTAAGTTGTGGAGACAGCCTTAACTCCTGTGATGAACATAGGCTGAAGAGTAAATTGATTTAATCTATTTCAGCATAAAAACTTAATTTTGGCAATATTAATACCTGATGTATGTTAGTAAAATGGTAGATACTGAACAGAGATGAAGATGCACAGGACACACACCTTCCCTCCTATGCTCCTGTGGTTGCTACGGGGACGGAGGACAGAACACACAGTCTGTAAAACTACAGTATTCCTTGGCAATCATTATACTAGAATTAGGTGTAAAGTGCTACAGAAAAATAAAATGCCAGCAGGAGGGAAGGGAGAGCATAGGGAAAGCTATTAATAATCAAGGTAAGAAAGGTTTGGAAGTGAGTCCCCTGGCAGCAGAAGTGCAAAGGAAGATAATCTGATATGTCTCGGAACTACGTTTTTAGGGACTTGAAGAAAAAGTAGCTGTAGGGGCGGACTGCCTTTAATAAAAGTTATTGATCCTTCTTCATTAAACCAAATGTGTTTATTGGCACATTTTCAAGGAAAAAAGCCAATAAGTAAATTCTACTTATGCAAACCTGAGTGTTTTTACATCAAACACTTTACCTTTAAAATTCTCTCTCCTTTCCTTTACTCAGGTTGACACAGTTTTCTTTAATCACTCTTTCTCTTCTCCTAGCATGGAAGTGATATTCCTTTCCTATTTTTTAGTATTTGAGTGTAATTTTTAAGAGGCCTTCTTGAGTTAGCAAAATCCAAACTTTGTATCCCTCTCCATCTCAGAAAAGAGGCCTGGAAATGATTTAATTATGTCTCCTGTCCTTAAAGTTTTTAGTTAGTGTGGTATAACTTTTCTCTTCTCCCTTACTTAAACTTGGTCAGTACTTTACTTAATCTCAGTTAGTTCATATTTATCAACGTGTTTTAAAAACGCTTTGTTTTCACCTTTGCTTCTTGCATATCACCTCTTCTTATGGATCCAATTTCCTACTGAGGCACATGTATTTGTAGTACTTTTAGCAAATACCCCCAAGTAAGGCTCAGTTCTTTGTCTGAAAATATCTTTATTTTCCTTGACAGATAATTTAGCTGGATAGAAAACTTAAGGAAACGAATTTTATTTTTCCTTAACACCCTCAATATATGTCATTGCTTTCTGGTTGGTGTAGAGTTAACTGTCAGTGTAATTGCTATACATTCGACGGCAATCTGAAAGTTACCATGGAATGAAAAACTTTGTCTCTGACTTTCAATTTTCTGATCATAATGCACCAGGCATAGATTCTTTTTAAGCCCTCTTTGGGAGTCAGTACAATTCTTAATATGAAATCTTGTGATTTTTGTCATTTCTGGAAAATGCCTGGCTGTTACCTCTCCAAACATTGTCTTAGGTTCTTTGTTTCTAACCTCTCTTCCTGGAGCTCCTCCTGGTTCTGCATGGGATCTCTGCATTGTAGTCTCCATGACTCTCAACCACTCTGAAATCTACTTTATTCCAACAAATCTACTTTCTAATTCTCTAATTCCACTTTTGCTTGTGTCTAACCAGTTTTTACCTCACTCCTCTAAGGACTTTTTTGTTTTGGCCATGGCGTGCAGCATGTGGGATCTTAGCTCCCCGACCAGGGATCGAACCGGCACCCCCTGCATTGGAAGGGTGGAGTCTTAACCACTGGACCACCAGGCAAGTCCCTCTAAGGACTTGATAAAGTCAGGATAGAGGTTATCTCCAAGGGAGGAGAGAAGGGTGATGCTAAGAAAGGGACACTAAGTAGTTTCTAATGAATTGACAGTGGGTTTTTTTTTTAGCCTGGCTTATGTTAAACAGATATTTGTTCAAAATATTTGCTATACTATATTTTACCTTTCATGAACTTTCAGTACACGTTTTATCTTCCTATAAAAAAATACTGAACAACAAACAGTAAGTTAAGACTTGCAGATGTTAAACATTTCTTGGTATAAATCCTTCCCTTTCATCTGTAATATTTCTATGGTTAATATTCTAACAGACATTTCCACCTCTACTTCGCCTTTCCTTCAATTTATTTCTTCCTTTTCAATTTCTTGGTTTCCTTTTTAATGATCTTAGTTTCTTTATTTGTTGTATTTAAAACCTTTATGTCATATTTTCCATTAGGCAATATGATTCTTGATTTGTCTCTTTCTAAATACTAGTCAGTGCCTTTGTAACCTTGAACACATAATGACTGAATTTAAACTGTAAGAAGGCAGAGCAAGCAGTTTTAAGACATTACAAGCAGCAATTTCCATTTCTCAAGTGCTCTTGAACACTCTCCAGATAGAAATAAATTGAAGTCTTCTATCAGCTGAAGTCTTTCTCCTGGGCTATATGCCAGATTTAATAGTATTCATAATCACCTTCTTGCCAAAGTATTTTTAACCTACACTTATTAGTTTTTTGCAAGAATTAAAAACACATTCTACAAACATGTCTGAGTTTCTGACTACAATTAGATATCCAAATTATACACAAAAAGGACACAAACTATTTATAATATCTCTTAGAATATTACATGAAGAAAATCATAAAAATTCAGAGTTGATTATATGCTGGCTTGTCAGTAAATGGAGCATTAGAAAGCAAATTTCTGTCATAAGCTATCATCCGAGTAATCTTCCAAGGAGTCCAAATGTCACACACGTATCTACACATGAGCATGCATACACACACACACACACACGTATGTGTGTATTTATATTCGTCAATTCATATTTAAAGCTAAGATAGGAATATATAAACAAGCATATAGATATTCTTTCATTTATATTAAAAGCTTGAAATGAGAATCAAATAATATCTCAAGAAACCACACTCAGCTCTTTAAGAAAGGCCTGATAGCTTTAATAAAGCTGCCAGAATATAAAATATGCTTATTTAACCCAAAGTTGGCATTATCTAAAATATACAAAAAGATATTAAAACAAATTTTCATCACTTTAGGGATATTTGTGGTCCTATCTTACATGGAAAAAAAGGCAGATTTGTTGAGTGTTTCTCCTAGCAATGAATATTCATGACTATTTTATCTAAAGTTGGGAAAGCTAAATTACTGATTAGCCCTAAGCAATACTGAGGTATAAGTGGAGACTTTAATGCCAGTCTGAATGTCCTGTGATCTTGTTGAAAAATAATTTCTCAATATTTCTCCTCCGAAACTTGGAAGTTGGATTAAATGATCCTCAAAGACCTCCCAGCCCTAACAGTTCATGATGATAAAAACATCCTTAAATAAAAATGCAGATGATGAAAAGGAAATTGACCATACTTTTCACTAAATGCCTAAAAAACATTTCTGATATTATGCTCTTCCAATTGCAACTTTATATAATAAACTTCATAGAAAGAGGACAAAAAAAGCATTTCCATTTTACATGCACAGAGGAAATTACACACCACAGGTGAATTCCTGTACTGTAACCCATGCTAGCGGCAATCCACAGAGTGCACTGGGACGTTCACACATAGCCACCATGGTCACAGCCTCCCATGAGCTCCCCCTGGCCACAGGAAGTCATGGTCACACCAGAGCCCTGAATCCAGACACCTGGGCAGGCAGGCGAGACCTACAACTGGGTTATTTTTGTTTTTTTTTTGTATTGTGGCCGCTCCTCATGGCATGCAGGATCTTAGTGCCCCAACCAGGGATCAAACCCATGCACCCTGCCAGGGAAGTCCAGGCAAGACTTAGAACTGTTTAAAGTGACTATTACTGTCTATTTTAAATCTTCTGAGTTAAAATATTTAATTTCCTCTCATTTACCTTCTCTGTCTGTTTTGACTCCAGTTCTAGTTACCAAGAAAGAGATTAAAACAAAGGCTTACCTGGTGGCATATCTTGAACAGAGGAGGTACATTTCCATATTAACATTGTTTTGTAAAGCACTATATTCATTGATTATAAATGAATGACTGTAAGATGAAATGAACACATATTTGCTTTTTGAAGGTTTCCCTGAATCAACATCACACCAGGTGCACGGAACAAAAGACAGCAGCCTCCTGACAATATCCAGTGGATAATCACAATGCAGACACAGTTACTCACTTGGGCCTCTTCTCTGCTCAATGGGCAATTTCAAAGAAAAAAAAAACATTAGGTAAATTTATCTCTTCTATTTGAAAAGAGAGGAATACATCACTTGACTTAGAAAATCGCTTCCATTTAAAGGTCCCAAAGCATTTTTTAAAAAGCATTTCTTTAATTTTCTCAGTAGGTGTGTGAGGAATGGGGTGGTCGTGAGTTAGAAATGATAGAGAACAGGTGGAGAAACCTGCAGGTGTCGCACGCGGACCCAGTGTGGCTCGCAGTGAGCTGACACCCCCTCCCCCAGTTGTGGAAAGACTTCGCAGTGGGAGATGGGATTTATTTGATAGTAGGTGGTGCCTATATATTAGCCCTCAGCCACTTTCTTGCATTCTGGGTTTCTCATCTAAATTACAGTCTGGACAGGCACAGGGATGAGGATTTGGAATAACTAAGTGCTGGTAGCCACAGTCTCAGCCCGATCAGGACTCCACAAACCCTGGAGCAGCTTGCTCAAGTCACCTTTATGTCACTTTACCATCAATGGTCAGTGTATCACCTGTGAAAACAGATACTTCATTGACACAACATACTAACAAAATTATCTTAAAAGTGGTTTAAACCTTTGAAATAGACTGTGCACACATAAGACACGTACTGGGACATCACTGTAAGCAGGGTCTCCCTTTGCTTCTTCATTAGCATTTATTTCTCTGTGTCTGTCCCAGCAATGGAGTGAATGCTATTTCATTAAGTGTAAGAGGTCAGAACAAGAAAGAATAATAGAAAGAGACAAGAAAAAGAACTAAGCGATTTAGCATTTCAAGATGTTTTAAGAGTCTTAGAAGACAAGAATGATATCTAGATAGAAATCTATCTAGAGAAGAAAATGCTTAATGGGAATGAGAATTGCTAATATACAGACAGTGACTCTTTCCATAAGTAATGGAAGAGATCCAACAAAAGAGAAAGCGGGCAAGTAAAAAATAAAACACAATATTCCTCCCACTACTAAAATAAGCCATCCTTTGACCTTGTTACAAAATATCTTGGCATTTTTCATGTACCAGAAATGACTGGAAAACAAGAATGTTGCAATAACGAGATACCACTACACACCCATTACAATGGCCAAAATCCAGATCACACTGACAGCACTGAATGCTGGTGAGGGTGTGGAGCAACAGGAACTCTCAGTCACATATGGTGGGTGTGCAAATGGTGCAGCCACTTTAAAAGACAGTTTGGCAGTTATTACAAAACTAAACATACTTTTACCATATGTTCCAGCAATTGTGTTCCTTAGTATTTATCCAAAGGAAGTAAAACTTATGTCCAATCAATAACCTGCATGTGGATGTTTATAGCAGCTTTATTCACAATTGCCAAAACTTGGAAGCTACCAAGATGTCCTTCAGTAGGTGAATGGATGAATAAACTGTGGTCCATCCAGACAATGGAATATTATTCAGAGCTATAAAGAAATGAGTTATACAGGAAACATCTCAAGTAAACA
This sequence comes from Mesoplodon bidens, assembly GCF_964165515.1. Classification (NCBI taxonomy): domain Eukaryota; kingdom Metazoa; phylum Chordata; class Mammalia; order Artiodactyla; family Ziphiidae; genus Mesoplodon; species Mesoplodon bidens. The sequence goes on along the minus strand of NC_138173.1, from coordinate 3,118,870 downwards.
ACCTGACCCTGCACCTAAAGAAATTAGAGAAAGAAGAACAAAAACACACCTAAGTTAGCAGAAGGAAAGAAATCATAAAGATCAGATCAGAAATAAATGAAAAAGAAATGAAGGAAATGATAGCAAAGATCAATAAAACTAAAAGCTGGTTCTTTGAGAAGATAAACAAAATTGATAAGCCATTAGCCAGACTCATCAAGAAAAAAAGGGAGAAGACTCAAATCAATAGAATTAGAAATGAAAAAGGAGAAGTAACAACTGACACTGAAGAAATACAAAAGATCATGAGAGTTTACTACAAGCAACTCTGTGCCAATAAAATGGACAACCTGGAAGAAATGGACAAATTCTTAGAAATGTACAAACTGCCAAGACTGAATCAGGAAGAAATAGAAAATATGAATAGACCAATCCCAAGCACTGAAATTGAAACTGTGATTAAAAATCTTCCAACAAACAAAAGCCCAGGACCAGATGGTTTCACAGGCAAATTCTATCAAACATTTAGAGAAGAGCTAACACCTATCCTTTTCAAACTCTTCCAAAATATAGCAGAGGGAGGAACACTCCCAAACTCATTCTACGAGGCCACCATCACCTTGATACCAAAACCAGGAAAGGATGTCACAAAGAAAGAAAACTACAGGCCAATATCACTGATGAACATACATGCAAATATCCTCAACAAAATATTCGCAAACAGAATCCAACAGCACATTAAAAAGATCATACACCATGATCAAGTAGGGTTTATTCCAGAAATGCAAGGATTCTTTAATATATGTAAATCAATCAACGTCATACACCATATTAACAAATTGAAGGAGAAAAACCATATGATCATCTCAATAGATGCAGAGAAAGCTTTCGACAAAATTCAACACCCATTTATGATAAAAACCCTGCAGAAAGTAGGCATAAAAGGAACTTTCCTCAACATAATAAAGACCATATGTGACAAACCCACAGCCACATCGTCCTCAATGGTGAAAAACTGAAACTATTTCCACTAAGATCAGGAACAAGACAAGGTTGCCCACTCTCACCACTCTTATTCAACATAGTTTTGGAAGTGTTAGCCACAGCAATCTGAGAAGAAAAGGAAATAAAAGGAATCCAAATTGGAAAAGAAGAAGTAAAGCTGTCACTGTTTGCAGATGACATGATACTATACATAGAGAATCCTAAAGATGCTACCAGAAAACTACTAGAGCTAATCAATGAATTTGGTAAAGTAGCAGGATACAAAATTAATGCACAGAAATCTCTGGCATTCCTGTACACTAATGATGAAAAATCTGAAAGTGAAATCAAGAAAACACTCCCATTTACCATTGCAACACAAAGAATAAAATATCTAGGAATAAACCTACCTAAGGAGACAAAAGACCTGTATGCAGAAAATTATAAGACACAGATGAAAGAAATTAAAGATGATACAAATAGATGGAGAGATATACCATGTTCCTGGATTGGAAGAATCAATATTGTGAAAATGACTCTACTACCCAAAGCAATCTACAGATTCAATGCAATCCCTATCAAACTACCACTGGCATTTTTCACAGAACTAGAACAAAAAATTTCAAAATTTGTTTGGAAAAACAAAAGACCCCGAATAGCCAAAGCAATCTTGAGAACAAAAAACAGCTGGAGGAATCAGGCTCCCTGACTTCACAGTGTACTATAAAGCTACAGTAATCAAGACAGTGTGGTACTGGCACAAAAACAGAAAGATGGATCAATGGAACAGGATAGAAAGCCCAGAGGTAAACCCACGCACATATGGTCACCTTATCTTTGATAAAGGAGGCAGGAATGTACAGTGGAGAAAGGACAGTCTCTTCAATAAAGGTGCTGGGAAAACTGGACAGGGACATGTAAAAGTATGAGATTAGATCACTTCCTAACACCATACACAAAAATAAGCTCAAAATGGATTAAAGACCTAAATGTAAGGCCAGAAGCTATCAAACTCTTAGAGGAAAACATAGGCAGTACACTCTATGACATAAATCACAGCAAGATCCTTTTGGACCCACCTCCTAGAGAAATGGAAGTAAAAACAAAAATAAACAAATGGGACCTAATGAAACTTCAAAGCTTCTGCACAGCAAAGGAAACCATAAACAAGACCAAAGGGCAACCCTCAGAATGGGAGAAAATATTTGCAAATGAAGCAACTGACAAAGGATTAATCTCCACAATTTATAAGCAGCTCATGCAGCTCAATAGCAAAAAAACAAACAACCCAATCCAAAAATGGGCAGAAGACCTAAATAGACATTTCTCCAAAGAAGATATACAGACTGCCAACAAACACATGAAAGAATGCTCAACATCATTAATCATTAGAGTAATGCAAATCAAAACTACAATGAGCTCACACCAGTCAGAATGGCCGTCATCAAAAAATCTAGAAACAATAAATGCTGGAGAAGGTGTGGAGAAAAGGGAACACTCTTGCACTGCTGGTGGGAATGTGAATTGGTACAGCCACTATGGAGAACAGTATGGAGGTTCCTTAAAAAATTACAAATAGAACTACCATATGACCCAGCAATCCCACTACTAGGCATATACCCTGAGAAAACCATAATTCAAAAAGAGACATGTACCAAAACGTTCATTGCAGCTCTATTCACAATAGCCCGGAGATGGAAACAACCTAAGTGTCCATCATCGGATGAATGGATAAAGAAGATGTAGCACATATATACAATGGAATATTACTCAGCCATAAAAAGAAACGAAATTGAGCTATTTGTAATGAGGCGGATAGACTTAGAGTCTGTCATACAGAGTGAAGTAAGTCAGAAAGAGAAAGACAAATACCGTATGCTAACACATATATATGGAATTTAAGAAAAAAAATGTCATGAAGATCCTAGGGGTAAAACAGCAATAAAGCCACAGACCTACTTGAGAATGGACTTGAGGATATGGGGAGGGGGAAGGGTAAGCTGTGACAAAGCGAAAGAGAGGCATGGACATATATACACTACCAAACGTAAGGTAGATAGCTAGTGGGAAGCAGCCGCATAGCACGGGGAGATCAGCTCGGTGCTTTGTGACTGCCTGGAGGGGTGGGATAGGGAGGGTGGGAGGGAGGGAGACTCAAGAGGGAAGGGATATGGGAACAGATGTATATGTATGACTGATTCACTTTGTTATAAAGCAGAAACTAAAAAAAAAAAAAAAAGAAATGAGTTATAAAGCAATGAAAAGCCTGCATACTCTATGATTCCAACTCTATGACATTTTTGAAAGGCAAAAATTTTAGATACAGTGAAAAAAAAAGAAAAATCAGTGCCAGAGGTTGGTGGGGAGGAAGGGATGAATAGGTGGAGAACAGAGGATTTTTAGATCATTGAAAAATACTCTGTATGGTACTATAATGATGAATACATGCCATTACACCTTTGTCCAAATGCACAGAATGTACACCACTAAGAGTGAACCCTAAGGTAAACTATGCCCTCTGGGTGATGATGACATGTCAGTGTAGGTTCATCAGTTGTAACAAATGTACCAACCGGTGGGGATATTGTCAGTGAGGGAGGCTGTGCATGTGTAGGGAAATCTCAGTATTTTCTGTTCAGTTTTGCTACAAACCTAAAACTGCTCTAAAAAATAGTCTATTAAAACACCAAACAGGGCTTCCCTGGTGGTGCAGTGGTTGAGAGTCCGCCTGCCGATGCAGGGGACACGGGTTCGTGCCCCAGTCCGGGAGGATCCCACTTGCCGCAGAGCGGCTGGGCCCGTGAGCCATGGCCGCTGAGCCTGCACGTCCGGAGCCTGTGCTCCTCAACGGGAGAGACCACGGCGGTGAGAGGCCCGTGTACTGCAAAGAACAAAACAAAACAAAACAAAAAACAAACAAACAAACAAAACACCAAACAAACAAGAATGGGTGTGTGTATTACTGCTGGCTGTGGTGCAACCGATTCTGACAAGTGAGAAAACTTTGGCAGGAAAAGAGGATCATCCAGCGAGGCCTCTGTAGGTTTGAGCACAGAGAGCACAGCCCAAGGAGGAAAGACCGTGACAACAGCCTAGAAGGCAGGGAGTATAAACTTGGAAAAATGGGCTAGGACTGAACAGAATGTCCCCTAGATTGTTCATGATCCTTTAAACGAGCGTTATTTCCAGACACCAATTAAACATAAATTTATTCTCCCCAGTGTCTGATTTGCACTTAATCTTCGCCTTCCCTTGATCATGGACCTGGATCTGGGCACACAGCAGCCCAAAGGCAAGGGCAGCAGAGTGGCCTCGGGCGGGAAGACCTACCCCTGTGCTCTCTCCACCAGGTGCTCGACAACTAGCATCGGAAGCCGGACACTTGACCTTCACCTGATAACATACAGTTGTGGTGCCAAGGAAAAAATCACAAAACAGGAAAACATCAACAATACAGAATGTACACAGAGGTGGGGTGAAGGATAGATCAGAGTAAAGGCACGTGATTCACCAGGCATAACAGTGAGGCCAGCGGAGAGCTGTGGGGACTGCAATTGGGATTTTTGTCCGGCTTGTTTAATGAAGGAAGAAACGGAGTGAACTGGTATCCACACGAGGCCTGTCTCTGGAACTTCTCACAACTCTCTGTTACTAAAAAAATAAAGGAAAAGGAAGTCTTGGGAATCTTTAGATTTACCAGTAAGGAAATTACTGAGAACTGAGGAAAACGTCTGTCTTCAACATTCCCTTTGATTGTCACTTCTAAGAGAACACATGAAAGTGTGGAGGACAATCTGGGTCCCCCATCAATCCGCAGCTCACAACAAAAGTTTTCTCCATAATGTGCTAGAATTGTAATGGCCGCACATGGCAAAAGGAGATGAAGGCACATCACTGCCTGGGATTTAGTTATTTTGGAGAAAATCATAGGTTTTTGTACTTATGCATTTGCTTTCACTTACAATCTCTTAATGAATCCAGATGAGAAAAGTTCCCAGCCGGGATTTCAGATCATTTGTTGTTATGCAAAAATCTGAAAACTAAAAGATAACTTTTAGTCACAGCTGAGCAATGATGAGTTTAGGGGACAATTTTTTTCACCTAACTGTGAACCCAAATACATTTTTAAAGTATTTCGGGGAGAAAGGGCAAATATAATACAAAACGGAATGTTAACTATGCAAGCATTCGTTTTAAAGATTTACATGTACACATCTTGCACTACATTGGTATTTTCTCATTGCTCTTTTGAGTTTTCTGTTTTACTTAGTTATAGATTACAAATGCTAATGAGAAATTCACAAAAATAAGACTTTAAACAGATAGGAAATCAAGGTGGATGGTGTATTCATCAAAAAGAATGGCACAATAATAAATACATGACTTCAGAAGCCTGCAGATGAACCCCGATTAAGGGGACCTTGAGGATGGCAACACTGTGTCTGCACTTCAGCTTTCGGCTGGCTGCGGTCTTCCTAACCTATATTCCCATTTGATTCTGCTCAGGTCCCTGGTCCCTGGTGCCTGCAGCTCCAGGCCAGCCATCTCCCCGGGCACCTTCACAGAGAAGTGATTCCCGGGCTCTGGGCCCAGGCTTCCTCTCCCTGGTCAGATTCCTCAGGGATTGATGGAGAGAAGCAGGAAGCAGTGGAGACCCAGCCACAGTGCTTCTCTCCCTCCTGCTCCCTGGACAGCCCTGTACCCCTGGCCATCCCACCTCCTCCCACCGTGAAACTGAGCTGGATTGGGACCAGCTAGAGATAGTCTGGTCTCCAGCACCACCCACTGCATCTTCAACAGAGAGCACAAGGATAAAAGAGGACAAGATAGTAGTCTCTATAGCACAGTGGAAAGACAGCTCCATGCCACTCATGTCTGGAGCCTGGAGGAGAGAGCACCAACCATCAAACACATCTGGAAAGTGTTTACAGTAAGCTGCACCAGCCTCTCGCTGCGTTCCCTTTCACGGCTAGTGTCCCCCCTCAAAATTAGATAAGATCACCTGACCGCGTTCTCTTGTCAATGTTCTGTCCGTAGCTTCACTGCAACTGTTTTATTTATCAGGGGTTAAGGTAAAGGGGACCCAGCAGAGCCATTCTTTTTTTTTTTGCGGTACGTGGGCCTCTCACTGTTGTGGCCTCTCCCGTTGCGGAGCACAGGCTTCGGACGCACAGGCTCAGCGGCCATGGCTCACGGGCCCAGCTGCTCCGCGGCATGTGGGATCTTCCCGGACCAGGGCACGAACCCGTGTCCCCTGCATTGGCAGGCGGACTCTCAACCACTGTGCCACCAGGGAAGCCCTTCCTACCTTTTTTATAAAGCTCATTAATTAGCTCTACCGTCTACAGAAGGATGCAGTCTCTCACACCTGATGTGCCAAATCTTGGTCTTCTACTGATGTATCTTTTATGCTCAGGGTTATTGGGAAAATACTGCAGACACTCTGCTTCAGACTCATCATGTAAAAAACAGTATTTTGGTTTATCATAAGGAGTAATATTCTGGAATGAGGTTGTGTTATTTGTCCATCATTTGTTGTTAAATGACAGGTAAAAAAAGAAAACTCAAGGTTTACATTTTTAAAGATAATTCTAATACAAGAGTGAAAAATGATTGTTATTAAATGCTATTGAAGTTTCTTAGTTCCCGGCTTAAAGCCGAAGTGAAGGATCTTAGTTACAATATATATAGCACCTAACTTCCATTTTCAGTACTGCTTTATATTTCAACACATTTTCCTGGGTTTCTCCACAAATTTGCTGTAATTTGTTTTGATGTCGTAAAACTAAACTCAGAGGCAACACATATTTAGATCAGAGCATGTCAGGTGCCTAAACAAGCTGCTGTCATACTCCACAGTGTCAACGTGAGAAGAAGAATTAGTCACGCTCAGGTGCTCCCACTGCTGGGACATGATGTAGCACCACGTCGAGCTAACATCTATGTACGGTCTGTTGTCAAGCCCTTTCTCACTGTATTTTAGGTGCACCAAATGCTTATTTAATTTTTTTTGATGGAGGTTGAGTTTCTATGAGAGAAGAAAGATATGAGGGAGGGTGTGCAAATAGCAACTCAAATGCAAGAGAAGCTTTGAAAACACCGTTGTAGGAGGATGAAAGGACATGACGTGCCCTTGGCAACCTCCGCTTCTTTGGCTCCTTTGTCTAAGAGGAAATGCCGGATGCTGGTCTGCAGAATACTTAAAGCTTCTCTTGAGTTGGTTTTCAACTAATTAAAAAATCAGGAGGTTTTTACATTAGTATGTTTTTTTAAAAGAAGACGTATTAAGTCAAGAAACATTAATCAAATAAAATAGCACGCGAGGATGTTAAAGTTATGGGTCTTAGTTCTGTCTTCCTTTTGCCCCATTATTACATCCTTTCACCTTGATGGACCGTCTCCCATTGACCCTCTAGGTCTCCAGGTAGAAGCCACTTCACTTCCTTGACTCTCTAAGGTATCATAAAGTGACCTTCGAAATTAATACTAGGATATGCCATTTAATCTAATAGTTGACAGATGTAGGTGACACTGATACATTTTATCAAATATCTGCAGCTGAGAAGATGTCATTAGCCACAGGCATGAATGCAGAAAAAAAGAAACAAGATTTTTAGGGAATGGAGAGCCCTCCCTGGTGTGAGTGGATCAGGAGAGAGGGCAAGTGGCAGGAGATAGACGGGATGGTTGGGTGAATTGGGACATGTCAGAGTTTACTTTAGGCTACGGAACTGTTGGAAGTGTTCATCGGATCTGTTATGTAGAATATGAATCAGCCCCAAGTGAATAGGATCAGTGGGAGTGAAGAAACAGTGAAAGTAAGAAACCATTAGAAGAGCCATAGTCATAGCCAAGTGATGTGTCTGGAGACCTGAACATCCATGATGGTGGGGGATGGACTTAAGTCAACATGTCACAGGTGGAACAATTTTACCTCTGAAATGATGAGCAATAGTCTTTAATTTTTCTAATAACTACCCCTGATGATATTTTGCAGACCCTTCCTTTTTTTCCTGAAGAGAATCAGCTTCCTTAGCAATATTTTGGGCATATTGTACAAGTTTTCATGAATTTTTATGTACAGCCTCATTCTGTCTAAGACTTCCAGTACTGAATTTCCTTATGGTGTTATCTGTTCTTCTTTTTTTTTTTTTTTTTTTTTTTTTTTTTTTTGCGGTACGTGGGCCTCTCACTGTTGTGGCCTCTCCCGTTGCGGAGCACAGGCTCCGGACGCGCAGGCTCAGTGGTCATGGCTCACGGGCCCAGCTGCTCCACGGCATGTGGGATCTTCCTGGACCGGGGCACGAACCCGTGTCCCCTGCATTGGCAGGCGGACTCTCAACCACTGCGCCACCAGGGAAACCCTCCAGTTTTACTTTTATTGCCATCAGAAATTCTTTTTTAGAAGTAAGCAGGGTATGAATAAACTGTATATCTACATTCATTGATGTGAGTTTTAAATAATCATCATATTGAAGAGTTACATGATTGAGGTTTTGAGTGTCATATTTATTTTGATTAGCGAGACAAGCCACGCTTTCTGGAAACTTTCTCTTTCTCTCTCTCCTTCTCTCCACTGGAGTCATATAGCTGCTCATCCAGTGCTTGACGCAGAGTAGGCACTTAGGGGATATTTGTTGAACAATGACACCATATCAAACCATAAGATGTTATTTTGTAAGGAATCCCCGTTCCTCCAGTGACAGTTCTGTTTGATCTCCAGGCAGGGGTTCTGATTCCAGAGGGTGGTAATTTCCAGGTCCTCAGTGGACGCAGGGCTGCTGACCAAGGAAGATGTAATTGTGAGGCTTGGAATTCCTTTGGCCTCACTGCGGCCAATCCTTCTTGCTGTCACCGGGAAGTGTTTAAGCTTCTCACACAGCTGAATAAGTGTCCTTGGACAGCTTCTACTCCTCGTCCTAAAGGATTCACCTCACTACCCTCCGTCCCTTATATGTTCTTTCTTGTCTAACATGTTAATATTATTAATAAATCAAAGCTATTGTATGTTTTTTTTAAATCTAGGCTCTAAAGTGGGTATCAAACAGCAAAAATAACAATGCCAGCAGGGAACAGCAAAAGCAAGAATTTGCAAATGTATATCATGTTTTCTTAGGAATTGAAAATTACGGAATGTAAGATGTAAGCTTAGCCAAATAAATGTGGAGCCAGAGACTTAAGGATGAATGGAATTCAACACACGAGTTACTCTGACCTAGTGTATTTAATCCCACATTAAAATTAAAAATCAATCAATCAAGCTTCTAGGTAAGATTTGCTGCTATGAGAACAACTATCTCAATATTTGGAAGCATTTATAATTGGCCAACATAATTGGCATCATTTTACATTTAATCATCAATCTGGTTATAGGGCTCTAGACCTCTGCGAGTTGATTATCAGTGGTGACTGTTTAAAAAGTTGATTGTCAGACATTTATACAAAATACAGCCCTTTTTCTCAACTAATCAGCTCATCCTGGAGGTGAGAGAGTCCATGTGTAGGCAGGCTCCAGGAGACTGAACCGGACCTCGGCTGTGGTCCTAGCAATGCAGATAGGCTGTGATGCCTGAGTGCCGTGTCCCCATGTGGCGTGTGTCTGCACATGTGAGCTGACATCAGAGTTGCTTTTTGTGCAGATGGGTTTAGGAGTTTTTGCCTTGTTGACAATCAGCTGTTGAAATAAATGAGTTCAGCTATAAGCATATGGAGTGCTGTTTTGGGCTTTGCCTGTTTTTTTTGGTTTCCTTAAGGAAATAGGCAGATTTCTTAAATAGGGTTTTGCGTATTTATTTTTTCCTCTTCGTTTTCCCAGCTCTTATGGGTCTATAAAAGATATTGGGTAACTCTTCTCCTTATAAATACAGGTTAAAAATAGGTTTCTTTAGACACAGGTGTAGAGAACAAACGTATGGATACCAAGGGGGTCAAGGGGGGGTGGGATGAATTGGGAGATTGGGATTGACATATATACACTAATATGTATACGATAGGTAACTAATGAGAACCTGCTGTAGAGCACAGGGAACTCTACTTCACTTTGTTGTACAGTAGAAAGTAACACAACTTTGTAAAAGCAACTATGCCCCAATTAAAAAAAAATAGGTTTCTTTAATCAAATAGAATCCTTAGTGATGTCACTGTTTTCCTACCATATAGGAAATCATAGGTTCACATCCTTCCACCGGCAAATTCTTCTGAGATACAAAACTTCTGAATATTCCATTTCTTTGAGTATTGTATACAAAGAGTATGTTTTCATTAATGCCACATCAATCTTCACGGATTTATAATACTGTATGGTAAAAACGGATTCTCTGTAGAATCTTATTATTTAAATGACAACAGTGTAGCTAGTAACCAGCAATTCTTTATTCTAGTAGGGTCAGAAATTCTTTATCACATAGTAATTCTTTTTTTTTTTTTTTTTTTTTTTTTCTTTTTGCGGTATGCGGGCCTCTCACTGTTGTGGCCTCTCCCGTTGCGGAGCACAGGCTCCGGATGCGCAGGCCCAGCGGCCATGGCTCACGGGCCCAGCCGCTCCGCGGCATATGGGATCCTCCCAGACCGGGGCACGAACCCGTATCCCCTGCATCGGCAGGCGGACTCTCAACCACTGCGCCACCAGGGAGGCCCAGTAATTCTTAATGTTACAAAATCCTAGTCTTACTCTGATATTCTCTATGAGTTCATGTATTTCCTGATTTAAAATCTATGTGTTCTATCCTGAGATAAGCCACACGTTTTCAAAACTTTTAGTGTTAAATTTCAAGATTAGTAAGTAGCAGTTCCAGATTTTGGATAGTTTAAAAATTATAAAGAAAGCAAATAATCAAAATAAATGGCATAACTCAAATATTAAAACCTAAAAAGAATAGTTGGTGTCTTCCCTTTCCCAGTCTCTGCAGAAACGGCGGAGCCTGCAAGACAAGGAGCATTTACATGTTTAACGAGGCAGAATGGTGAGTGACGCAGGCCTGTTGCTGTTCCAAGACGGTCATATCACAAAGGCAGTTGCTGGTGTCAGTTTCTGTGCTTGGAAGTAGCTGGTCTCCTAGGACAGACTCTCAAGTGTCAGGACTAGTCAGTATCATTCTTTCCAGGGGAGGTTTAATGTGAAAAGGCCTGTGTAGTTGCAAGAGTTACATTAGCTGGCTGCTTTTCTGTAGGGGTGAGGAGGGGATAACGAGTGCTCAAAACCCCTTGGCAGGTGTGACAGGAACTGCCATCATGGAGGTCTTGGTGTTTCTTGGCGAGCATGGCCCCAGGGGCACAGGGGCCTTCCCCTGGGTCTGTCCCCTGTCCCCAGAGCCAGGCCTTCAACACGGTGGGCACAACCCAGTTGACTGACACCCCACCCTCCGAGCTCCCCTTTCCTGAAAGGACTCGATTCAGCCTCAACTTTATCCCCAGTGGGGGTGACGGGGTCTCACAGCGGTGTTGAAAGTTGACGTCCATCAGAGCACTTTAAGTGCGGGTTTGTCCTGTAAACCAGCTGAGGCTTTTCCCCTTTCTGTCAATGCCAAGACTTAGCAAAGGAAGGTGAGCTAGTTCTTCCTCGACCTCTGCAAAACTGTGCATAAAAAGATGGAGAGTAAGCTCAGAGTTGTCTGGTTATTCCTCCCTCTTGCCACTAATTCAGGAGGTTTTTGACACAAATAAGGTATTAAGAGTATTGCTTTATTCTAACGAGCCCCAATAAACTGAACTTATTTTGCATAATACAGTGCTGTTCTGAAGAAATCTTTTTGCTATTTGTACCAAGACAAATAAAACAATACTGAAACCAAATGAATAATAAAAAGCTTGCTTTATTTTACCCTAAAACTAGGAAAGTTTAAAAAATTCATAGTTAAAATTACATAAAGGTGAGAGTTAACGTTGTTAAGAATACTTTCTGTGTGAACATTTATGCACTTTTTAAAAAAATGTTATTTCCAGTGTGCTTTAAAAAAAACCCTATTTCTTTCTTTCTTTCTTTATTTTTGGCTGCATTGGGTCTTCGTTGCAGTGTGCGGGCTTCTCATCGTGGTGGCTTCTCTTGTTGCAGAGCACGGGCTCTAGGTGCGTGGGCTTCAGTAGTTGTGGCACATGGGCTCAGTAGCTGTGGCTCACAGACTCTAGAGCGCAGGCTCAGTAGTTGTGGCGAACGGGCTTAGTTGCTCCGCGGGGCACGTTCGATCTTCCCAGACCAGGGCTCGAACCCGTGTCTCCTGCATTGGCAGGTGGATTCTTAACCACTGCACCACCAGGGAAGTCCCATTTATGCACTTTCTGAATGCACTTTTAAGAATCTGTGAACAAACAACTTTAATGTGTTTTCTATTTGTGCACTTTAGAATTTAATGATTTGAAAGAATATTTGCATATCATGCCACCTTTCTTACTCCTTTTCCCCTCCTTTTCCCATCCACTCTCTTGTTGGTTCTTACTAATACAGGGAAATAGCAGGTCAGGTGAAAGAAAGTGACAAGACAACACAATATCGATTGATAATTATGTGAGGATATATTACAGATTACCTGTCGGTTTAGGACTCAGTAATCTTGGAACGGCACCTCATATTTGCTCTGTGACATGTAGCTCTGAAAGAACTTGGCAAGCCTTTTTTAATCTGATAATCACATTTGACAACCACCAGGCCTGAAGTAGATACTGAACAAGTCTTATTTCTAATTTATGGTTGAGCCAAGAGATAAACAAGAGTGTTGTCAAATTCCTTATGGTTGTAAACTTCATACAACTATGACAGCAAAACTATTTTGGAAATAGAATAAAAGCAATATTATCAAACAGGTAAAATTCAGATGACGTGTTAAACGATGCTTTTCTGAAATTTAGATATCACTTCCCAGGTTCTGTCTCACACTGTGAACTGCCTTTGGAGCTTTGGCAACTCAGCACCACTGTGCGCAGAGTTGGGGAACTGGGTCCCAGCACACGGCTTCTCTTCCAAACCCAGGCTGACCTGTGATAACCCACTATGCCCACAGGTGCAGTGGCCCAGAGCCAGGAATTGTCATGAGTAAGAGCGCAGGGTTCTTGGCCACTTTCTACACTTGAGTTTCACAAATGAAGGCGTGAAAGGGAAGCGACAGAGAAAAGCCTAACATTTGGATCAATAAGCAAGTCATCCTTCAGGCCAGCACAGATGGACCTGATTGATCTCCGTTGCTTTATTTCCAAGTAAAAGTGACAAATTAAGTAGGCTCATGCTTAGCTTTTTAAAAAATCAAAGTCGTTAATTTACAATGTTGTGTTAGTTTCAAGTGTATAGTGAAGTGATTCAATTATACACACACACACACATATTCTTTTTCAGATTCTTCCCCATTATAGGTTATTATAAGATATTGAGTATAGCTCCCTGTGCCATACAGAAGGTCCTTGTTGTTTACCTATTTTATATATAGTAGTTTGTATATGTTAATCCCAACGTTTTAATTTATCCCTCCCCCCTTCCCCTTTGGTAACCATAAGTTTGTTTTCCATGTCTGTGAGTCTATTTCTGTTTTTTAAATAAGTTCATTTGTATAATTTTTTTAGATTCCACATATAAGTGATATCATACGATATTTGTCTTTCTCTGACCTATTTCGCTCAGTACAAGAATCTCCAGGTCCATCCCGATTGTCTCAAATGGCATTATTTCATTCTTTTTATGGCTGAGTAATATTACATTGTATATATGTACCACATCTTCTTTATCCATTTATCTGTCAATGGACATTTAGGTTTCTTCTGTGTCTTGGCTATTGTAATAGTGCTGCAATGAACACTGGGGTGCGTATATATCTTTTCGAATTATAGTTTTCTCGGCATATATGCCCATGAGTGGAATTGCAGGATCATATGGTAACTCTATTTTTAGTTTTTTAAGGAACTTCCATACTCCCATACTCTTCTCCATAGTGGCTGCACCAAGTTACATTCCCACCAACAGTGTAGGAGGGTTCCTTACATCATAGTTTTTCCTTAGTGCATTACAAGAGTTCCTCATATGAAATAGAGCAGTAATTCTGTGTCAGATTTAGAATTGCAAATGTTACCTATTGTGTCATTTGCCTGTGACCTTTTTACCTTTTTTATTCATGTCCTTCCTTAAATGAAAATCAAATCAATCTGTCGTTTTTTTCTTTCAATTACCTTTAGTGAATGTATGATCAACCCAATGTGGTTTTTTGACTAGTGGTTTTAACTGACCTACTGGAGCTTCAATGCTGTGCTCAGGATACAGGCTGAGTTGCAGTGACTCTGTAGCCTGCAACCCATAACTACTACACATAGTTTAATTTACTGGGAAACTCTCTCAGCAGAGTCATTGATTTTGCTGTTTTTCTTATAATATCCATAGTATTGGTATATTTTCTAGAAATTGGACTTTTAAGGACAATAAACCAATCTAGTATGTATATATTGTCATAATGTAAAGGAATTTTCTTATAACACCAAGTTGTGGAATGCTGTTTAGACCCATGTATTGCAAAGTATATAAACATACATATATACACACACAAACATATAATACTTAATACTATGTTGTATTATATAATACAATATATAATATTTATTACTACAATATATAGTTGATAATATGAAAGACACACACCTTCCTATTTTTTAATGCTTTTCAGCTCTTTTATTTCTCCTTAATGACATTATTATCCCACTCAATTTTTGAACATTTAACAGTTTAAGAAAGTTATTGTTTTAATTGTCATTCTATGTCATATAAATTTTTATTGTACTTTTAATATTCTCAAAAATGAAATAGACAATATGACCATGCTTGATTATTTTTCTTATATGAATTTTAAACATTTATTCATGATCATTTTTATTTAGCACTTTTTTTAAAGGTTAAACTTCTTAAACCATCATCTCGAGAAGATTTAATTTGTCAAAGATTATCAACTCTAAGTGAAAAGCTTCCTTTGTCTGTAATATTGAACTTGACAGAAATCTCACACACTGAAGAGCTATAGAAACAGCATGAATTATTTTTCACTGAAATATTACTGAGAGTTCAATTCTTGCTTTAAGAAATATCCATTGGATGTAATAATATTTATTTTGTTTTAATGTTTAACATCAAAACAAGGTGGCTGAAGAGATAAGCATTTCATGCCTTTCCCAAGATGACAAATTGCTAACATACTTGAATCCTATTTGAATCAGTGCTGTAAGAAAAGGCAATATTTCACACAGCTTTGCCAGATGCTGGAATGCTTTAATTCTCTAGATAATACTTGGTGGAAGCTTTACTTCAGGGTAATTAGCTACTTCTCTGCAGTGGACAGTATCATGTGGACAGTGTATAACATTGCTATTGTCTTAGTTTTTGTGATGACATTTATAGCACACCTTTCCTAACTTCAAGGTCTGTTTGATATTTTTTTTCTTAACATCTTTTTTGGAGTATAATTGCTTTACAATGGTGCATTAGTTTCTGATGTAACAAAGTGAATCAGCTATATACATATATATACATATATATGTATACATATATCCCCATATCCCCTCCCTCTTGCGTCTCCCTCCCACCCTCCCTATCCCACCCCTCTAGGTGGACACAAAACACTGAGCTGATCTCCCTGTGCTATGCGGCTGCTTCCCACTAGCTATCTATTTTACATTTGGTAGTGTATATATGTCCATGCCACTCTCTCACTTCGTCCCAGCTTACCCTTCCCCCTCCCCGTGTTCTCAAGTCCATTCTCTACGTCTGTGTCTTTATTCCTGTCCTTAGGTTCTTCAGGACCTTTTTGTTTGTTTGTTTTAAGATTCAATATATATATGTGTTAGCATACGGTATTTGTTTTTCTCTTTCTGACTTACTTCACTCTGTATGACAGACTCTAGGTCCATCCACCTCACTACAAATAACTCAATTTATTTTCTTTTTATGGCTGAGCAATATTCCATTGTATATATGTGCCACATCTTCTTTATCCATTCATCTGTCGATGGACACTTAGGTTGCTTCCATGTCCTGGCTATTGTAAATAGAGCTGCAATGAACATTGCAGTACATGACTCTTTTTGAATTATGGTTTTCCCAGGGTATAAGCCCAGTAGTGGGATTGCTGGGTCGTATGGTAATTCTGTTTTTAGTTTATTAAGGAACTCCATACCATTCTCCATAGTGGCTGTGTCAATTTGCATTCCCACCAACAGTGCCAAAGTGTTCCCGCTTCTCCATACCCTCTCCAGCATTTGTTGTTTGTAGATTTTTTGATGATGGCCATTCTGACTGGTGTGAGGTTATACCTCATTGTAGTTTTGATTTGCACTTCTCTAATGATTAGTGATGTTGAGCATCCTTTCATGTGTTTATTGGCAATCTGTATACAAATTTCTTTGGAGAAATGTCTATTTAGGTCTTCTGCCCATTTTTGGATTGGGTTGTTTGTTTTCTTGATATTGAGCTGCATGAGCTGCTTGTAAATTTTGGAGATTAATCCTTTGTCAGTTGCTTCATTTGCAAATATTGTCTCCCATTCTGAGTGTTGTCTTTTTGTCTTGTTTATGGTTTCCTTTGTTGTGCAAAAGCTTTTAAATTTCATTAGGTCCCATTTGTTTATTATTTTTTTATTTCCATTTCTCTAGCAGGTGGGTCAAAAAGGATCTTGCTGTGATTTATGTCATAGACTGTTCTGCCTATGTTTTCTTCTAAGAGTTTTATCATGTCTGGCCTTACATTTAGGTCTTTAATCCATTTTGAATTTATTTTTGTGTATGGTGTTAGGGAGTGTTCCAATTTCATTCTTTTACATGTAGCTTGTTTTTTTTTTTTTTAAATAAATTTATTTATTTTATTTTTGGCTACGTTGGGTCTTCGTTGCTGCGCACGGGCTTTCTCTAGTTGCGGCGAGCAGGGGCCTCTTTTCATCCTGGTGCACGGGCCTCTCACTATCAGGGCCTCTCTTGTTGCGGAGCACAGGCTCCAGACGTGCAGGCTCAGTAGTTGCGGCTCACAGGCCTAGTTGCTTCACGGCATGTGGGATCTTCCCGGACCAGGGCTCGAACCCGTGTCGCCTGCATTGGCAGGTGGATTCTTAACCACTGCGCCACCAGGGAAGCCCAACAGTACAGTATTTTTTTATTGTGAGAAAAGTCCTCTTGACTCATGTAAAGAAGTCGAGTGTGGTGCATGGGGTGAATACGTGTTGGGGCAGAGACGGGCCCTCAGGTTGTCCCAGCGAGTCACACACTTCTGAATTCCTGCCCTCAGTGTAGACAGAACTTGTTCCTGCTTCTAACCGATAGAATATGGCAAAGGGATGGCAAGTCACCCCTATGATTATGTGATATCACATAAAGCTCCATCTAACCAGAGTGAGAGGACTTCCCCCACTGGTCTTGAGGAAGCAAACAGCCATGTTGTCGACTGTCAGTGCAGAGGGCCACGTGGTGGGGAACGCCGGTGGCCTCTGGGCCCTACAGGTGGCCCTCAGTCATATATTTGGGGCAGATGAGTTCTGCCCACAACCTGAATGAGCTCGGAAGCGATTCTTTCCCAGTAAGTCTCCAGGCGAGAATGCAGCCCAGCTGACTTCTTGGTTGCCGCCTGACGAGACTCAGAGCAGAGGACCCAGCTAACCGGTGCCTGATTCTGACCCATGAAACTGAGAGACCATCCATGTGTTAGTTTCCTAGGGCTGCCATAACAACGGGTTATGGTGGGGCTTAGACAGCAGACAGTCCTCATCTCATTGTCCTGGAGGCCAGAAGTCCGAGATCAAGGTGTTGCAGGGTTGGTGCCGACTGAGGCTGTCAGGGAGACTCTGTCCCTTGCTCTCGCCCAGCTCCTGGGGTTGCTGGCACCATTGGCATCCTCAGCTCCTCCTGAATCGCCCCAGTCTCTGCTTCGTTCTTTACATGATGTTCTACCCCTGTGCCTCGGAGTCCAAGGTCCCTCTGTTTATAAGGACACCAGCTGCAGTGGATTAGGAACCCCTCACCCCCGTGCGACCTCTTCTTAATTAATTACATCTGCAATGACCCTATTTCCAAATAAGGTTACATCCTGAGGTCCTGGGGTTAGGACTTCAGCATATGAATTTAGGGGGACACAATTCCATCCATGAGGATGCATTTGTATTCTTTTAAGCCACTTTGTTTGTGTTAACTTGTTACACTGCAATAGATAACTAACACAATTGTAAAGTAAAAAAAAAATGAAATGCCAGAGTGTGAAGAAGTATCAATGGTTTCCTGCTGTGAACCCTTCACTTTGAAACAATCATGGAGGGAGTTCAGTATTTCTCACTAGTTCAGATGAAACATCCTCTAAAGATATGAAATGTTTATATACTTCATTCCTTCATAGGAAGTAGGAATTACATTTTGCTATTATATCATATATACACAACATAAAGCCACAGCATTAGATAATCTTGTTCTCAAACACCCCCCAAAGTTGTCATTTTTAGTTTTTCTTTAAATTGTTATTTGTACTTTTTTCCATTCAAACAAATGAGAGGTGCTAAAATGTAAGAAACAAGTGTTGAAGATAAAATCAGAAAGTGTCGTATATTTTTGTCAATTTTTAAAGTCTGTCATTATTGGTATATTTTTAATATGTGGAATGCAGTGTTGGGACACTGCATAGTTGCAGAGTTTTGATCAATTCATGGAAAAGTGTGTGAGCTCCTGAAGCTTAGCCTTCCCACCATGAACTTGTCTCCCCATGAAGGGATGTCAGTCCACTCCAACAATCGGAGCATCCAGACATATTCCTAAAGCAACCCGCTGTGTTCAGAATCTTCTGATTTCATTAAATTAATCATTTATGTCCATAACCTTTGTCCTGAAATATCTACTTACATATGTCCATCTCTGGGCTAGACCGGATGTGGACTGAGTTTTGATGTGACCCTTTGGGACACGGTTGAAACCTACACACACACTAAACTAAACTTTCCTTTTTTCAGCACTCACCATCAAGCCTGATTTAATTTGGTTTCTACTGGCTTAATTTTAAACAGCAAATTGCTGCACTTTAAAAAGCTCTGCAAATTTTTCTGTGCTATTTTTCATTATAAAGAAATGTGAATTAAAAAAAAAATCCTAAAATGCATACACCCAATTGTTCTGGGAAAAAATGTTTTTTAAACTCACTTGGAATTACCTCGCGTCTTAAGTTCTAATTCATTCAACAGCCTTGTTTGAGTGGCAGTTGTGGGTTATGAACCAGAATATATCTATAACTGTGGCATTATGCAAAAGTTATTTATGAACTAAGTAAGTCAGTTATCTTGTTCTCTAAAGTTTATTCCAAAACTAAGAGCCACATTTAAGCTTTCTCTGTGTAGGGCGTTCTTGCAAAGTGCTTTACTCGCATTAACTCCTTTAATACTCTCAGCAACTCCATGAAATAGATGATATTCTCCTCCTCATTTACAAATGAGAGGACAGGGTCAAAAAAGTTTCAATGACTTCTCCAATATGATCTATTTTAAATGTGGAAGACAGGATACAAACCCAGATAGTCTGATTCCTGACATCATACTCTTAAACTCAGAAAATGACAAAAAACTGGTTATTTAAAAATAATGATTTGGCCTCTTTGATTTCATTCATTCATTCATTCATTTAAATATTTGTTGAGTCTGTAGGGGAAAATCTTTTTCTTTCTTTTCTTCTAGGCTCTTTGGCTGGCCTGTAAATTAACGTAAGACAGGTTAACAGGAACTAATTTAATTTTGTACGTATGGGAGCCTCAAAGATATGGGGCTCAAAAAAGTGAGCAAAGCAGGCCCTTTTATACTTAGATAAAGAAACAATAAATATATGAAGAATTGGCAAAACAGAGGGGGTTGGGCTTGGGGAGCAAATTCATAAAGAGTTCACAGGGTCTGTTTGTACAGCCTCTGGGCCCTGAGTTCCCTGCCTCTGGTGATAAGGATGCCTTACACCCTCCTGGTACAGGGAGAGTATCTTCACATGAGAGATTTATCTCCTGCTTTCAGGGGGACAAAGGAGAGTCAGAGTGTCCTTCTTGCACTGGCTGTTTCTCAAGTAGCTTTAATTCAAAATAATCAATATGCCAAAGGGCATATTTGGGGGCGGCCTGCCCTGAACCCCATCAAGTGTGTGCCGTGCAGATGCTGTGTGATGTGGTGAGGATACACTTAGGTAGATCAGAGCCCTCCTCTTCCATATCTTCTTGGCCCACAGCGGGTGGTGGGACAGGTGTGAACAGAGGGTGCTGAGGAGGTGTGATGAATTCCCACCTGGCCCAGCCTTGGCAGTTCAGGAAAGGCTCCCTAGAGAAGGTGACCTGACACCCATGGCATTTGTACTCAGCTGAGATCAAATGAAGATGGAGCTGGATCATGGCTGTGAATGGTGCATCTGAGAGAAGTGAGGATGGAAAGGTAATCAGGTGTGTATGGGGAGGACTTTGACCCAGGAAGGACCTAGGGCTCCATCCACAGAGCAAGGGCTGGGGCTCAGCAAGACTGTGTCGGGGGGATGAGGAAGGCTCACGCACGGCATCCTCTTCCCAAAGATGAGCCCGGCTGCTGTGTCTCCATCCACACCTCCTACTGGTGTCTTGAAACACTCTGCTGTACCTCGTGCCCCTCACGTCATACGTAGACCTGATATATGACAACACTTTTGAGGCAATCTGAATTCAAGTGATCTCTTTTTTATCTCCCACTCTAGACCCATTCATTCATTCATCCATTCATTCATTCATTCATTCAGTTAACAGATAACAGTACTATTATTCCCACATTGCACACACCAGAGATCTAGGCATTAATCTTGTTATTTCTATTATCCTCATTCTTTGCTGTGGTGTAGTGGTTAAGAGGTTGGACTTTTGAGTCAGTCTGACTGGATTCAAATCCTGGCTCTTCTCTTAAAAAGCTGTAGTACTGGGCTTCCCTGGTGGTGCAGTGGTTGAGAGTCCGCCTGCCGATGCAGGGGACACGGGTTTGTGCCCTGGTCCAGGAAGATCCCACATGCCGCGGAGCGTCTGGGCCCGTGAGCCATGGCCACTGAGCCTGTGCGTCCGGAGCCTGTGCTCCGCAACGGGAGAGGCCACAACTGTGAGAGGCCCGTGTACTGCAAAACAAACAAACAAACAAAAAAAACTGTAGTACTTTGGAGAAGGTAATGTAACCCCTCTGTGCTTTAGTTTTCTCAAGTTAACAATAGGGTTAATAATATGCCAACACAATGTATTGTAAAGTTTCAAATTGAAGTTTCATATTAAGCCTAAGAACAGAGTTTGAACACTTGTGCGGGTGTGTGTGTGTGTATGTATATATATATACATGCACACATACAGATGTATACATATGTATACATATGCATGTATATAAGACCAAAGCATCTACCAAATTAACATACTGTTTAAATTCAGGTGTTGTTTATGTAAAAGCCAAACAGCAATCGAGGATGCTTTGCCTCTTCAGTAATAACTAAGGATAAATGCCAAGGTGAATTAAAAAAGTAGACGTCAGGAATAAAACATTTCAGCTGTCACATTAAATGAGTTGGTCCTATAGAGTTGCTAGCCTGAGTTCCCCACCACAGAAGGAACCCCAGCGCTCATTCTGTGACAGGACAGCGCTGGGTGCTATGCAGGGTGATTCCCTGTGTGCCTGTCACCTGACAGAGGCCACTCTTTGCTGTGGCTTTTATGTAAATGACCTTCATATTCTATTGGTGCTTTGAAATAAATTCTCAAGTTCTATCTTTCTAAAAAATACACGAGAGAAAATAGATAATGAGAGATGGCCGGCAGCACCTTTTCTCTGTATTTTTTTTCCTTTTTATATGAGGATTAGGAGGGGGGTTATTTGGCTTCACTGGAAATGCTGTGTTTACCCACTGGCCAACTCTTCAAAATCAGAAACCACGCCACATTCATTTTTATTTCCCCTGCAGTGCTTAGTCTAATACCTCAACTTAGAAAGTTCTACATAAATATTTATTGACAAAAATTATATACTGTTCAGAAATGGAAAAACTGAGTTTCATTACATGATTGAAACTTATTTTTTAGCTGTATTCTTTTGGTTTTCATTTCTGTTTCTTTATTCCCTCACCCAGATCTGCAAATATTTATGGTTTATTGATTGTTGATAAGACAGTAGGTTGAGGTAACAGTGTAAAAGTAGGTACCTGTAGATCCGTTAGTATATATACATATATATGTATGTCGCTATATTTCAAAATTTTTTTTCCTAACAAAAAATATTTTAATGTAGGAATCAACATGTGAACATTGTACTTAAGTGGTAAAATTCAGGTTACAAATATAATATAAATATCAAATAATATCATACTTTTGGTTTAATGGAGAACAGCTGTGACAGTCATGCTTAGCACATTGGTTAAGTAATGAGAGAAATGAGTTGAGGTGTCATAGAGGTACGCAAAAATTTCACAGTTCAAATAATCCTGAGCCCTTCTGAGAAAATGTAGGTGGCAAATATGTGGCAATATTTCTGTAATATGGTGGTTTCAGTCCATTAGTGAGCATTCTGTTCATGCATTTAAAGTAACGGCAGATGTTTCTGAGCACTGAAAATTAGATTCAAAGTAAGTCTTTGCTCAACAGGTTAACGATACTATGAATCCCTTATATTTAAAAATATAGCTTATGGAACCCCCCCCCCAAAAAAAAAAATGGTTCTGAAGAACCTAGGGGCAGGGCAGGAACAAAGATGCAGACTTAGAGAATGGTCTTGAGGACACGGGGAGGGGGAAGGGGAAGCTGGGATGAAATGAGAGAGTGGCATGGTTGTATATATACTACCAAATGTAAAATAGATAGCTAGTGGGAAGCAGCCGCATAGCACAGGGAGATCAGCTCGGGGCTTTGTGACCACCTAGAGTGGTGGGATAGGGAGGGCAGGAGGGAGACGCAAGAGGGAGGAGATATGTCCATGTATAGCTGATTCACTTTGTCATAAAGCAGAAACTAACACAGCATCGTAAAGCAATTACACTCCAATAAAGATGTTTAAAAAAACAACAAAACAAAACAAAAATATATAGTTTAAATTTGTAAAGTTTAAGATAAAGCATACTTGTTTTCAGTTATTTTTAGATATAACTGAGACTACACTACTGTATATAATCAGCTATACTGCTATGCACAGGTAATTCCAGTTACCGTATTTTATATTTGGTGGCCATCAACAGCACAAAATTTATGCTCCAAAAGAAATATATCAATCCAGCAAAATGGTTACATTTAATTTTCTTTTAAAGACAGATTAACTAAATTTAAGGAAGAATTGGCTTTTCCTGATATCTCATTTTCAAATTACTGATGCAAACTTACCAGAGAGTAATTATTTATTTTGCCTAACATCAAACAATCTGCAAAAAGTTTCCAAGATAGAGGCATTCCTTGTTCCATTTCCAAAAAATAAATAAAGGCTTTCTTACTGAAAGCATTTACATTCCTAGCTCTCTAAATAAACACTAAAAAACAAAGTACAAAAAATGATCTCTTGGCTTCTGAATAGCCCACTTAGTTACATAAAGTATTTTCTGTCCCAACACTTTTCTCAAATTCTAAAGATATTTACTTCCTAAGAACAAGACAGTCTTCATTTCAAGCCATTCAGTCCGTTTCCATGGCAACACTGCGGGATTCCTTGGCCACCATAAGTCTCATTAGTTGACTGTGGAATTTCTCAATCTTCTTTACGTCTTGAGCTTGGTCAGTTCTATACACCAAACAAACTAAATCATCTGTTACTTTAATACACAAACTCCCATCAGAATGCCCATATTTGAGAACCACACGTGCCTTCGTAGGGTCTGCGAGGCAGAGTTTCCCTGCTGCGCGACTGAACTCTCCCGGGTCTGGTACTGCGGCATCGTGGCCCGCGGCAGAACAGCAGAGTCAAATCCTTTTGGAAAACATGAAACTCAGCTTAGTGTTTGCAAGAAAGGTAATCATGTTTATCAAGTTAAGTTGTTTTTTTTTTTTTTTTTTGTCTGTGCTGCACAGCATGAGGGATCTTAGTTCCCTGACCAGGTATTGAACCTGGGCCCACGGCAGTGAAAGTATCCAGTCCTAATCACTGGATTGCCAGGGAATTCCCAACTTAAGTTGATTTTAATTCATATATAAGGTATTGCAAGAAAGGCTTAATTTGCGACCAACATGGAATATTTTTGATGTTAGAAAATTGAGAAATGTCCATCTTACTCCTTTGAAATCTCTCGGGACCTCTCTTGTGACACCTAGATGCTCGCTGATAGTTACTTCTCTACAAAGTGTCTCCTCACCATCTACTTGGAAGCTTCTGAAAACAGGAGCAGTGGCTTGTGCCTGGATGTAACCATTTCACTGAGAAAACACTCAACAGATCCCTGAGTAATTCAATTCCCCAAATGACGTTGCGGTCCCAGCCCCCCAGTTGGGGCAGACAGAAGGCACACTCTGTAGTAACTTTGTCCTTTGCATCCTGGAGCCTTCCTTTCCACACACGATTCATGAGTTAAAATCCATTTGATTTAATCAATATCATTACTTTTTCTTACAAACTCTATGCTAAGTTTCATGTTTTCAATAAGACTTTGAAATATAGCAGCATCCATAATGTCCACCCTTTCCCCCCAATAATCTCCCTAACTAGTATCCATGTCTGTCTTCTCTCCTTCCACCTTGTCTAAAACACACATCTGATCAGGCTTCACATGACCCTCGGCTCTCCGTGGGTGGAGAGCAGTCTGTGTAGTGGTGAGGGGCTTCAGAAATGTTTAAAATCCTGGTTTGCATCCCAGCTGTGTCAGTTAATACCAGTATAATATGGACATGCTGACAACTTTCTAAGCTGCAGTATCTCATCTGAAAACAGGGCTCTGTGAAGTGTCGCAGCGCTGGAAGGTGGATCTAGGTACACAGCGGGGACCCCAGCACTTAGACTACAGCCTCGGGTAGAGCAGACACCATGACATGGTCCCCAAAGTGGATGGAGAGCTTTAGTCCCCTTCATGTAGCTTCCCTGACCACCCCCCTTCCGCCCCCAGGCAGAGGTCATTGCCTCCTTCTTTGTCTTCCTGGAACAAATGCTTCATCCCCTGCTTGCTTGCCAGCCCGTCTTTTCTGGGAGAATGCGAGCCGCCTGCTGGAAGCGCCCTCATATCTGTCTCAGCAGAACTCCTGGCATGTGGCAGCGCCCAGCGCATCCTTGTTGGGGTGGGAGCCCCTCTTGCACATTCGGTCGTGCCTGCGTCAGCCGCTCCCCACGTTCCTACGCTCAGTGCTTTTAGTCTTGGTTATATCTTTATACGATTATCCAGACTTCTTTGTTCTTAAATCCTCTTTGATGAGACACCGTGGATTTACAGGAGAGAGCGCTAAGAAAACAAAAGTGTCACATTATTTTACTTAAAATTACCTGTTTTTATTTATATTATACATATCAATACTTGTAAACTGGAATCGATTTTCACCCAGTGCCATTGGAAAAGCTGTGATTCATGGCACCTCTAATTCACAGTGTCTTAAGGCACTGAGTTTATCTAGTGGCTAAGAGGGTGGCCTTGGTAAGTTGGGCTCTTTTTTCAGTGCTTCCCTTTTCTAAATTCCCTCTCTGATGTCAGCTCTATAACATGTCCCTGATTCACAAATTGTTTTACAAGCTCATAGGACGTGGTGTTTCTGGTAAGCCACTCTTTACTAAGCAATAGATGACACATAGCAAGCAGATCAAAGCAGAGCCATTTTGAAAGTTACAATGGCTTCTTCACAAGGAACACCTTTTAACAAAATTTGGACAAAAACTGAAAACTTGAGGCACAGATAACATGTCAACTAAATCAAATCTATATAAATTTTTTTAAACAATACATCATAATCGTAGATGGATGGAACTTTCATTTCAATTTCCCAAACTCATTATTTCCCTCTGTCTCTTGAGAATGTCAGTTAAGCTCTAAGAATCATATCTTAAACTCAACCCAAGACTTTTATTTCCTTTTATTATCAACAATACTGAGCTATTTTGCATGTGGTACAAGATTAGATTTTTGTTAGTCGTAGTGTCCTTAATTTAGTTCTTGCCATGAATTTATAATAGAGCAAGCGTCTTTCCCACCTGGGTGCTACATAATATGTAATATTTAATTTGTCATCGCTCTTTCACTGTGTGAAGTGAAATGAACAACTCATTGAGATCTGAATGATATGTCAAATATGTATGTAATACTACATGACGTCCCCTTTATTCCACAATAAATACTTCGTTATCATTTTAAATAACCTATGTGAAGCAGGTGGGACTCTGGATTATCTTCTTACATGGCATTTAATTTTAATTTCTGATTCCAGTCACATGTTTTTCTTTCTGAGATCACACAAAGCAGCAATCCCAATGCCTTGTACATCCCAAGTGCCCAGGGAATACCTGTTGATTTTCTTTTTATCCTCATGCAATTTCCATTTTTCAGCATTTCATTTACTTCTTGTATAAATAGGCAGCAAGGTAACTTGAATGTGGATGAAGATGGTAGGAATGAAAGGCTTCTGGCAAAAGCAAAATCTGCTCAGGATTTCAGCAATTTTGCAGCAGAAATTCAAAAAACTGTTAAAGCTCTCAAGGAGCAGGTTTGTTTTTTCCCTAAGTACCAAGCCTTGTCGTATAGATTAGAATAAACTTTAAAGAAACCTGTCCAATAACTCTCCAGAGATACAGCACAATACCAGAATAATAATCACATACAGGAGATATTTCCTTGTAATAAGGAGTTGAATTAGTTCAAAAATCCCATGTGCAGATGACTTCACTAAAGAATTCTACTAAATGTTTAAGGAGAGATTAACACGAATTTCCCAGAAATAGCAGAGGAAAGAATGCTTCTCAATTCATTTTTGAAGATAGTATTTACTCTGTTACCAAAACCAGACAAAGACAGCACAAAGAAAGAAAACCACTAACCAATATTCCTCATGAAAATGGATGCAAAAACCCTTAACATAATGTTAGCAAATAGCATAGAGCAATATATCAAAAGAATAATATAGCATAATTAAGAGGGTTTAGCCCAGGAATTCAAGACTTGTTTAACATTCACAAATCATCAATGTAATCCACTGTATTAACAGGTTAAATGGTGAACGGTCAAATGCTTTCACCCAAATATTGCAGACAAAGTAAGTATGTCCATTTTCACCAGAGTCTTATTAAACGCGGTGCTGGAGGTTCTCGCCAGTGCAATAAGGCAAGACAAGGAAAAGGTCTATAGACTGAAAAGGAAAGCAAAGCTATTTTCAGATGATACAGTTACTTCTGTAGAGAATCACAAGGAACCTACCAACAATTTCTAGACATAGTAAGCAAGTTCACCAAAGTCACAGGATACAAGATACACAAGATAAGTATACAAAAATGAATTGTATTTCTGTATAATGACAGTGAACGCGTGGAGGATGGGGAAAGGAAAGTGTGGTCCAGCATGTTCTGACTCCCCCCAGACATCGTTTTACTCTCAAGATGTTGTAACTTAGCCCAAAACAAAACTTCATCATGTACTATGTCTCATATTTACGGCTCACGGAAGATTCTCAGACTGTCTCCCTTCTTTAAAAAGTTTCTTTGTCAGTTCTTTAAAATTGGAAAATATTTTGTTCCTCAAAGTGCCTGGAGTTTACATTGGGTACGTTGCTGTCATTTGTTTATTTTTCATTTTCTCTACTTTTCCTCTTGAGGACAGAAGTTACCACCTGAATTTCTTTTCCATGTTTTAGAACTAGTTCTATTCTTTTAAATTTTTTGGAATTTACTCAACTTGACTAACGTTTTTTCATTTCCCCAGTATTTTTAGAAATAAAAGTTGTGGGTTTTTTTTTTTTTTGTCTTAGTCTTCTAGGCTATAATCACAGATATTTCTAGAGATTTTTGAGATTTTCATTCTTCACACCCTGGATCCACTTATGCAATGGATAATTCAATCTACACCTACTCATGGTAAAATCCTACCCTTCCTGCCTCCATCATAATTCTTTTTTTTTTTTTCCGATACGCGGGCCTCTCACTGTTGTGGCCTCTCCCGTTGTGGAGCACAGGCTCTGGACGTGCAGGCTCAGCAGCCATGGCTCATGGGCCCAGCTGCTCCGCGGCATGTGGGATCCTCCCGGACCGGGGCACGAACCTGTGTCTCCTGCATCTCATAGTTCTGGAGGCTGGAAGCCCAGGCTCAAGGTGTTGATAGGGTTGAGTTTTTCAGAGGTGTGTCCTTGCCTTGCAGACGACTGTCTTCTCTCCGTATCTTCACATGGTCTCTCCACTGTGGGTGTCTGTGTCCTAATCTCTGCTTCTTGTAAGGACACCAGTCCTGTTGGATTAGACACCATCTCTGTGACCACATTTTAACTTAACTACTTCTTTAAGGCCCTTATCTCCAAATACAGTCTCATTCCGAGGTGCTGGGATTTGAGACTTTGACACATGGGCTTTTGGAGGCCACACATCAGCCTGTAACAATGCAGCTGCCACCTTCACCCATCACAGGACTCTTGGACTTGGCCTCTTCTTTTGTAAAACTGTTCTTTTCATCATTTCTAAAATCTGTCTCAATTAAACAGTTTGAACTTCTCCATGGGTTATTACTCCATAGATTATTACTCCATGGATTATTATTACTCCATGGATTATCACGTAAGAGTAGCCATCATTTATGCACCTTATGAGAAGTGGAGCGTTGGCATCATCTCCCCCAGAGCCAGCCAAGTGCTTCTGTCACTAATGGCTCCGCTGACGGCCTTGGTCCTCACCTGAGCCCAGGGGCATTGCCCTGCCAGTCTCTCTGCTTTCCGTCCCAGCTCTCACAAGGCTGTCCCTCACATTTCCATGTAGTGATCACTGGAATTTCCCCCATGGTTTAGAGACTAACTTAAATATCGAAATCAATTTATACGACTGGTAAGGTCCTGATTCTCTCTGCTGCCCACTCCGCAGCCTTAGCTCCCACCAGCACCCCTCTGTGCCTTTACCCTCCACCGCAGCTTTACCCTCCACCGCAGCTTATGTTACTGAAATGCTCCCCTGCTCTCCGTCCCCAAGGTTTGGCCAAAGCTCGTTTGCATCTGTCTGAAGTGCCTTTTCCCTGCTTGTTCTCCTGAAAGGCTGTCTTAGTTCCACTTGCAGCTCAAATGCTTTGTCCCCTGTGAGCCCCCCGTGCCCTGAGCAGCACTGGCAGTGGCTAGCCTTCTGTTCCACCCAGGCATCCGTAGACCCTCATTATCCACCTGGCTTAGAGCTGTGGTTTACTGGTCTGTCTCCTACCAAATTTCAGCTCCTTGAGACCCTGCAGTGTTTGCTTTATCTATGAAACTTAATAAATGCTTGTTAAAAGAATGCTGTTTGTGATAACCTGGGTACAAAAAACAAACGGTTGGTTAGTTGGATTTGTATTTGTGCTCACTGAGAAGATGTCATTTTATTCATTTGATTTTTAATTTACTTTATAAATTCACTGTTTCAGATATTAGATCCATATTCAATATTTTGCCGCACACAGGCAGCTGTTTCTTAGCTTAGACACTGGATGAGTCAGATTCATTACGTTTGGGGTAAAAACGCAGAGACATTGTGTTGGCTTTGAAGTGTCTTTTGCCTTCTGGGTGTGTGCCTACAAAATAGAGCATTTCATCAGACCGTGATATTTATCGGCTTGTTGCTGCTATTTCAATTTCCGTTTTCCTTTCCTTCTCCTCTTTAGATAAACAAGCTCGAGGCAGCACAACCTTGGTGGCAGGATGTGCAGGTGATGGGGGATTCGGAGGGAGGAAGGAGACTGCGCTTCCTGGGTCTGCGAGGGGTGTGCGAGCACCAGTGGAGAAATACCCGGAAAACTCAAAAAGAGAAGGAAAAAAAGTTGTTTTGGTGAAGAGATTCTAGGCATATTCGTAGGTCAGGATAGTGGTGTGAGACTTTGAGGTTTGTGGTTTTCCATTAAATATGGCTACTCTCTCTGCATCCTTGACCGATGCTACATGCTTTTCACATTCTCACCAACAAATGAGAGGTCTGTGTTCTGGAAGCTTGCGGAACGCAGTCCGAGGTCACACACGTGAACTGCGGCAGAGCTGGGGCTGGAGCTCATCCCCTGGTTCTCTGGGCAGGCGCACTGCAAACGCTGCCTGAAAGCCCTGGGTAAACGACCCAACTCTACGTGAATATAGAAGGTGTTGTCAGGGTATCAGCCACCTGAGGACGTCTTTTGTGTCAAGACAAAAGCTCGGTGTTACTTTAGTGGCTTTTTACGTCTACTCCTGCCCGTAGGTGTCACACCCCACGCCATGCAGTTTGGGAGGTGACATGTTATAGGCCAGCGCTTCTAGCCACGTTCTTCATGCTGCAAATGTGTAGAGATGAAGAGTTCACGGGAACTAATGTAAGAATGAACTCATCTCGTGGGTAACTTTCATTGCATTGAGACAGTCAGCCTATCAGATTATGTATTATAAACAACTTTTTAAAAGTAATGTCACTGGAATTTACCCCATGGGGGCAATTTTGAGATCCTGCCTTTCAGAGTGGCCAGGTCACCCGTGGAGGGGGGGGCTCCATGTCTCAGCCCTGAATTGGTGAAGGGAACCCGCTGTCTGGTTTGCAGAGACCCTGGGATGCCTGTTGATTTCCCAGAGAAACACTGACAGTGTCACCCGCCCCTGAACCCTGGGCGGGGATTTCTCAGGAAAAGGTAGCCAGACACTCAGTGCTTCTCACTTTAACCTGTAGTCACACATTTGACATGGAAACCACTGATTTAAGAGCAAGTTAGTTCATTTCAGCCTTCAACACACTGAAGACCTTTCCTCTTCATTTTCTAACACTCCTTGAAATAATGCACAATGAAAGGCTCTAACGTGCATAGGGACTCTTCTAGCTTAAGAAATATTTCTTCTTGTAACCTACCAGCTTCCTATACCATATGTGCAAATAAAAAGAATACCATGTCATATTTTTTAGAACTCTGAGTGTTGCAGAAAATCTCTCATTGCAAAATCCAGAGAGATTTTATCATTTCCAGTACGTGACACTGTTCTGATCATAATAAATCTGGGGTCCCCTCTCTGACGGGGCGGTGCACACCAAGAAGACGAAAGCACTCTGGGGCTCACTCTTCCCCTGATTTCCTTTGATCAAGAAAAGCCGACTTTTTAACTGGGCGGCATGATTGTGGGAAAAGGGAGAAAACTGCTCCTTTCCTTTCCTGCAGGGGTGCTGACATCTCTGTCCTGGTCCCCTGTGCACAAATGGCCTCGGGCACGAGGAACCACACTCCTGCAGTTGGAGGGTGTAGACACTGTGGTTTGGGACTGAAAACAGCATTTATCCGACAGTCAGTCTAACACGCATGTCAGGCAAGGAACAGTGTCTGAGAAGATGTGTCTCAATGCGACTTGTTTATCTCCTAGATTGAACATTACAGGGCAGAGGGAGGGCCGACTGTTTGGTGCTCTGGTAAGGATCTTTTGTTTTTAGTTTGTGAGACAATGTTAGCACAGACTTACTGGATGGTAATTTCTGCAAATGCCCCTTGACGAACATCAGGTATAATACATTTTTATTTTCAAATGAAATATAATCCATCAGTAAGTTACGTTTGTGAATAGCTCACCCAGAAATCCCGCCTTCCACTTCAGGAGGGATGGATGTGCACCAGAACAGCCATGTTTAGCTGACTGTCCTCAACACTGATTGGCTTGATGGAGTTTGTGAAAAACAATGTAAAACCTACTTGTTCCTCATGAATATACAAAATGAGTGATGATGTACTATGTATAAACAGTGCTAAAATCTGTAGTTTAAATAGAACTCCATAGGCTGCATTTTTATCCCTAGTGTCAGATAATTTGCTGACTTTTGTTTGAAGCATCAGAAATGAACTGATGCTTAAATTTGCATTTCAAACATAAACTAAGAAAGAGAAAATATATAATTTCTCCCAAATATTTAAGATATTTGAAAAGAAAATAATAGAAACTAATCCTTTATAAATCAACTAGCCATATCGATGGCAGGATTATTTGCTCTTTAAGTTAGAAATATCTTGGTTTGTGAGAAGCATTTAGCCTTGATTATAAAGCCTTAAAAATAAGGACTGTGGGTGTGGTGGCTGCTGGCACTGGTGTAAGGACAGGGCCACCCTCTCTGGCCCCCTCACGTCTGCTGCCTCTGGGTCTTAGTAAGACTGTGCTGATACCAGGAGATATCTATGCTCAAAGCTTTCTGTCCCTTTTAATAGAGAATCAGGACCCGGACAGAATCCCCTGCTCCCAGCAGATTTCTGACTACCTTGGCTGGCAGCATGTCATCTGACCACCCACCTGCAAAGGAGCCTTGGGGCATGCTGGTCAGCCTTCTTGGTTTCTGTGGTGGGAGGGTGCCCGGGAGAAATAAGCTGGGGGTGAGAGCCGGTCAGAGGACCTTCAGTGTCTGTCACGGCCACATCAGTTTCTTCCATGGATCAGAATTATTAGAAAATCGGTGAAGAAATCATTCAAGAGATTGGGTTCTTACCATATGACCCAGCAATTGCACTGCTGGACATATACCCCGAGAAAACCATAATTCAAAAAGAGTCATGTACCAAAATGTTCATTGCAGCTCTGTTTACAATAGCCAGGACATGGAAGCAACCTAAGTGTCCATCGACAGATGAATGGATAAAGAAGATGTGGCACATATATAAAATGGAATATTACTCAGCCATAAAAAGAAACGAAATTGAGTTATTTGTAGTGAGGTGGATGGACCTAGAGTCTGTTATACAGAGTGAAATAAGTCAGAAAGAGAAAAATGAATATGGTATGCTAACACATATATATGGAATCTAAAAAAAGAAAATGGTTCTCAAGAACCTAGGGGCAAGACAGGAATAAAGACACAGACGTAGAAAATGGACTTGAGGACACGGGGAGGGGGAAGGGTAAGCTGGGATGAAGTGAGAGAGTGGCATGGACATATATACACTACCAAACGTAAAACAGATAGCTTGTGGGAAGCAGCCACATACCACAGGGAGACCAGCTTGGTTCTTTGTGACCACCTAGAGGGGTGGGATAGTGAGGGTGGGAGGGAGACGCAAGAGGGAGGAGATATGGGGATAGATGTATACGTATAGCTGATTCATTTTGTTATACAGCAGAAACTAACACAACAATGTAAAGCAACTATACTCCAATAAAGATGTTAAAACAAAAAGAAGAGATTGGGTTCTACTGTATATTTCCAGCCAAGAATCAATAAGGTGTACAAGTTAGACCAATTATTCTGGCTTTTGAGTGTCCATTATATTGAGAAGATGTTTTCTGACAGATCTATGTGTATTTCATCTCTTTATTATAGACATAACGGTACATTTCAGCTGCCTTGGTTGGTTTTTTTTTTCCTCAAGAATGTCAAATGAGAAGATATTGATAGGCAGTAAGCTGGAATTGAATGCCAAAAAAGCGCAATTGATTTTTATATAAAAGTAGATTAGTGCTATTGAGCTGAACTTTGTTTGATGCATTATTCATGTCTGGAAGTTATTTATGCTTCTGTATCCTGCAAAAGTGAGTGGGAAAACCACTGAAAATAACTACTTGGTACAAACACATAACGTATGGTAGGATTGAATCTGCTCTGATAATACATCATAACACTTCATGGTTGAGCAGGATGCAATTTAATATCTGGGAACTTAGATTGAAAATTGATTAGACCAAAATAAATGCAAAAGTATAGTTAGAAAAAAGTAGAAAACTAAATATAATCTTATTTTTTTCCATAAATTTATTTATTTATTTTGGGCTGCATTGGGTCTTCCTTCTACTCACGGGCTACTCTTCATTGCTGTGTGTAGGCTTCTCATTGCAGAGGCTTCTTTTGCTGTGGAGCACGGGCTCTAGGTGCGCAGGCTCAGTAGTTGTGGTGTGCAGGCTCAGTAGTTGTGGCTCATGGGCTCTAGGAGTGCGGGCTTCAGTAGTTGTGGTGCACAGGCTTAGTTGCTCTGCAGCATGTGAGATCTTCCTGGACCAGGGCTCTAACCCGCACCCCCTGCATTGGCAGGCAGATTCTTAACCACTGCGCCACCAGGGAAGCTCTGTTTTTTTTTTTAATCTTATTCTTTCATATATATGTGTGTGTGTGTGTGTGTGTGTGTGTGTGTGTGTGTGTGTGTGTGTATAGAGAGAGAGAGACAGTACTTGTTAATCACTTGCTCCCAATTCACTATGGAAATATGTAATTCTCTTTTTTATTGAAAATATCCAGACTCTCTGAAGGACAGTAATAAAAAAATCTCTCAATGAGAGTAATGCTGCAGCCTTTAGTCTTTGCAAGCACTCTAAACCTCACTGAAAGCATAGAAGCCATATGTGTGCTTCATCTTAATCCCTTGGCTCATCGCTTTAACCTTTACTGCACACTCTCATCAAATAGGAACTTCAGTATCTGTCATCTACAGCACATGTACCATTAAGATTTTGAACAGCACGTTCAATTTTGCTTCTTATGCATATTATTTGAGAGGTCAGATGTTATTTTTCATTTCCTAAAACATACAAGAAATACCTACTGTTTGTGCCTCGAGCCAATAAGTAATTTTTAGCATTTCTGAAATCCAATATACTCCAGCACATCCTTAGAAATTTGCAATTAAATGGAATTGAATTTGGCATATGTTTTTCTTGGGCACTATGGAAACCATAACTCACCAAGATGGTGTTTGTGGAACCAAAATTGTTGGTATCTGTGCTCATCACACTATACACGTCTGCATGAAAAATACTTTTAAAAATAATGCCTTACTTGTATGAATGATAATCTATTGAATGACTCATCATATTAAAAAAATAATACAGAAATGATTAAACATACTTACTAATTAATTGTGATATATCGCACATGACTTACATTGAATCATTTACCGTAAAAAGAAACTTCAAATGGTAAGAGGTAAGGGAAGCCATTTTACTTTCATAAGGTTCTTCTTTTAAAGTATATTTTGATGAAAATTCTTTTACTTTTATATTACATTTAGTTTTGTATAGTTGAGGGAATAACATTGTTTTTTGTTTCTGTTTCATGAGACACTAAAAATAAGTTATCAGGGTACAGAGTGTATTCTTCATGGAATTTAGAAGCTAATTAGTCAAGAAGCAAGAGGTAGTATCTACATAAGTTAATAAATCTGCACAAATATTAAAAAAAAATTTGTTGGAGTATAGTTGCTTTAGAATGTTGTGTTAGTTTCTACTTAGAGCAAAGAGAATCAGCTATACATATATTGGGTTGGCCAAAAATTTGTCTGGGTTTTTCCATAACAACTTAACAGAAAAACCCGAACGAACTTTTTGGCCAATCCAGTACATATATTCCCTCTTTTTTGGATTTCCTTCTCATTTAGGTCACCAGAGAGCATTGAGTAGGGTTCCCTGTGCTATACAGTAGGTGCACAAATATTGTATCTTAAAATATATATGATCAAGGAAGAACAAGTTTCTATCTATGAGTTCCAAAGTCAGTGTTTCTAGGACCATTTGGAGCAAAGGTCTGTAAATTTTTCTATATTAAGCCAGGTAGTTAATAGTTTAGGCTTTGTAGATCATGTGGTCTTTGTCACAGCTTCTCAGCTCTGTCCCTATGAGACAGTCAAGAAGACCACCACATTGTGTAAACACATGGGCATGGTGTGTTTCATTAAAACTTTATTCACAAAAAAGCTGTTCTCTAAATCTCCCAGTACTGATCTATCTTTGTCTTCTCTTTTCTTTTACCATAAAACATCTCAGGAGATATTATTTTTACTCTCATTTCAGGAAGCTATACTGATTGCAATTCTTGACACACGTATTAAACTCAAAGAGGGCTTGCGCAATAAATAAGGTTTAACATGCCATTACGTTCTGTAACAAATCTTTATTAGGGTGGACATTTCTAATTCATACGTATACTTTTAGGAAGAGTGTTGGGACCTTTGTTAAACAGTTAACAGGAAACTGGAAACTCAGAATTGCCTTTGACAGTTTAAAAAACTTCAGAGACATTTTTCAGATTAGATGAATAAACAAAACCTAAAAGTTGGAAGTTTAAAATTTAAGCTTGGAGGAAAGCAAAGAAAGGATTTCCTACCACTTCTTTGGTTTCATTCACACCTGGAATAGATTTCTGAATGTTCTGTTGTTGAATTTAGACATGGTTTTAAAAAGACTTAAGAAGTGGGTAAAAAGTATTCAATGATCAAGATTTTCCACCGTTTTTTAAAGAAATGATGATAGCTTTTTCTCAACATTGAAAAAGAAATTGTCATCTCAGGACTGAAGTGAGAGGGTCAGGCTTTTCAGTGTAACATAATATGTTAAAATATGCCTTTCTGAAGAATTTAAGAAATCATATCGCTCATTTTGACAAAGGAAGTGTGCATCTGTGCCCTGGGCAGAGAACATACTTAACTGTTTAGGGCAGGCTTGACCCTATGGCCCATTTCTGGACGTGGCGTGATGGACAGCTGATGGGTGTGTCTGTGATTTGCGAACGTCATACACTTCACTGTTTCTTTTAACCATAAAGTATATTGTTTGTGACCAATTGTCTGTGGATAAACAGTCTGAAGATTGGCATTAAGGCATTTCTTGCTGTACCTATGCTGATTCTAAAACACGATTTCAGTCTCCTCCATGGCTCAAAAAAAAAAGTTGCTCAATAAATAAAAAACCTTTCCCACTCAGTGAAAAGCAGAATAAACACTCTCCCCAAAGTGGTTCTCACATGTATGCCGAGAGCTGATCCATGTTTTCATGATTTCTTCCAGCAGCGTGAGTACAATCATTCTTCTACCGATGTGTTATTTCCACAGTGTCATATGATAAATAGGGTGGTCAACATTCATTCGGTTTTGCCTCAGTCACAGGACCTTTCCATTAATTTTGGTACTGGTTTTTAAACTTTTCAGTAATAGAGTTTCTTGGGCACATTTTTGCCATGACTAGTATTCCTTTAAGTGAAATTTCTCTAGTTTGGGTCTCTTTTGAGTCTTCAGGGCAAAAAACAATCCATTTCTTATTATAAAACATGCTTTTGATCCTGTTTTAGAAAGCCAAAATTTTTTGAAAAATAAAATGATACACATTTTGCTGGCTTTATGCCATTTTCTGACAAAGTTTATAAAAGGTAATGTACAGGGAACTAGGGATTTTGGGTATCATAAAAAAACACTTTTTAGATCATTATAATTGTGTTTCCTATTCAAAATTTACTTCTTCAGAGCCTGGGTGCAACCAAAACATTTAAATATTTACTTCTCACTGGTATTTCAAATCACACTCCATGACTCATAGTCTCCATTTATGTTGTTATTCTCAGTTTTTATTTTTATACTTTATGTGTTAGTATTTCTTCACTAGTAATTATTACTTTTTGCTTTATGAATCCTTTTGAGTCACTGATCCATAAGCAGTATTTTAATTATAAAATGTTAATGTAACAAAATAAAGCAACAGTGTGTGACTCACATGAAGGGGAATGGTGCCCCCTGACTCAAGGTTGGCTGGACCAGTTCACTTACTACTCATGCTCATTTCTCCCCTCAGGTGCAAAATTTAAGGGTACACCAAAACACACAATAAAACAGGTAAATAGTACTTTATGCAATAATTTAAAAAATCAAAATTAATGCAGAAATCCATGATAAATAAAATATCAACCTTTTAAACTAAGATCAGTATTCCTGATTTTTTTTTTTTTGCTCAGACACCCATATGGCTCTGCAAAATACAGAAAAATCTCTATGTAAAACTATTAATAGGATATTCATGAAAGTTGAGAAATGTTTGCAAATCAAATTACCTCTGCCTTTTCTTCCAAAACCACCAGAGTAGTTGTGAACCACTTGATAGATGCCTGGGGACTAAAAGCAGATTAAATTCTAAGAAAATTCATGGTGAAAAACCTATCCATCCCATGTTTATGTTTTCTGATGGGAGGGACTAGTATTTTGTGTGTGTGCCCTTTTATTCGATGATAGTTGCCCTGCATTACTTGTAAAGCTGTATTCACATATCAGCTGCTTCCATTATATGTAGTAAGGAATACTCTGTACTCTATTTTTCTTTCATTCATAAAGATAATAGTTTTCACAATTACATTTGCAAACTCCATCATGATACACACAGGTTATTCCATTTGCATTAGCATACATAAGCATATTAAGTAGAGAATAAAACATCCATGTTTTATATAAATTCTTTTACTTGGACTTGTTTGTACATGAAATCATTCATATCAAGGTGAAATATATTTAGTGTTATACATTTTGGTTTGGGATTTTGTTTGAAATATGGGTAAGCATATTAAAAATGTGCAGTAATGATTCATACATTTTAAATTTAAGCTCTATGCTTCTTACATCAACGGCAAGCTTCTTTCAATAGCATATAAAATGTGTATGATTCCTGAGCAAATGAAATCAGTCAAGAGATTATGTGTGCAACATAGTTAATGTGACAGAAGAAGATTAAAGACAAATACAATGTGGCGTGAAATCCCACATCACAGAAAGCACGAGGCCTCATTGCAGTCACGCCTTCCGCTGATAGCAAGAGCTCCCCGGGCTTGCCTGCTGTAACAGGAACACGTGGGCAACTGTCACAGCGACTAAACCGCCTTCCTGCCACCTCCAACTTCACCTCCTCGGAGTGAAGCCCCTTAAACATGAGATGTCGGCTTGGAGACTCAGATTAGAAATGTGAAGAGTCAGGCCAAGAATATGATGTCCAAGCAGTCTGCTCACCAACAAGTGGGAAATTCATATTTTTGTGGAACAAAAGAATGTAATCAGATGAAATTCAAACTGTTGGTGCAGTAAGAGTACTAAAGACAGCTTCTGTTCGAAATATTTGACCTGGTCTTTCCATTGGTTCAATGTCTTGAAGAAATCTCAACTCAAGAAGTAACTCAAAAAGCAATTAACATCATTTATCGTATTGAAAAAAAACTCAAGACAAGACAGACATAGTAATATCAATTGAAAAAAATGTACATTAAGGGGCTTCCCTGGTGGCACAGTGGTTGAGAGTCCGCCTGCCGATGCAGGGGACGTGGGTTTGTGCCCTGGTCCGGGAAGATCACACATGCCGCGGAGCGGCTGGGCCCGTGAGCCATGGCTGCTGAGCCTGCGCATCCGGAGCCTGTGCTCCGCAACGGGAGAGGCCACAACAGTGAGAGGCCCGCGTACCGCAAAAAAAAAAAAAAAAAAAAAATGTACATTAAGACCTGGACATATTTTGTACATATATCATAGTTTAATATTTCAAGAGAAAAGTGGTTTCAAATGTGAGTTTTTAGCAAACTATCTTAGTGATAAGTAGACCTAATTCAAAAGAAATACTTGCCACTGCAAAAAAAAAAAAAAAAAAAGAGAGAGAGAGAGAATATTGATTTGATTCCTTAAAAAGAAACACAGCTTCTGTAACTGCTTAAATGTTTCCAGGAAGTCAGTGAGGAAGATTGAGTGGGGAGATTCTCTGGTTTCTATTTTGCTGATTTAATTTCAAAACTCTTCTCTCCCAGTGGATGATGAATGGGAAATATCTGTCAGGTAGATGGAAAGTAATAGAGCTAGAAATGTTGTTTTCAGCTTTGTTCAGAAAGATACCAATGACCAGAGAGAGTCATTTACACACGAATACGAGTCCTGAAGGAGTCTCTTTTGTCACCACGTGTGGGAGATCCAGGGATAGTGAAGAAATATGTCCCTATTACTGAAGCAATGTCACCACAGGAATGAATCACTTCAAATGGATGGAATATAAATTAATAATACGTCTTTTGGGGAAGATACAGTGCTCAGTGCCTCGTAAGTGGGCTTCTGTTTAAATAGCTGCAAGGCTGCTACTCAATGAAACAAAGATTAAAGGGGGAAGTAATTGATAATCAGTTCAGGATGATCTTTAAGGAGATGCATGAGCCTGTTGGAAGGAAACTAGACTTGATCCATTCTTTGCTGCAACTTGACGATGAGAGAATAATATTTATAATATAATAATATTTATTCTGGATTTCAGAATAAAATTGATGAGTAATAATAATAAATTATAATAATAAAGGCTTTATTTTATTTATTTCTTTAATTCAATTTAAACTTTAGAGCAGCTTCAGGTTCACAGCAAAGCCAAGTGGAAAGTACAGAGAGTTCCCCTGTACCACCCGCCCTCACAGACTTACAGCCTCTCCACCATCAACACAGAGTGGGATATTTGTCACAATCCATGCATCTACGTTGACACAGCACTACTACTCAAATTCTGCGTTTTTGTTTATACTAAAATATGCGTTTGGTCTAAGTGATTTATTTATATTTTTTACACAATTGTAGGTTCACATGCAGTTGTAAGAAATATTACAGAGAGAACCCATTTACCTTTCACCCCATCTTACCCGGCAGGGTCACTGTGCTTAACTAGAGTGCAATCATACAATAGGAAATTGGTATTGATACAATCCACTGACTTTATTCAAATGTTGTCATTTTTATAGGTAGTCCAGTGTGAGTGTGGTGTGTGTGTGTGCGTGCACATTTTATTCTATGCAATTTTATCAGGTGTGCAGATTCCTGGACCCATCCCCGCAGTCAAGGTGGAGAACCGCTCATCTCAAGGATCCTTTGTGCTGCCTTTCTTAAGCCACGAGCTCTCTCTCCGCTCATCCCTAAAGCCTGGAAACCATTAATGCCTTGTTCATGTTTATAAGTCATGTCATTTCAATAATTTTATATAAGTGGAATGATAAGGTGTGTAACCCTTTTGGATTACTTTTTTTCACTCAACAAAATCCCCTTGACATCCATCCTGGTGTTTGTGTGTATTAACAGTTTCTTCCCTTTACTGCTACATGGGCTTCCATGGCTGATGGAACACAGTGTGCTTCACCATCCAACTGTTGAAGGACATATGTGTTGTTTCCAGTGCTTGGCTGTTGCAAATAAAGCTCTTAGAAGCACTCATGTCTAGGATTTTGTGTGTGAAGATACGTTTTTATTTCTCTGGGATAAATGCCCAGGAGTACAATTGCTGGGTCACGGGGTGAGGACATATTTAGTTTCTCAGAAACTGCCAAACTGTTTTCAGAGAAGTTATACAATCTTACATTCCCAGCAACAATGTATGAGTGACCCAGTTCTTCCACATTTGATGTTGTCAGCATGTGATGTTGTCATTTTTAAAAAATTTGGCGACTCGGATAGGTGTGTAGTGATAATTTGTCATGGTTTATTTTGCATTTCCCTAATAGTTAATGATGCTGCCCAAATTTTCATGTACTTAGATGTCACCTGTAAATCCTCTTCAGGAAAATGTCTGTTCATGCCTTTTAACCATTTTCTAATTTATTTGCTGTTGTTATTTTCTACTGTTGTTTTGAGATTTCTTTATATATGCTAGATATGTCCTCTGTCAGAAATGTGGTTTGCAAATACTTTCTTCCAGTCTACAGGTTTTTTCATTATCTTAACAGGGTAAAAAATTAATTTCATTGAGGTCCCATTTAACTAATTTTTAATTTTGGTGTCAAGTCTAAGAATTCTTCACCAAGCTCTAGGTCACAATAATTTTCTGTTAACTTTTTTCTTTAATTTTATTCAAAAATGGGTAGATGACTTGAATAGACATTTCTTCAAAGAAGATACATGAATGGTCAATGAGTACATGAAAAGGTGTTCAATGCCACTAATTGTCAGAGAAATGCAAATGAAAACTGCTCTAAAAATAAAGTCTATAAAAAAAGAAGACAATTTCATATTCATATAGCAAAAACTAGACAAAGATTTTATTCTAATAAATGATAAATTTGTGTAATAAAGATATTATTGCTATGAATTTGAATGTATCACATAACCTGGCATCTAAACACATAACAGGAATTGAAAGGAAATAATAGTAGCTGACTTGATTCTCCAGGCTCCACCCACGTGATGAGTCATCTTCAGGCTGAATACTCTCTGTGGCTTGTACAACACAATACAAATGTTTCAATTTGAATTTAGAGCTAAACCCACTCCTTATTATATTGTATCTGTTTGGTCCCTCATGAAATTCATTCAAATCTACAAGAAACAAAACTTATTATGCCAATTAAATCATTACGTGTCATGAAAAAGAGTAAATCTCCACATTATTTTTAATAATGGGGATGGTTAATTTTACGTCAGATCTTGGGCCATGGGTTGCTGAGATATTTGGCCAAACATATTTCTGGGTGCTTCTGGAGGGTGTTTTGGATGAGACTGACATTTAAACTCATAGACTGAGTAGGGAAGATTGCCCTCCCTCATGCGTTGACTCTGTTTATGTGGGTTTATTTCTAGGCTCTTATTCTATGCTTGTCTAATTTTAATTTTCACTACTCTACCATCTCTTGTTTGCATTTATCTAACATAACTGCTTATTCTTTTACTTTAAATTTTTCTTATTTTTATCTTATGTACTGTAAGTTTTTAAAAACAAACCTGACATATTTTCCTAATATGAGGTTTAGCATTGCTACATATAATGGATATGTTAATCCTAATTATGTTCTCTAGTTTTATGTTGCAATTGAGTTTACAATGCTTTTCTACCATATAGATTTTGTTGTCCTCCTGTATTTGTGTATTTCTCTTTCTCTTCAGTTCCCCTGATCATTACTTTAATAACTCTAGACTATTCAGAGATTTTTATTTTTTGTTCTTTTAGTTTAGAGGGCCAATTTAATTGCTGCTTGAAAATATAAGAAAATTAGGATCTAGCTTATTCTTTATCCATGTATATCATACATAAAGAATACTGCACAAATATAAAGTTGTATGTTAGAGGATTATCACAAACTGAATGTAAGCATTTAAACAGCTCTCATGTTTCCAGCCCCATTCTCCCTGACTTAACTGCTATCCTTCATTTCTAAATCTAAACATGACGTTTGTTAGTTATTGTAGCTCAAATAAATGGAAATATAAGAACATTCTCTCTTTTTGCATCTAACTTCTTTCATTCAACTTTCTTGTCACAGTAAATAATTGATTTTGATGGCTGCACCATATTCCATTGTGTAATAGCATTCTCTTAATGTTGTCTATTGAATAACAGGATTTAGTTAATTTTAATGTAATATGTTAACAATCCCTTCTTTGTGGTTAAAATCTCTCCAATTTCTGTTAAGAAATAGTTCTTCAAGCTATATTTTTATAAATATTACTTCGATTGCTAATTTTATATGTCAACATGACTAAGCCATGGGTGCCCAGATCAAACACTAGCCTAGGTGTTTCTGTGAAGTTGTTTTTGGGTGAGATTAATATTTAAATCTGTAGAATGAGCAAAGCAGATTACTCTCCCTAATGTGCGTGGGCCTCATCCAATCAGTGGAAGGTCTGAATAGAACAAAAATGCAGGCCTCCCCCAAGTAAGAGTGAATTTTCCTGCCTGCAGTCTTCACTCCAGGACATCAGCTCTACCTGCCTCTACAGTAGCCCAACAGCCTTCAATCTCAAACTGAGACATCAGTTACACAGACTTGGACATGCTTTTGTACTCACAGGAGCCAATTTCTCATGAGATAGCTCTTTCTCTCTCCATATATATACTTCCTGTAGGTTCTGTTTCTCTGGAGAATCCTAATATATTACCCATGTTTTATTTGAGAAGTTTTTTGTTGTACCCTTTACCTTTAGATCTACAACCTACAAGTGACTGATGTTTTGTCTGATGTAGAGCAACAATTTTCAGAAGGTTATTTAGATAACTTTGCACAAATTACCATGCAAACATGGGTAAATTTGCATTAGTTAAAATCACTTATATTTTTATAGTCGTAGAAAATTTCTGGAAGGGTATACTGGGAGCTATTAAAAGTGAATATGTCAGTGGAGTAGAACTGATATCGTCAGGTGTGTATTCACCGTTTTCTCTTTCTACGAATTGAGCAGAATATACAATGGTAGTTACAGGGTGCTTAACATCTGTCTCTTGCCAAATAGAGCTCTAAAATCATTATTTCGTAGTGCCCAGAAAAGATAACGATGAAA
The DNA here is from genome assembly GCF_964165515.1 of Mesoplodon bidens. Taxonomy (NCBI): domain Eukaryota; kingdom Metazoa; phylum Chordata; class Mammalia; order Artiodactyla; family Ziphiidae; genus Mesoplodon; species Mesoplodon bidens. The sequence continues at coordinate 3,074,875 of NC_138173.1, read as the reverse complement.
TATGCAATGGAAGGATTCTCTCAGGAACAAAACACTATCTTTGCTCTTTTCCGTTGTGTGCCAAAGATAAAAATTAAATAACATCCCTTCTTTCTGAGAGTCATTACCTCTCCTGAGAAACAGCGGGATCCTTACCAGTTACACTGGGCTTTTTAATAACTTGATACTGGAAAGGAAAAACCCTGCTGAGAATAGGCCAAGTAATAAAGCCTAGAGGAATTAAGAAGCTCCTTCAAAATCCTGACTGTAATTTCCAATAGACAAAACTAATTAAATCAAGTCCAGCTCAAGTTCAATTTGATTTTTATGGTTTGACATGGTATTAAGGGTGTCTTAGGAACAAACCTATAAACACTTTGCCTGTCAGACTTTCAAAGCCAATACTTTAATGACTCAAAGCGTAACAGAAGATTTTTACAGTATAATCTGAGAATATTACGGCACTTAAGTGCAACATGAGTTAGCACTTTCTTTCCTCATTCTGTTATGTAGGAAAAGAGTGGAATTATTTAGGGAACTGAAAATGAGGAATGCATCAGTGAGTGAAGACTCGTCAAAATCTAACTTTTCTGAAGAAAGCTTTACAGCCAACAGTAGAATGAAGAAAACTATAAAAAAAGAAGTGATTTCCCCCTAGCCAATACATAAATATCTTGTTACACCGTTGAAATGATGTAGTTGGTTGAGTATTGATCTAAAGAAGAATTGTGTCAAGGTGTAAATGAAGATATTGATAAGATGTTGGTGTATACTTACTGCTAGCATTTAGGTAAACTTTCGGGTTTACCATATATGGAATTGAGGTTCATTCTCTCATGTAATGACTCCAATTTTGAGGTGTTATTGTTGCATGAATTATGGCAATGATATGACTTTCAGTAAGTTGAAATTGCAGCCTCCTCTAGGCAAAATCAGCCCGTTGAGTGTGGGTGGTGGTATCCACTCTCACTGGAAAAGGTAGGTTGTTATCCTTGGTGAGGGCGGGGGTTAGTGTTAGGGTTGAGTGACCTGGAGTGATGGGGTGTCACTGGTGAGAAGATGCCACTCACCTGGGTACAAAAAGAAGCACCTTCTCAGCAAATGGGTCTAGGTTAGGGTCCTAATATGGAGAAGAATTATTCTGAATCATAGCTGATGAGTGTTGGTTTCGCGATGGGTGCCTCTTTCAGGGAGCAGCTCCTCAAGCCACTGCAGGTGAAGGAAGTGACCCCAGAGGATTCAGTGCTCCTGTGTGAGCAGAGCAATTCAGTGCTAGGGATGCTCTGTACCTCTACCCTCAGAGTGACTGCTGGATTAAAACCCACTAACCCCGAGCTAGACCAGAGCACGATCCAACACTCTTCTCCCCATACGCCACTTTAAAACATAAGTCAAAGGAGCAAGTCTACAGAAAAATGAAAGATTGTCATTCCTTTCATAGTTTTTAAGTTGGGTTTGCAAAGAAGATTCCTGGTAGCCTTGTGGGGAGAATCATTTTGCTGGAAGACTAAGCAGACTCCTGGATCAGAAATTGCCCTGAAGAGCATGAGATGCACATAAATGCATCTGATAGCAAACCCTCGGCCATCTCAAAGTGTCTCTCGTTTGGATCACTTTTCTGACTCTGGCAGTTGAGATAAAAATGTTAACAAAAGTTTTTATATTTTGAGAAGCAAAAGAGGCAAGACAGCTATGCATCCAGCAATATCCAGAACCGACTCTGTGACTGATTTTCTTCTCTCCTTGCCCTGATCCATGTGGCACCAGAGATTAGAAATTATTCTGAGGCAGTTATAAAAACATGCTCATTTTGTGACCATAATTTAAGCCAAAAAAATAAGATTTGATGTTGTAATTTTTTATTACAAGTTCTACAGTGCAGGTAAAAATGGTCATCCCATCCCACATTCCTGGCATTTTATCTGCCCATCCTAACAGCTTAGGGAAATAGTCCCACGGTCTAGACAAAGCCTTTGCTGACGTTTCATTCTAGCTATCTGTTTCCCCGCTGGTATCCAGAGCTGCCAGATATCCTATAATTTGATGCTAATTCTCACTGGCCTTTAGTCAATCAGAGCAGATATTAAATCCTTGTTTCTAATACCAGTTACTGTAATGGCCAAGTTATTAGTTGCAGACCACCAAATTCTTTCTTTTTAGCTTAAGCAGGGAGGGATTTAAGTGATGTTTCATATCAAACCTAAATGGAATGATAAAGTAATATTAATTTATAGAATTTGGAGAGATAATGCATGTAGGTATAAGAATTACACATAAGCAAAAGGATAGGCTAAATATTCTAATGACACCTTTTATAGAGGCACTGTGCCTCTATAAAAGGAATATATCTTTGACATAAAATAAGCAGAAACCTGTAGAAGATCTATTTTATCATTGCATTTCTGTTCTAAATGTTTTTTTTCTAGGAGCTTTTATCACACAATTATCTATGGCACACTTCTGACTGGTCATTTGGGCCAAGCATTTTGGACATGGTACAAAAGATCCTTTTTGATAGCGAGGCTACCACAGTCAAATGACGTAAGGACTCCAGGGCAGCCAGAACAGTGGAGTTTCTAAAGCTTGGTGTTTATTCCAACTGCATTTTCTTCTGGGGTGAATTTACTCAAATGGATGCTTTTTGATATTATCAAGCAAACCTGTCAATTTCAACCTTAGTAAGTTTCATTTTGTTCTTTTACTACTAACTCAGTGGGTTGTGACCTGGAATCAAATATCTTCTCCCACCCTTTTCTCATCATAGATATGGATCAAATAGTCATACGCACACCTGGGTGCTGTCTGAAAGTATGGGCAAGGTTTCATTGGTGGTGGTGAGAGCATCTCCTTAGCTCTCCACAGAGGAGATGTCAAAATGCCTTGATAATTAAAGCTTAAGTATGACCCCTCCAGGATGGGAGAAGGATTAGTTTAGAATGTTCTCTCTCTTTTTAAGGATCAGCTACTGTGAAGAGCAATAATTATATTTTTAAAGAATTTGAAAGTGAAACGTCAAAGGGGCAGGCAAGGTTCTGGTGCTGGCACTTACATGACAAATGTCATCACTAAATAGCAGAGAAAGGTGTAAGAATTTGATTTGTGAAACATATGGCCTTGTCAGAGCAGAACTGGCAGCACTCTTAGTGTTTCCAACTGAATAATTCATGAAAATGTGATCAGCTGAGGAGCTGGAAAAATGCTGAACATCTGTAAAAGCTCAATGTTAGCTGTGGGCTGTCACCTTTCAAGTTCAGGTGTTAATGTTGGTGTGTGCAGTGTTGCTAGGTGTTGGTGGAAAGGTTTCCTGCTTCTGGTACATGAAGAAACCTCCCCAAACACCACGGGAATGGGAGAGGATTTCACTGCAGTTGGCAGAAGGCTGGTAATGACCCTGCCTGCTGGCAGTCAAGCCCGAAATAAAACTGCTAGCCAACCAGGATCGGCTTTATGAGTTTTGATCAAACATTGGCCTCCCTGTGTATCAGAATGAATCTTACCTAGGAGAGTTCTGAATTTGAGATCAATGTAAGGGCGCCTTTGGAGTTTCATGTCACTACAGAGCATGTGTCTGACCTACTCAGCTACTGAATGACCATAATATTCAGATGCTAAAATGTTTGTCATCCAGGTTTCAAGTCAAGTGTCCATTTCCATTGTTTGTACTAAAGGAGGTAAGAATAAGAAACTACACTCTGCTCAAATGTAATTCTGTGTACATGTAATATAAAGAAAAGAGTATTGCTGGGTAATAAAGATTCTCATAAAACATGTTAAATTAGTGTTAAGCATCCAAAAGAAAGTAACATAACTTACAGGTTACAGGAAACCAGCTTGGTACAGAACAAAAGCCATAGAAATTAAACTCAGAATATCCTGGATGTGGGTTCTACAAACTTTTTTTGTTATGGAACATTCCTCAGTCATATTATTCTCACCCTTCTCCCACTGTTAAGAAGTTTGCATCCTTGCTATTATTTTAGGTCAGAATCAGAAGTACTGATGACATATCTCTAAATGCGATTGCCAACATTGGCAAATTGCACTTGATGCAGGGTGATGACAGTAACATCAGAAAGATCACAGCCCTTATGGAAGACACAGCCAAGGAAGGTTTTTCTAATGAGTAGGGTGTGGTAGTTTCCATAGTTCTAAAAACTAACAAATAACTTAACGACTTGGATGAAAGAATAGGATAAATGTTTTAAATCAATAGACTTGTTAAGTTTTTATATGTGTAAGTGTCTTCTAAAATCAAATTCACATTGTTTGTTGCTCTGACTCTAAGACCAAAGTAAAACACACAAAAATGTCATGTGTTGGTCAAGACCTCATTTTTCCAGCAGTGCTTCTCTTCTCCGAGTCTTTATACTAAGTCTATTCATCTGATGGACTTCAGGTTGCTTGAGCGTATTCACTTTTATGAGAAATGGAAGATAACCTGGACATCTTCTCCTGTGCTCAGTATGAACACGTGACTTCAGCCTGGGTCCTTCTTCCCTGGATAGTTTGGGTTGGGATGGACAGGTGGTCCTTTGTCTGCTTGGATGATAGATTGGAAACATGGTTTCTGGGCTCATGTCCCCTCCTTGGGGGAAAGTTGCTTCACAGGGAGGAGAAACATCAGGGGAGACCGACGTCCAACATTGCCTGGGCCCTGGCCCCCAAGTTCCTGTCATAATTCCTCCTCCATGCGTCCTCCTGTGTGCATCCCACTACCTGAGCCCATAAGCAATCATTTTGCTTTAAAAAAACCCCAACTTATAATAGTTTTCTTAAAAATTTACAGACACATATTTAAGAGGAAATTCAAAAGTTTATAATAGATTTATATTATTAAAACAGAAACAAAGCCAGGCTGCAAAAAAATAGGGTGGAGGTAAAGGGTCTGGTGTGATAAAAACTGAGATAGAGGTCATACCAATGTGTAACTGTGTCTTCCCAGGCTTCATCAGCCTGTTTAATAGAATTGCAGCAATACAATCAAAATTAATATAAAACTATACATCTTATGAGTTCTCTGCATCTATAATCCCTGAATAAAGTGGTATTCAAGTATTTCTAGAGTTTTTAATGGGGTACTTCCTAAGAGTTCATGAAAGATCTCTTATGATTTCCCATGAATGCTCTGCCAAGAACAGATGTTTCCCACTGGGTAGTGTGAGAACAACCATCTCTACCTACTACCATCACCTGTCCCCTCCGTACCTACAGTGTGAGAAAGCTCAAGGGCAAAGCTTTGGAGAGTTCTGTTGAGAATCTGTAAGAACTCCCTGCCCCCTTTATGTTACAATTTGATCATTTGATGGAGAGTTGCCTTAACAGTGCTCCTAGAATCTCAGCGTCTTAGTTTTTATGAAATTGATCTTTCTGTTTTTAGTTAGAGTTGCTGAGTGAGTTCCATCCCTGAGACAGGGCTGCATTGGAACCCTGAGGAGGAAAACAGCAATGATGGACACCAGCCGGAACAACCTCCCTCCCCGACTCGGGCTCTCCTCCTGAGCCAGGCTCACTGCTTCCTGAACTTTCTTCCCTGAGTATGAGTTCTCTTCCCAGATGGCCTCAGCTCCTCTGAAAGTAAGTGTAAAGGAGAGGTTGGCCACATGAAGTGGCCAGACGTATTTGAGGTCCCTTTAGATTTGAGATGGGTGACCCATTTTGGATGATTTGGCAAAAAAAAGAGGTAGAAGAAGAAGCACAGCCATAAGATACCTGGACCTACACAATTTTTAAATGTCTTAGAAGTTTTGCTTCAATTGTTCTTAAAGGAAATAAAACACTTTGGAAAATGATCATTCTACGTTCTTTGTCTACCAGAAATTTCCCAGTGTCTGTCAGAGCAGATGATGGGACAAGCGCTTCCTGTGGATATCAGGTCAGTGGTTTTCAGCTGAGTCACAACTTCACGCTTTATAGTGTTTTGATCCTAGTATTACTTGCAGGAGCCATTATAAGAAAAGATGGAAAAATATATTGATGACATTTTTGTAGAAAATAGTCGAAGTTGTTTTGATTTTATTTAGCCCAGTCGCTTCACTTTGTATATTATTCATCTCGAGCTGCATAATGTTGCTTTACGAAGAAAACTAGATTAATGATAAAAGGGTTGCTTCTCATCGCTAGGACACAATTCGTAATGTGTTGTTAGACAGGAGTTTATTTCTCAGCAGTTCATGTGCATTCTTCAGTGATAAATACAGGATGATTTCTTTGTTTAGTATGATTGTAGGCAGCTATGGAATCATACGCTGCCGGCTTTAGAACACAAAACCATCCTCAGGAGGCTTCACCTCGTATTTTACCTTGAATCTTTGGTCTGTTTCTTCTTGAATCTCTATTGCCATGTTATTGGGTAGGTGTTCTGCTCATGCACATGGTTAATGGATATTGTTACACAGTCAAGAACTGACCGTACAGCCAGTTCCGTGTCAGTAGCTGTGGATTTCCATTTGGGAGGTAAAGTAAGATCTTTGCTTTCCAAAATCTCTAGGTGGGTCTGAGTTGAGCACTGATGTGAAATCATTTAAGGGATATCAATTCTAGTACCATATTTTTAAAATGCCATTTTTGTGACTTCTTTTTTTTGCTATTTACTCGTTATGATTTAAAATACTCTATAATAACCTATATGGGAAAAGAATTTGAAAAGGAATGGATATATGTATATGTATAACTGACTCACTTTGCTGTGCACCTGAAAGTAACACAACATTGTAAGTCAACTCTACTGCACTATAAAATTAAAGTTAAAAAAAAGAAAAACAGAGACAGTGGCCTGAGTCACAGTGGCCACTGCTGTTGCATTTATAATCTTGGGATGAAATTGGTCAGTGAGGGGAGGGGCCCATGGGGGGTTTGCCTCCCCCACCAGTGGAGGCTCGATGTGGTCTGGTCTGTGCAGAGGGACCTGCAATTTAAGCCTGGCAACCCCTCAGGCAACACAAATAAACTGAGCCACAAGCAAGATGACTAGGAGGATTGCAAATTGGTTCATCAGCCTGCATAGCAGTGAGCTCAGATTGGGAGTTAACTCCCATTAACTAAACGTAAGCAGGTGCTATAGGAGCACTAACCAGGGGCTTTTCAGCTTGGCATCACATACAATACAGCAGAGAGATGAATAGAAAGCTGCTGTGTTGTCCGACAATCACTTCACAACAATTATGTCTAGAAGATAACGTGTCTGGTAATGCTTGTTTTACAGGTGTGAGGATGCATACTGAGGGAGTATAAGAGAAAAAAGTAGAAAAATCTCTACAGTATGTGGCAGATCTATAGACCTTTGCAGTCCAGAATTTCTTACTGAGGTACCTTGACATTTGAGGCAACGAAACTCAAAATTTGTGTTTCCTTTTCTTCTGAAATGCTGAACAGGAGTTTTGTGTGATTAGAACCAGACAGTTCACAAGGCAAAACTAGGTATTTATGTAATATGTGTAATAAATTGAGATAATTTTTAAAATAATTGATACTGCTTTCTTCATTTTGAAGACTGTCTCATAAGAACAATAGACATAGAACAAAGAACATTGTATTTTTGTCTAAGAATAATAGGATAGAAAGCAGCTTTATAGGCAGTTACTAAGGTAACATTATTTAGTAGCCAGTAAAATTGACAATAGAGAATTGTGACATTTTAAAATGTTTTAAATTCCTTTCAGTATAAGTATAGGTCTTTCATGAAATTATTTGGAAAGAAGTGGTGAATTGCCAAGATTTAGCCATTTTTGAAAATGATAGATTATCTCATATTTTTTCTTTCCTCTGGGTGATAGGTGAACCTGTAAGTAGTTATTAGAAAGTGTACACACACACACACACACACACAACAACACACACACAACCCAACGTACCTCTTTCTCCCTTAGGAATAGGTGAACGATACATATTTTTTTCAATGAACAAAACTGGGTGACCCAGTAAGCAGACAAAACACATACATGCCTAGAGAAACAGTAAAAAAAAAGAACATTTAAAATTTGTTAATGAAATATTTTTTAAAAAGATAAGTTAGTTATCATAAGAAAAAGTAGTTTTCCTGACACTTTATTTCTTTATTCTCAATTTAAGTAGCATTATTTTTATTTTTAATTACATATGGGATTGGAAAAATATTTTCAGTACCTAAGGTCTTAACCTGCCTCTGCTGGGGAGACAGGTCTGTGCCCACACAACAGACTTGCTCTTTTAAGCCCTGCAAACAGGAACCCGGCTTCATCTCCAGTGTTCTCTTTCCCCTTTTGGTGAGCAGACCCTGGGGAGGCCCACCTGTCTCTGCTCCTGTATTAAGGCCCTTATAATCCCCTCTCGTGAATGTGGATTGGACCTGAGACTTGCTTCTGGCTAGCAGAAAGTGGCCAAGGTGAAAGATTTTGCAGATGTAATTGAGGTGCCAAGGCAGGTGATGGTAAGTCAACCAAGAGGGAGATCATCTCAGGAAGCCTGACCCAATTAAGTGAAGGCCTTGAAGGATGGACAGGGGCTCCCTGAGGTGAAAGGCTCTTCTTGCTGGCTCAGTACAGTGACTGGCCATGTTGGAGGCACCCCCCTGACAAGGACCTGCAGGTGGATTTTAGGAACTATGTCTGGCCTCCAACTCACAGCCAGCAAAACCCAGGGTCCTCAGTCACACAACCCCTGGGGAACAAACTCTGCCAACAAAAGGAATCAGTGGGCCCTTCCCCAGTCCGGCCTTCAGGTGAGGATGCAGCCCAGCAACACCTTGGGTGCAGCCTGTGAGACTCAGCAGAGCACCCAGCAGAGCATGCCTGGACTCTTAGCCCCTGGGATGGGTGTGGTCACTAAGTTTGTGGCAGTTTGTTCCAAAGCAATATAGAGTTAATATGTTATTCCTCCTTGTTGCCAGCCTTTGAGACAACCTGGTTTTTCTTTCCAGTTGAATTAAAATATGACACAATTATTAGAGACTCAGGAAATAAACCATTTCTGTCCAGCCATTCCTGAAGGAAAGGTTCTCACATCTGTTGAGCCAGACTGAGGGTCTTTCCCTGTGAATCCCCCTTAACCCATCTTGACAAAGGTAATTACTTCCTCCGTTTTGTCATCAAATCCCCACCTATGAAAGGAAACAGCCTCCCTCTTCAAGCTTATTGAATTCATCAATGGACTTATTATTTTACTAAATCCAATTAATAAATTTCAGAATTTTCCTTGGATATGTACTAGAATCCATTGCAGCTGCAAATGGAAAATTTTAAGAATACATACCAACTTTTATCTTTCAAGAACCAAGCCATCCCTATTTAAGATGACATAAAAACCCTCTCATTATTAAAAGGTAATTCTCTACACTCACTCATCTGCCATTTAGTGGATATTCTTATTCTCTGTGAGTTCTTTTCCAGTGTAAACCTATGCTTTTAAACATAGTTTTCAATACTGATTTGTAGTAGTTGTTTTTCTTTAATTTCCCAAGGAAAGTAAGGCTGTTTCTCCAAGTACTCTTCACACCATGTGCACACAGCACGAATGAAATCACCATGAACTTGCATGGCATCCATAGAAGGTCCCTGAGAAATGGGATAAATCAATGTTGAAACAAGGAAGTGAAACAAGATTGGAAGAGACAATCTGATCAGGGATCATTGGAAGGAAAATATTTCCTTAATCAGAGTCAGACTATACTCCAATATAAGATAACAATTAAGTTAAAAAATATTAACTAATCTTATTTACAATGCAACATCATTTCATACTGTCACCTTATCTGCTTATCTGCTGATAGTCTAGGGAATTTTCTTATTTAGTGAAAAGAAAAAGGAAAAAAAACCCAAGTCATCTCTTTTACATTAGAAAATTCCATTTGCATGATGTTTCCTTTGGATTATAGATTATGCATGCTACACTGTTAGCTATGCTCTGTAATTTCCACTTAAAACTCAATAATCTTGTATAAGGAGATAGATTCTCAGGCTCATTTACTTTGATGGAATATGTAATACACAAGGAAGCAGACTCTCTTGTCTAAGCTACCTCGTGATGTAAAAGTTATGCAGTATTAACCCAATCAGACTGATATCAAATACTTCTGGTTGTTTCTTGTTTAAGTGCAATAAACATTAAAGAGGTAAGCAGGAGAAAAGGCAGTGTAAACTAACATTTATTGAAAGCAAAGCACATGTAGATCTTTATTGGCTGTTATGTCACTGAATTCTGATAATAAACCAAGAAGTGTTATCTTTAGTCGATTCTGAGGTTAGGAAACTGAAACTCAGATAAGTAAAATAAAAACATTTAACAGATATGACTAGAGCATCGTCTATAGGTCAGACGCTGTTGTAGGTACTGCCTGTTTCAAAGTCTCAGAAACTTTGGTAACAAGTAAGAAATTTGGCTCTGAGTTCAATTCTGAAAGTCTGTGTCTTTTTCATCACCATGAGTTGATAAAATAACCACAAATAAAAGATGGTTATGAAGTAGGTGAGGCTTGTTTTAAATTCCTGCTCTGTCATCTACAAGATGTAGAACCATGGTCACAGAGCCTGATCTTTGTGACTTTCTGTTTCCCCCTTCAATTCTTGAGGCTGATGGCATCTTCCTCTGGCCACCTGGACACGAAGCCTGGAGGGCGTGTGCGGGGGAAGCGGAGCCTACATCTGGGCCAGCAAACCACACCCGCAGTCATTCTGGCCACCTGGCAACTCAGCACGTTCTGGATTTAAGGTGCTTACCAGTGCTGCTCCCCAAATGTTTCTGTAATGACGTTACGAAGGGTACTTTACTAACAGTAAATCTGATGATTAAAAGGGCGTATCCCCTGCTTCATGGAGAAGGGATTTAATTGAGTAATTGATTGAGGGACGATTGAACAGTGTGCAGTGTGTTACTGTCACACTTTACCCATGTGCAAACGATCCACTTTCAGGGGTTCTGTACCCTCTTCCACCAACAAAGTCACTGACAAACAAAACACTGCAGATTATTCTGGGCTTAGTATTGGGACTGGGGTAGATGTCAGGGAAGAGGGTCAGAGGTGATGCACACACGGTATCCATGCAGAGGCTGCCTGCTCCGTGTGGCCAGGCCTGCCCTGCCCAGCGGACGTGGCTGGACTGCTAGGCGCTGGGGGCTGAGCCCGGCAGGCGTGGAACGTTCCTCCAGCCCCTCGGAGATCTGCTCCTTCAGAGCTCCCATGGCTGCAGCGCGAAATGGGCTTCACTCTAGTCTACAAAAGACTTGGAGAAAAACCTGCATCCAGACGGGTGAGGACAGTTCCCTAAGGTGACTGCATTGGCTGCAGTTCTTGAGATATTTTCCAAAGTTCACTTGTAAAATCAGCATTTTGCGAACCTGTGTAAGTTTGGGAGCCTGTAAGTGACCCCCAGAAGGACTGTTTCCAGGACTCAAGAGCCAGACCATGTGTTGAAGTAGCCAGTTAGAGATTAGCACATGGCTGACAGTCTAGTACCCAGACACGAGTCTGACCGTGTTAATGATCATCTCTAAGGTCTTTAAAAATGATATATGCCAAGATAGAGTCAATAAAAATTGTTATCAATACATTTCATTCAGTGATACTCACGTGTTTGGTTTTGATTTGTTTTGTTTTGACTCCTTCCTAAACATTATGTTCCTCCTATGTAGCATTTTTTGAAATGTTTGAAACGAGTTAAGTATTCGTCTGTGATGTTTTATTAAGATACACAATAAGCTTTTTGAAAATTTTTAAAAAGTTCAAAGAAGCCCATTGTTCAGACTCATGAGGATGGAAAGGCCAGACTAAATTCTTCTCCTAATATGCTGTTCAGGACTCAGGAAACAGACCCAGTGGTGCCCGTTAGACTGACAGTCTTTCCTGGAAGCCGCGTCTACAGCTCAGGAGGATGACAGAGGCAGTGAGGTTGTCTTGCTGAAGCACAAACACAAGTTTCCAGGGTCGATGGAGAACTATAGGACCCTCCTTGGGACCCCGAGTGCTCTCTGCTCCCACTTTGAGAACAAAACATCAAAAACAGACCACCGCAGAGTCAAGTGTCATTTAGCAGTGACCCAACCTCAGCAGAAAGACACACGCACTTACTGCCTGATGGCACTCTGGGACGGGGGGGTTGTTGAAATGACCCAGGGTGGGAACACACGTGTGCAGCACACACACACATGTGCAGTGCACATGTGCACACACACCCGAGACTAGTAACAAAAAGAAGGCAACACACGTTCTTAGATGGCTAAGAATATATTGAGGCCCCATTTTGAGAAACTCTGATGAGTGTAAATCAAATACAATTAAATACCACAAACTTTAAGACCCTAACATGACATTTTAAAATTATTTAATAAAATGATGTTAGAACATGGCACTTCGATGATAAAGATTGCAGGCATTCACGGGCTTGGAAGAGCTGGTCAGCACAGCTGCTCTCTTCATGATGTAGTGTCAAAAAGTTGCTCGGTTTCAGCATGCATTGTTATTTTCCTTAATCTCGACCATACTGCATTGGGAGTTCCTTAATTAAGGACTCAACATTTAACCCATCTGGGTGGATTCTGTTTCCTGCGTGGACGCTGACTGGTACGGGCATCTGAACTAGTTCTACCCACATAGGCTAAACAGTCACCTTAAATCCACTAAGCTCTTTGCTTTGGACCCAGGTGTCCACTGGCCGCAGGTAGGCACCGCCATGCTGTTGGTGATTCTGTACAGTGACACCTTTCTAGATTCGTCTGAAATTGTTATGACACAAGTTAGTGAAGGTCAATCATCTGCTCCTGACTAATTTGGGGTTTTCATCGATATAGAGCTTCCATCAATATTCAGCACTCTTTTTTTTCTTATTAAAGTATAGTTGATTTACGATGTTGTGTTGACTCCTGCTGTACAGCAAAGTGATTCAGTTATACAGATACACATTCTTTTTCAGATTCTTTTCCATTATAGATTATTACAAGATGTTAAATATCGTTCCCTGTGCTATACACTAGGTCCTCGTTGTTTATCTATTTTATGTATAGTAGTTTGTATCTGTTAGTCCCAAACTCCTAATTCATCCCCTGAATGAGTTTTCTGCAATGTAATAAACGCTTTGGAATGGAGGTCTCAATGGAATAGAAGGGGAGATAAAGGAAGTGCCTTCTGACAAGCAATACCCTCAAAACAACCCCATAAAACAATCTATCATAATCTCGTTTTATAGATAAGAAGTGGCTGCAGAGGGTTGAGGTGATGTCCACCGGCCCGCAGGGTCTGCACGAGGCCAGAGGCTAACGCTCCTTGCGATGCTGTTACCTGGAGACGCGCAAGCACCATTCCTGCCATTTTATTCCATGTTAGGGTTTAGAGCTTTTTTTTTGCCTCCCCTATTTCTGGTGACTGATTCAAAGGGTAGAATAGAAACCTGGGTGGTGGCCTCCTTACTGAAAGCTGACTCCAGCTGTATTCAGAGGTTTTGGAACCACGTGTATTTAGAATCGATATTTTAAGGGCCTTATAGGACAGTTCTGGCACATATACCCTCAATAAAAGCTTCCTGGAAAATAACATATGCATTAGACAGATTACAGAGCTATGGGGGCAAAAACATAACGCTGTTGTTGTAACCAAGCTGTGGTGAGCCCATAGGATTCATCACCTCTCACACCATTGCTCACTTTTATTAAATGCACTGGGTGCCCCTCAGGCATCGAGGTGCTCCTTGTGAAGTTATTATTTCTTTACTCCGGTTGACAGGTGATTGATCAAATCTGCTTGTACCCATTTTTGGATTGGGTCCCCTGTTTTGTTAATATTGAGCTGCATGAGCTGTTGATATATTTTGGAGATTAATCCTTTGTCCATTGATTCGTTTGCAAATATTTTCTCCCATTCTGAGGGTTGTCTTTTCACCTTGTTTGTAGTTTCCTTTGCTGAGCAAAAGCTTTTTAAAGTCTCATTAGGTCCCATTTATTTATTTTTGTTTTTATTTTCATTACTCTAGGAGGTGGGTCAAAAAGGATCTTGCTGTGATTTATGTCAAAGAGTGTTCTGCCTATGTTTTCCTCTAAGAGTTTTATAGTGTCCAGTCTTAAATTGAGGCCTTTAAACCATTTTGAGTTTATTTTTGTGTGTGACGTTAGGAAGTTTCATTCTTTTCCATGTAGCTGCCCAGTTTTCCCAGCACCATTTATTGAAGAGGTTGTCTTTTCTCCATTGTATATCCTTGCCTCCTTTGTCATAGACTAGTTGACCCTAGGGGCGTGGATTTATCTCTGGGCAGAAGACCTAAATAGACATTTCTCCAAAGAAGACATACAGATGACCAAGAGGCACATGAAAAGCTGCTCAACATCACTAATTACTAGAGAAATGAAAATCAAAACTACAATGAGGTATCACCTCACACCAGTTAGAATGGGTATCACCAGAACATCTACAAACAACAGATGCTGGAGAGGGTGTGGAGAAAAGGGAACCCTCTTGCACTGTTGGTGGGAATGTAAATTGATACAGCCACTATGGAGAACAGTATGGAGGTTCCTTAAAAATCTAAAAATAGAACTACCATACGACCCAGCATTTCATAAATATTTGCCAAATCCTTTTATTCATCCTATAGATATTTTTTGAATACGTACATTGTGCTCGGCACCTAAGAACTGGGTGCTTTTTAGCTCTTACTAAGAATGCAGGTTTAGTGCCAAATACGGCCATTTAACCTTGAAAGTGCTGTTGCAAAATATCCGGTGTAAATTGAATGGCTTTATAATCTATATCTGCATTTTCCTGTGTATTTGTAACTGAACTTCCTCACTTAGAAGTTTTCTTCCCAATAAGGCAAAAAATACAGAATATTATGCCGTGTGTATCACAGTCTGCACGTAGCAATCATTGTGGATAATACACTCAGGCAATGACTGTTCTAGTAGTGACAACGGCCTTCAGCTGTGGACATGTGAATTCACCAGGAGTGGAGCTAAGAGTCTTGCACAGTTTTCATTTAGGCTCAGCAGCCCGGTACTGTGGTTGTCCCCTTGTTACAAATGAAGAAACGGAAGCTAACACATCATACGAAGTTTGTCCAAGGCCCGCATGGCGTACTGCTGGCGGCACTGGGAGCTAACGCAGATGTCTGACTTGACAGGTGTGTGGTGCCCGGAGCCCCGACGTTCACCCCACCTTTCCCGTCACCACTCACTCGAGACATGGTTGCAGATAGAGGGCCTCAGGGTGGAAGTGTCTGCTGGGTAGACGGACTCCCCGGCAGAGGGGAACAGCACACTGCACTCAACGCAAAGTGGAAATTTAAAAAAAATTTTATTGGAGTCGAGTTGATTTACAATGTCTTGTTAGTTTCAGGTGTGCAGCGCAGTGATTCAGTTATGCATATACATATATATTTGCATAACGGAAATTTTCAGGGGAGAATCTCCTCCAAGAAAAATGATACACATGAGGAAGGTTGTATGTTGTATCTACAGTGCAAACAACAGGAATCTGGCCTCCAATTCCAAAACGTCCCTTCTTTTACTGATAATTCATCCACAATACAAAAATAAGTAAAATCCAGCCTAACCCATACCGCAATATTGATACCTTCTTGACACAAAAATAATATTTCTATCCCATCAGTGATTTTTCAAGACACATCGGGCAATTGCAAAAGAGTACGTGGATTCATACTAATTTTTATTATCAAAAGAAGCTATTTATACGGAAGGCTAGAAATTTAAGTTTAGAAACGTTGATCCACTTCATCAGTATGAATTAAGAGCACGACACCAATCACTAAATAGCATGTAATTATTTGGTAATGAGTTGTAATCTTAAGTGATTTCCCAAAGAGTAAATTAAGTATTCATTAGAAAAAGTAATCACTATTAATTGCATTAATCATTTTAATTAAAAGGCAGAAAATGCATTTTTATATGAATCTGGGATTTGTTTAGTTTCAATCTTTGAAAAGTCTCAATTCTCTGGATTTTTAAAAAATTCAAATTAAAATGAGCGTATGAATATTTATGTACATCTCGCTGCAGAAGTGTTTGAAGACTTAATGAAGTGATTCCTCTTTATGTGGTCTGTACTCATGTGAGCAGAGCCTAGAAAATTAATTCAATATTTCCAGAAAAAAATGTAAAATCTTTTTCTGCATCACACAATGGTTTATAAGATACATCTTTCATGTTTTAGCATTTAAATCTCTATGGTGAGTGACATTCTGATTTCCTCAGTACAAGGTTATGACTCAGACTGCGATGGTTTCTGGGCCACGGCACACCAGATACCCAATTAAACGTTGTTTCTGGACGTGTCTGGGAGGGGGTTTCCATGGGAGGTTAGCACTTGCAGATTGTCCCCCGGACACAGCCTCCCAGGGACAGTCTAAGCAGGGGGAGGCAGGGAGGCTTTGCTCTGCCTGACTGCGAGCCAGGTCTGGCTGGCCCCGTGCTCCCGGTCCCCAGGCCTTCAGGCCCAGACTGGCGTCTACACCCTGGGCTCTCCCTCCCAGGGCTTAAAACCCCACCACCAGCTCTCCTGGCCTCCAGCTCCTGGACAGCAGCTCTTGGGCCTCCTCCATCTCCAGAGTCACAGGAGCTGACACCTTATTGGCTCAGAATTGACTCTCGAACATGATTTGATTTAAAGACGTGACCGACGCCCCTTCCATTAGTAAAGGGAGCTCTCAGACCTGAGCCAATTTACAGACCCAGAGCCCCTAGAATGCAGGGGGGGCTGGGCTCCCTAGAGGAAAGACCCTGACACATGGCTGAAAAGTCATACTGTCCATCTTTCTCCCAGCCTTCTCCAAAGGGACCTGTGGCCTTTTACCAGGGAAACTATTTGGGGGAAAGGAAATAATCAGGGATTACTGGACATTGGATAATTTTCTTTCCTTTATTTTCTTCATGAATTCATTTAATTTAATTTACTGAGGTCATTTGCATTACATTTTTTTTGGGGGGGGCTGTGTTGGGTCTTCATTGCTGTGCGCGGGCTTTCTCTAGTTGTGGCGAGCGGGGGCTACTCTTTGTTGTGGTGTGCGGGCTTCTCGTTGCAGTAGCTTCTCTTGCTGCAGAGCACGGGCTTCAGTAGTTGCAACACGCGGGCTCAGTATTTGCAGCACGCAGGCCCTAGAGCATGTGGGCTTAAGTAGTTGCAGCGTGTAGCCTCAGTAGTTGTGGTGCACGAGCTTAGTTGCTCCTCGGTGGGATCTTCCCAGACAAGGGCTCGAACCCGCGTCCCCTACATTGGCAGGCAGATTCTTAATCACTGCGCCACCAGGGATGTCCTGCATTACTTTCTTTTTTCTTTTTTTTTTTTAACATCTTTATTGGAGTATAATTGTGTGTTCGTTTCTGCTTTATAACAAAGTGAATCAGTTATACATATACATATATCCTCATATCTCTTCCCTCTTGCATCTCCCTCCCTCCCACCCTCCCTATCCCACCCCTCTAGGTGGTCACAAAGCACTGAGCTGATCTCCCTGTGCTATGCGGTTGCTTCCCACTATCTATCTACCTTACATTTGGTAGTGTATATATGTCTATGCCTCTCTTTCGCTTTGTCACAGCTTACCCTTCCCCCTCCCCATATCCTCAAGTCCATTCTCTAGTAGGTTGGCATCTTTATTCCCATCTTGCCCCTAGGTTCTTCTGAACACTTTTTTTTCTTAGATTCCATATATATGTGTTAGCATATGGTATTTGTTTTTCTCTTTCTGACTTACTTCACTCTGTATGACAGACCCTAGGTCCATCCAGCTTACTACAAATAACTCAGTTTCATTCCTTTTTATGGGTGAGTAATATTCCATTGTATACATGTGCCTCATCTTCTTTATCCATTCATCTGATGATGGACACTTAGGTTGTTTCCATCTCTGGGCTATTGTAAATAGAGCTGCAATGAACATTGTGGTACATGACTCTTTTTGCATTATGGTTTTCTCAGGGTATATGCCCAGTAGTGGGATTGCTGGGTCGTATGGTAGTTCTATTTTTAGTTTTTTAAGGAACCTCCATACTGTTCTCCATATTGGCTGTATCAATTTACATTCCCACCAACAGTGCAAGAGGGTTCCCTTTTCTCCACACCCTCTCCAGCATTTATTGTTTGTAGACATTTAAAAATCAAGATGGAATTCATTTAACATTACATTGGCCATTTTAAAGGGAACAGTTCAGTCAGCAACCTTTAGCACATTTACAATGTTGTGCAACCACCCTACAGGTCTCGTTCCAAAATGTCTGTATCACCATTTCCCTGCATATCTCCCTGGTCTCACCCCCTCACAAATACCTTTCTGCAATCTGTAAGGATTTTGTACAAATGGAATAATACAGTATGTGATGTTCTGTGTCTGCCTTGTTTCAGTTTTCAGTGTGATATTTTATTTTTGAGGTTTATCACATTGTAGCATGTTTCAGTACCTCATTTTTATGTCCACTGTATTTATATACCACAATTTGTTATCTGCTTATCCACTGATGGATGTTTGGGTCATTTCCACCTTTTGGCTACTGTGAATAGAAGTGCTATGAATATGCCTGTACAGATATTTGCTTGAGTACCAGTTTCATTTCTTTTGCATCCATACTTAGAAGTGGATGGCCGGGTCATAGGGTAATTCTACATTTAACATTTTGCAGAACCACCACCTGTTTTCATAGGGGCTTCATCATCTTACATTCCCACCCAGAACATATGAGAGTTCCAATTTCTCCACATCCTCCACAGCACTGGTTATTTTCCATTGCTCTGAGCTGGAGTAATCTTTCCATACTAAGCTGGGCTGCCTGCAGCTCTGCATTGCCATCTCCTCCTGCTTCTGGGTGTCCACAAATCTGCCAGAGATGCAAGCCTAGGTCTTCTCCTGTCTTTTCTGAGCATGTATCCGGGGCTGGGCATGCAGTCTGCAGTCCCTTTTTCGCTGGTGTATGTGGTGATTTTTCTGAGACCTGCTTCCTGCAGATGTCCTTCTCTGCTCCTCTTCACGCTTGGGTCTATCTGACCAACCTGTCTGCTGTCCCCGCCCCAGGTGGGCATGGGTGGTGGTTGTCAAAACAGCTGGTGTGTTGACAGACACCAGTGCCACTCTCAAGGAAACAGCTCCAGCCCCAGGCAGCAGGGAGGAAAAACAAGGTCAGCTCTGTGCCTGTCCCTCAGGGAACTTCTGAAAGTTCAAAACACAGTATTTTAAGAGTATGTATTTTAAGAGCCACAGTCATTTAAAAACAAGGTCCGTAGTAGCCTCTGAACCATGGAGCCACACCAGGAACATGGGTCTCCATACCCATCGTGGCAGCCACTCCTTTTCCACTGGTGGGAAAAAGGGGGTGGTACAATAGATAGGTGAACAGAAGCACCACACTTTCTTACCAAAAATTACATGCCCTTTTCATTATTAAACAGTCCTCTGGTTGCTGGAAGTTTTGGATTAGTTTCTAGAGTTCCAGGAAATTGATTCTACAATTCTCATTTTATATGAAATTCTCTTTCTTATCTTTAAAAATTCATTCTTTGCTTTCAAGTTTTAAACTTAACCCTGGCTAAACCGAACTCTTGTCACCCCGTGCCTCAAGTCAGGCCTTTCTTGCTCTTGCCCATCTCTGGAACTGATAATCCTACTTTTTCCTGTTTTATTTTTAGCTTGCCTTATTCTATTGGAATATAAGCTACCCATGATCAAGACTTCTGCTTTGTTCATTTCTATATGCCTTACATCTAGAAAATATGGTAGACACTCAATGAACATGTGTTGAATAGATGTCAAATTAAATGATCTTTCCACGTGCTTCTACCCGAATTCCTCAGTGTGAACAAAGCTCTCTTATTTACATGATAGTTCGTCTCATTGCAATTCTTATTACAATTGTCCCCATTCAGCTATTGTTTATATCTTTAGGAAACTGCAGTTCTGGTCTGTAAATGCCTTGGGAATGAGGTTTTATTTACCTACCAGTATCTTGCCAAGTATAGATTCTCGGCTACTGTTAATCATTTTAAAATCTCCCATTGAACTCTAGAGGAGCAAAGAGGAACATTATCTATGCAGAAGCTGCTGGTCTGCATCACATCAACAGCCCTGCTTGTCCCCTGGAATGTTGGCATCTACAGGTGGTCACTCCAGTCAGCCTGTGTTCACTCAGCACTAGGGTCTCAGTCATGAGTGGTCACCCTACCTCCTCTTCTCCCTCACAGTTTAATGGTCCAACAGAGCGCTATTACACTTACCAACAAGACTCCAGCTACGTTGCTTGGTTCCAGCAGTTATTGAAAATAATCAGAGATCTTAGTAAAATGGCTCAAAACTTCATTTCAGGGAGCTCAAATACCATGATCCTTTCCTTTTTCTGTTTGTAGAGTTCTACTGTTCAGAAACATCATAAAGTCCTTTTTATGGGTTTAGAATAAAACTTTTATATGATCTTTAATCCTTTTTAGTCCTTTTCTATTTTTGGTAGTTTTTCAGTGGTGGACTGGTAATAAAAGGAAAACAACAGCAATTAGGACAAAACTGCAGTTGGGAGATAACTAGAGACACACATTTAGAAACACATTTTCATCTATCATATTATTACTAATGGGTCAAAAATGGGAACAACCATTTATAGTAAGGAAATCGTCAATGAAGTTTAATGTACTGATACACAGAATGAGATATTATGAGCCTTAAAATGATATCTAAAAATATTGAGTTGTTCATTACATAATGTTAATTAAAAAGGGATCAAAATCTAATACATTCTGTGATACTTATTTTGCTTGAAAATTTTCAACACAATAAAACTTGAAGAAAATACATCAACAATTTTAATGTACTTCAAAGTCCTGAGAATACAGATGGCATTTATTTTATAAATTTACCTTGTTAAATCATCCTAATCATCCACAATGTACATGTTTTTGCTCTTATTCTTAGAGAAAAAATATTCAAGAGAGAAAATATATGTACATACATGCATTTTCAATCTAATTTAGGTAATTCTGCATTAAAATTTTAAAGGCTTCTAGGAGCCCTGTTATGCCCATAATTTATCTATTCATTTATTCAATGTAGCAAGTCTTTTCTGAGTGTATGAAGGATACCAGTTCCTATGCTAGATGCTCACAGACCGGCAGGTCCTTCTCACCACTGTTGACTGGGCATGGTCCCTGGCCTGCTCCCTCCAGGCTGTATGGCTCTGAGTCCAGGGCTGCACCAGTGACACTTGTACCTCTAGGCCCAGCATGATGGCCGTACAGACAGTGCTCCTTATGTGCTTTCTGAATGAAGAGATAGAGTTGTACTTTTAAAGCTCTAAAATTCAGTGTAAGTGTTCAGGTCAACACTCACCACAAAAAGAGGCATAGGAGGTAAAACACAATTGCATGGTAGGCGCAGCTAACACCTGCTGTAGGTGCTCAAAGTACCCTTTCTTTAAGAAAATCCAACATTTTTTCAATGTGTATGTTATTAAAAAATGTTTAAATGCCCACACCTGCAAAGGATGTAATAAGTTATAATGAGTTTTAAACACTGGCAGTGGGATGCTCATGGTTCAGACCTCTCGGACATGAATGAGGGCTTAGCTTCCCCTCCACCCACGTGGTGGGCCCCGAGGTCCTAAGACACCCACCTTAAAAATTACCGATTTATAATAAATAGTAACACTGTTTAAAACATGTCGGACAATGTTCATTGCAGCTCTATTTACAATAGCCAGGACATGGAAGCAACCTAAGTGTCCATTGACAGATGAATGGATAAAGAAGATGAGGCACATATATACAATGGAATATTACTCAGCCATAAAAAGAAATGAAATTGAGTTATTTGTAGTGAGGTGGATGGACCTAGAGTCTGTCATACAGAGTGAAGTAAGTCAGAAAGAGAAAACCGTATGCTAACACATATGTATGGAATCTAAAAAAAAAAAAAGTTCATGAAGAACCTAGGGGCAAGACGGGAATAAAGACGCAGACGTAGAGAATGGACTTGAGGACACGGGGAGGGGGAAGGGTAAGCTGGGACGAAGTGAGAGGGTGGCATGGACATATATATGCTACCAAACGTAAAATAGATAGCTAGTGGGAAGCAGCTGCATAGCACAGGGAGATCAGCTCGTGCTTTGTGACCACCTAGAGGGGTGGGATAGGGAGGGTGGGAGGGAGGGAGATGCAAGAGGGAGGGGATATGGGGATATATGTATATGTATAACTAATTCACTTTGTTATACAGCAGAAACTAAGACACCATTGGGAAGAAATTATACTCTGATAAAGATGTTAAAAAACCCCCA
This sequence comes from Mesoplodon bidens, assembly GCF_964165515.1. NCBI lineage: Eukaryota > Metazoa > Chordata > Mammalia > Artiodactyla > Ziphiidae > Mesoplodon > Mesoplodon bidens. The sequence goes on along the minus strand of NC_138173.1, from coordinate 3,052,678 downwards.
AACCTGTGGGAAATGCTCTTTAAAGTCACTTAAACACATGTAAATTATTAGGTTAATACAGGGTAAAATACTATGTAACATAATTTGAGCTTTTATGTGAATCCCAACCGTCATTTCATATGGATTACCTCATTTAATCCTCAGAGTAACTTATAAAATTGGAATTATTCCTAAATCCATTATGCAGATTAAAAAATAGACATGGATAGGATGAACAGCTTTCTGAGGCCCACAGCAGTGAAGGGAATGAGAAGCTTTGGCCGCAGCCAGTTACTGCTTTTGTTTCTGAAGGCTAAGGGTACCTGATGGGTCGTGACCTTCTGCCGTCTGTCTGTTTCTTACTTTATCACTGAAATATCTGTGTTAACTGAGAGGGTCGCACTTTCCCTCCCCTTGACTTAACCTGGCTGATGACTACAGCGGAGGACGTTGGGAAATGACCAGTAAATCAGCTTGCTCTCAAAGACCAGCTCAGCTTCTCCGGCGCCAGGTGACGGGAACTCCTCCAGCCCAGGGAGTCCCTGGTCAGCAGTGACCGGCAGCAGGCTGCTGGGACGACAGAGAGGCCGCTGTGAGCACAGGCAGGAGGGTGAGGCTGCCGGGTCCTCACTGATCTTTCCAGAAAACTGACCCCTTCAGTGCTGAAGACCGGCTGGCTGGCTGGGCTAAGTGGACACCTCCTCCAGGGAGCCCGCACTGTAATTCAGGTCTGACTTCCATGAAAACCAAATGCCTAACGTCTGTGGAAAGACTCCTTATACTTGCCAGGCACATTTACTGATGGTCTTCTGGAGCATTCATGTGTGTGTTTACATGTGTCCTCTCCCGGTTCAGTGGAAGCATCTGGAAAGCATAAATCACTAGCGTCCTCTTCACCTCTCTGTCCCCAAGCACCCAGTACCTGGTACTTAGTGGTTTCTCAGTGTCTATTCTACGCAACTGGGGCTTTAGAAGTTTTCTTTTATGATTTTATTGTGACGAATGAGCCGCTCTACTTACCCTGTTGTAACTCAGACTTTTCACAACTTACTGGACATGTGGCTTGGTCGCCTTTGGAAAGCATCTTGTTATTCTCCTGCTCAGTTAATACATATTCAAATACTTGTTCATATATCTCAGACATATCAGATCTACCTCAGAATAGGTAAATGAACTGATAAGGTACCATTAATTAAAAAGTCATTGCTAACTCACACATCTAAAGAGATGTCTCCTGAGAGAGTTGGTCAGTAGACAGTTTAAATAAATGAGATCACATCAAATTATTGTCCATGGGTTGAGTACCTGTGCAAATCATCCGGCCAATCTATTATAATGGTGTTTTTTTCTCTTTCGGGAATTGCATTACTATAGGTTAGTCATCAAGAGCTTAGCAGGAAATTCTAGGTGACTATTGATAGCTGCTTAAAGTTTTCAGACAAACAATATATACTTATATGGTTGCTGTATAATCACTGTCACAATAAAGTAATTGTGGAATGTCATTGTTATTGTCTTCTATTTCTAATATAAAGTGATATCCCCAGGTGAAGCACTGGTAAATATTTCATACCAGAATATGAAAATAAAATGAGACATTTCAAGGACAAGACTTAATTCATTAACTGTCAAGAATAAACTTAAACAACCTGAAAAATGTTCATGACATTTCCTGACTACTATCTGAAAATTCACTTATTCATGAATTACTGAACTCACGTTTTAAAACACTATTCCCAAAACCAGAACAAAAGATATCTGCCCTAATGAAACCCCAAACTTTATCAATGACAATTTGATGCAGTGCAAAGAAAGACATTTTAATGACAAGAATATGAATCACTGACTATTGAGAAAATGAATAAATTCTCATAAAATATTACATTTATTCAATTGAAGATATAAAGCCAGATGACGAATCTGATACATAGAACATGAATATTTCAGACTGAAATCACATTATCTTACTAAGCAGTATCAAGGCTTTATAATTAGGGCTTCCCTGGTAGTGCAGTGTTTAAGAATCTGCCTGCCAATGCAGGGGACACGGGTTCGAGCCCTGGTCCGGGAAGATCCCACATGCCACGGAGCAGCTAAGCCCGTGGGCCACAACTACTGAGCCTGTGCTCTAGAGCCCGCGAACCACAACTACTGAGCCCACATGTCACAACTACTGAAGCCCACGTGTCTAGAGCCCGTGCTCCACAACAAGAGAGGCCACCGCATTGAGAAGCCCACGCACCACAACGAAGAGTAGCCCCTGCTCACCACAACTAGAGAAAGCACATGCACAGCAACCAAGACCCAACACAGCCAAAAATAAATAAATAAAATAAAACTTTAAAAATACTTTATAATTAAGCAAATTTAATGAACATCTAAAGTGCCACTGTAAACAAGTGCTGACAGTGGTTAGGTTTCAGAAAGAGTACTTCCAGAAAAATCTTCCAAAACACTAAATTCATCTCTTGATTCATTGTTGAGAATGGTTTAATAATAAGATCTGTAAAAAAAAAAAAAAGAAGAATCTCCTTCCTATGTCCATGCGTTTGTGGTTGGAATAAGTAGGTAGTCAGTGACCTCATTACAAGAAACGGAGGCTGTGGGCATCCACTAATTTGACGGAAGAGAAGCAAAGCGCAGGAAGAAACAAAATGTGGCTGAGTCCTATCGTTCAGCTGTGGAGAAGGCGCACACAGCACCAAATGCCCAGGGAGTGTAACCTGGTGTTTTAGCTCCATCCCTGGTTGTCAGGGAGCCGGGGGGAGTGATGGGAAAATACCCCTCAGCACAGACCAGCACACCCGAGCCAATCCTCACCAAAACCAGGAGCCGGCACAGGAGTTATGGGAATATTGAACAGAACCAGAATGAAAACGAGGGGTGGACCCCAGGACGATCTTCTAATAAATGAAGCTAAAGCAATAACACAGCATGTTACAAAAAAACATTTCTGCCTTGGCAATATTCTGAACAAAAGAGCTAACTAATGCATCGGGGAAGTCAGCCCGAAAAGGACTTAAATCTAAACAAATCCAAATGGCCTCAGAGAGTGCTGAGTGAGAAGAGATTTTCACTGGAGACATTCAATTTTAGAAATTTGTATGTCGTGACCGAAGTCAGCAGAAGAATATTCTTGGATATGGAAAGACTCTGAAAATGCGTATCCTATTTTAAAAGAATTTTTGGAAAACATACTCCAGATGGTCTTAAGATGCAGCTAAACGGGGGATTTGAATGTTTTCAGTGACACGGAAGATCTGGCAGTGGTTGCAGTGAGGTGGGACTTGGCGCCCGCAGCTGGTTTGGGGGGATGGGGTTTCCCCTCCTGCCGTGCCGGTCCGCGCCCCCCGCAGTCCTGGTGCACAGGTTCATCCGGGAAGCACTGGCATCTATGCAGAGCCTGCTTTCACCTCGGGTTTCCCCTTCCCCACATGTGCGTGAGCCTCAGATTTCTAACGCCTGCATTTCTGAGAGCCAGAATCCTTCCCGGTAGGGAGAGGGCAGCTGTGCAGAACAGTCCCGGGGAAATAGGGTAGCACTTTCGTTTCTTCCTTCCACGTTTCACCTTGAGGGTGTGTGTGTCTGTGGGAAGCATGTCTTCAAATCCATGGAGGGGAAAAAAAGAGGTGGAGTAATCTCTTCCTAGAAATCCAAATAGGAATTCTCCTCCCCCTTTGGCTTTCTCTTCACCGTATTATTCGCTCCTTCTTCCTCACAGGTGGGACGAGGGTCAGAACCCAAGACTCCAACCTTACCTTGACCGTCCCTCCCCTAACTACCTTGCGCTTCACGTCCTCCCAGGTAGAAGGTTCAAGACCTCTCATCTTCCTGTCTAATGGGGGTCTCTCTCCCATCTGTCTCTGCTCGCCCCCCACCCCCACCAGGGGGCCCCTTCCCAGGAGATGCAGAGAGAGACAATGGCTCATCCCTGAGAGAATTCTAAGATTTTATCCCCGTGAGCACTAGTGATTTTGTCGTCACTGTTATTACCGCTGTGGCTGTAGCTGACTCTTGATTTTTATTCGAGCTGTCTTTCACGTTATCGTAAGATAATCCCCGTGACCACCTCCCGGTTAGGCGTGATGCTGATGACTGAATAAGCCATGTTAATTAAATTTTCCTTTTTTTGGTTCACGATGAGATTTTAGTAAGAACAAATGTTACATTATTTCCCATGGGATTTCAAGTACAATCAAGTAAATAATGTGTGTTCTCCTTGGCCATTTTTGTATGTATTACATTAATGAATCTTGTCTTTGCAATTGATCTTTGTTTTCTGAGAACAAAGTCACTCTGTCAGGGTCTATTATTATTTTCATGAAATGTCATTCTATTTGCTTATATTTTACTTACCATTTTTGTCTGTATATAAATGTGTAGTAGTTTGTGGTTTATTTTTGTTTTGATTGTCAGCATGGCATTAGAATTGGGGACTATTAATCATGACCTCATAAAACGCAAGTTTTTGTCAGGGTAGAAGAGAGTTACATAGGTTGATAGGGCATAGAGTAGCTCAGATTTCAAATAAATAACACGTGTGAAATAAAACGACCACATTTAAGGGTACCACATTTTTTCATTGCAAAATAATGAAAGTGGAATATTTTCCAGTTCAATTTTTAGAGAGCCTCAAAGCATGAGAAGACATTTTATGGCTGGCTTGTTCTGTAAGAGTCAGAACTTGGAATAGTTTTAAAAAGTTGAATCACTAGGTTTATTAAGTCCAAACATTTGTGTGATTTCCAGCCATTGGAAGTAGAAAGCATCAAGCCATTTTTTTCTACTCATTGTTCATTCATTTTTTCATTATTAAAATTCAAACCGTATCCTTGTAGTTTTATTCTAATCTTGAAAGTAAAAGAGGGTAGGAAAAACACAACTAGGAAGCCAACGGTTTAAGATTAGAAATATATAAGTAATCGTTAAAACTGGAGAATATGCGTGTGTATCTATACCTATCCATCTATTTCTATCATTTATCTGGACATTCATTTTTGTCTTTCTTCAAGTTTTAGTAGTCTGTTCCCACAGGTCTCGCCACCAACATTACAGGCACTAACTTGAAGGGCTCTATAGTTTAAACAGCACATTATAACCATGTGCTAGTTCACCAGCGAATAGTTCCCTGTCTGCTTAGAATTAAATTCTCTTGGAGAAAACAAAGAAAAAACAAATCATATGTTTTTGAATAATGCTAGTGCATCAAAGGAAAGAAATGCAGGTTGAAGGAATAAAACTCAGATGAAAGGAGGTTGCCCTGGTAACGGAGACGTCTGCAGGGGTACAGACGGTGTGATTCGCGGGCAGGTGTCGAGGGACCGGACGCAGGCAGCCGCGTGTGTGTCTTGAAGAAGATGCTCCAGCAGGAGATGCTCCAGCAGGTTCAGGGCCTGTTTGTGCCCCAACTTCTCTCTTGATGCCGCCTGCTTTCCAGGAGTGGTGTCGGTGCTCAGGCCACGTGAGTCGACGGACTAACTCACTGTGCCCTCTTTGAAGACCCTCCTCTGCAGTCGGAGCTCGGGGTGAATATCCGTGCTATTTCCACGTGTGCGCACAGCGGGGCTGGGTCCCGGCACCCACACTTGCTGCCATTCCCTATCTTGCTCCCGGGGTAGGGGGTGTAGTGACTCCCCTTCCCAGCCGGGCTCTGGGGAAGGCCTGGCGGTGCAACCAGCGCTGGCGCGAGCTGGGGTGGGTGCAGGCCTCAGGGAAAGGTCTGCCCCCTGCCTGCTCCGAGCAGGCAGGAGAGGAGACCTCCTGGGGCACTGTCACGTCGGAATGAGGCGGCGGCACCACTGCAGTCCCGGTCCCAGCCTGTGGGACCACAGGGTGCAGACCCCGGGTTCTCACAGCGAGTCTCTGAGCAGCGCTGGAATTGCTAGCCCGGACTTTTCTGTATATGGAAGAAATAAACCTGTACCGTGCTGGCCTCTGTATTCGGGTGTTCAGCCAAAGTGGCTTCCCATACCACAGAGGTGCAGAGAGCTGGGAGCCGTGTGCGCATGTCACTGCTGTCATTGGCCGGTCACTTTCTCCTGTGTTGTTTCAGCATCTGATGGAGCAGCTGATGGGTGTTTATCTCTGTGCGCCCAGGAACTGTGTGCGCTGAGTGGATGAATCCACATGTTTTCCCTTTGGGGGATTTTCTTATACGAATTCTTCCTGTCAAATCAAGTTGCTCTCTTTTGGCAAAATTTATCTCAAGATCTCAGTCCTCCCTGGAGCCCTGCTTGTCTATCCCGCCTGGCATAATCACAGTGTTCATTCGTGTATCCCCATGAAACCTTATTCATAGCATTTACTGATGGATTTAAAACATCTGTATCTTTTATATAAAGTTTGGAGTTGTTGAGGTTTTCTTGAACATTTCCAATCCAACTCAGCAGACTGGGGAAGGAGACCAAGACCAGGGAGGAAGCGGTGGTGGTGGGGGGTCATTTGGAGAGTATGTGAGTTTTGTATTCATTCAACAAACACTGAAGAAGGCAAATACTGAACAAAGCAGACATTTCCTACTTTCACGAGGTATGTAAATATCGCATATCTAGTCATAATTACAATGAGTTCTACAAATGGGAAAGTTTACGGCTCCAGTGTGTCTGAGGGGATTCCCATAGTTATCTCGAGCACAGCTGCAGAGATGCTCTGGGCACAAGATGAGAGACACAGGGGCAAGTGATGTAAACGTGGCCAGAGAACACCTGCATTCAGAGCTCACGGCTACAGCCATGGCTAAAGCAAAAAGATAGGTAAGACAGCGTGATTTTGGGCAGAGAGATGGTCCTTCCTGTGTCCCCATCTGGTCACCACCCACCCCAAAGCTTGCTGTTATTCTGACTTCTAACAGCTTAGGTTATGTTTCCCAGTTTTTAAACTTAACATAAGTGGAATTATATAATACAAACTGCTTGTGATTAGATGTTTTTCAGTTGTATTTTTGACATTCAACTATGCTGTCTGTTTATCATTATTTCGTTCATTCTCGTTATTTAGTGTAAATTTATGTGATTATAGTACAATTTATCCTTGTATTGTTGATGGATATTTGGGCTATTTCCATGCCATAGCTCTTACAAATAGTGCTGATATGAGCAGTTTTGTACGTGTCTTTTGATGCATAATTGTATGCACCCACCCCCCAAATTAGCCATTTTAATTCTCTGAAACTGTGTTCTATAGAATCTAACTGAGATCCTAATTTACCTTTCCCAGATGACTAATGAAGTTGAACACAGTTTCAGATGCTTACTGACCTTTTGGAAATCTCTGTTTGTAAGGTGTCTACTCAAGTTTTTGCCCATTTTCCACTGGTATAATGGTTAGTTTTTTCATTGAAATATAAATATTATACCTGTAGTTAGTTGTTCCTACCCACTCTGGTGTTGGTCACTTATAGCTTTGTTTCTGTTGTCTGTTTTTCTCCTTTATTTGTCTTAGCATGCTTTTTACTTCATTGAATGACTGAGGGGAATTTTATATGAAAAAATGAAGAGGTTACAGGTGATGTTCTCTACCTTCAGAGGAGATGTATCCTGTATTCTGGCAGCTACGGCAGGTAACGGAAAGGCAGATAACCTCAAATCTCTTAGGCGCTGATTGGTGGTTTATAGCCTAGAGTTTATTGTCTTTGCAAAGCATAGTCTCCGTTTGGTTCATCTACGTTCCTGGAGGGTAGGACCCCAGGGACAGAACTGATTCTGAGGACTCACCTTCTGTTTGAATCCCACAGTCCGTTTTGTGTCCTAGTAGCTCCATTCTGCTTGCAACCCTTTGTGTTTTGCTCCTTACTCTCCTGCATCAGTGGATGATTGGCATGCTATCCATCACGTAGACAAATGTGGGCAATGTCTCCTCAGGACCGCAGTTGCCTAAACTTAAACTCTCCCACATAAGCTCCCCTTTCCTCCAGGCTCTGGCCATTTAAGTCCTGGGTATGCTAGAAACCCTCTAATTCCTTCAAACTATTTTTGGTATTTTATTTAACTTTTCTAATTATTCTCAGTGGGAGCATTTATCTGTTTCCAGCTTCTCTACCAATAGCCAAGAGTGTCAGCTTCCAAAACTATGATCTTGATTTTATTTTTTGTTATCTCCTCCCATAATTTCCTCTAGCAAGCGTTCCCTCTTTTTCTCTCACCTCTAATTTTAACCTGTTTCTCTGGACTAGAACTTTTTCCTCTAGCTATAAACGTTCTTTCTTTTCTGTAAACCAAATGTAAAAATAAATGACCTTGTATCACACTTGAAAATACCCTTATTCTTTGCTAAGGCCAGTTTCTTAAAAAAAAAAAAAGGCTTTATATCTGCTATGTCTATTTTATTACATTCAATTCCCTACCCAAACTTCTACCCCTGAAATGTAGGGTTCAACCCCATCACTCTGCTAAAACCGCTCTGGATTATGGATATTTCTACTCAATGCAAATCTTCTGTTTTAACTTTACTGAGGCTCACAGACGTGACAATAGCTCGCCTTCTTTCTGTCCAGGCTGTCTTCTGGGCTTGTGTGCCACCTCCCCAAAGCTGGCGTTTTCCCCACCTTTCACATTGTCTTCATCCTTTTTTGACCTCTATACTTAATGCTTATATTTTACAAAGCCAGCCCATAGTTCTTCTTAATTTACCTGATTTCCTTGGGCAATTTTGTAGTTTCTTTTGGTTATAGCTGTCAAAATGTTGGTGACAAGAAGACAAGAATTCTCAAGAATTCTTATCCCCAGTTTTGACTGTGGTCCTGACACCACCGTCACCAAGAGTAAGGATTCTAGAGACATCAGGCTGGGATGTGAGTCTGGTCCTTGGTAATTACTATTTGTGTAAACTTGAGAACATTAATTGACCTCGATAAAGTAGGCATATAATAAGGTACCTCCTAGAGTATTTGTGGAAATTATTCTATGTAATCAGCCTAAGACCCCCAGGGACAGATCTGCAGGCAATAAGGTCAAGGTTGACTTTATTGACTCATCACCATGAGGGGAACAGTCCACTGGGGGCTCCGTGGGATATTACATGAAACAAAGGAAAAGACTGAGTGGTCGGTTTGGGGAAGGTTGCAATTTAAACAAAATTTAAAGGAAGTCATTTATGTGTATGTAGGCGAGTCTGTGCATGTGTGCGAGTGTGTGCATGTGCATTACCAGAAGATCCAAAGTAGAGCACATGGGTGAGAAGTTTACCTTGAAATCATTCTTCCTGGATTTCCAGCTCCACCATGTACATGCTGTGTGACCACGGGAAGTTACCCAACCTTTCTGTGCCCTGTCCCTTCAACCCATAAAGAGGGATTAGTAATATTTCAATGGGTCATTTTCATGATTAAATGAGTTAATGAATGCAAAACATTTTGAAAGCGCTTGGCACATAGGAAGGCCTTTGCTGTTAATATTGTTATTATTATTATTATTAATTACTTGATAGGTGTAAAGAAGATGCAGGAAATATTGAAGAAACATCTGATGTGTAGCTAAAAATATGTATCACTCTTAGAGAACCTGCTAATTAATAATGTACAAATGCCCTTTTAAGCAAATAGCCGCTGAATGTTACTTTAACATAAATGTGGTTAGAATCACAATCTAACTGGACTTGTAGAAATTTCTTTAGGTTTAGGCATTCAAAAAGTTTTTGAGAGAATTTTTATTAGTTGTTCTTCAAATCATTTGGGGGCAAAAAAATGCAGCTCAAAATCTGAGAAATCTCCATCTTTTAATAATAGCTCTTATTCATCTAGTATTGATCTTCTGAATATTTTAAACTTTCAAATGTACATATACATATTTGGGAGAGAGAGAAATAGAGAGACGAAGAGAGAGAAATTAAAATGATTGGAGAAGAACCTTACCGATACCTTAAAAATAAAGTGGATATTTTTCCATAAAAATCCATCTTTACTCAGTAACGTTGGAAACATACAAGTAGAAAACATAAAATGTGTACTCATAATCTCACCACACAAAGTGAATGATTTCAACACGTGGGTACATTTTGTTCTGTATATTCACAGGCATTGATTTGCTGTTTTAATGTCTTTTGGCTTAAGCCAAGGTCATGAAGATCTATTCCTTTGTTTTCTACCAAGAGCTTCACAGTTTTAGCACTTCCACTTAGGTCTGTGTCTACTTTGGGTTAGTTTTTTGACATGGTAGGAGGTAAAGGGGCCAACTCCGTCCTACTGTGGACAGATTCCCCATGTCCCAGCACCATTTGTGGAAGGGACTATTTTCTATTCCTTGAATTGTCTTGGCGTCCTCTTCAAAATCAATGGACCATAAATGTGAGGGTAAATTTCTGGAGTCTCATATGTATCCCACCGATCTACATGTCTATCTTTATGCTTTTTCCACCCTGTCTTGTTTACCATAGCAGGTTTTGAGATTGGGAAATGTGAATCCACCCAAGGTTGTTCTTCTTTTTAAGATTGTTTTGGCTGTTCTGGTCGTTTGAATTTCCACATGAATTTTAGCATAGCTTGTCAATCTCTGTGAAAAGCAGACTGCGATTTTGAGAAGGATTGTTTTGAACCTGTAAAACGATTTGTGGAGTATCGTCATCTTAATATTAAATATTCCAATCCATAAACATAGATGTCTTCCCATTTCTTTTCTTTTCTTTTTTTTTTAAATGACCTTTGTTTTAGCTCAGCGGCTCCAGGTTGAGGAGAGCACTTGAACCTTGACTGTGTTAATGTGAGGCCGTTTATAAGGGAGTATTTGTGTATTGGTGTCTGAATGTTCTGTGTTGTCTGTCCCTCTGTAGTCACGTTCTAAACTTGTAAGATTAAGTTCATAAAATTCTTCCTGGTTCCGATGAGAACTAGCAACCCATATCCGAATTAGACTAAGTGCATAACTTTTCCAGCCAGATATGTGACAGGATGGATTTTAGGGGGCCAGTGGAGCTTTCTGAAGATCTGATGTGACTCTTACCCGTTCAGACTTCATCATCTGAATCTGTTCATTCCTGTGTGCCATCCTGTCTCCCAGAAGATACAGTGGTTTCCCTGCTGAAGCACTGACTTTCCTCTGTATCTTTATTTGATTTACATAGATGATATTTCTTTCTGGTCCTTTTGAGGGGCTTTGCAATGCATAATTATATTTATTCACATTTGAAAAAAAGCATGTATTGTGCTAATTAGAAAGTCAGGAAGATAAGTTAACTAGATTTCCCGTGTGATTTCCATACAACTGATGTCTTCCCATTTCTAAAGAGCTCCTTTAATTGTTTCAACAATGTCTTGTAGTTTTCAGCTTGCACTTCAATTTGCACTTATGTTCAATTTATTCCTAAGTATGTTTTTTTGATGGTATTATAAATAGAAGTCTTTCTTAATTTCATTGTTCATTGCTACTTTATAATTTTTATAGTGATCTTTTAGCCTGCAACCTTGTTAAGTCTGATTATTGGTTTAGTCGATTACTTAGGATTTTCTGTATTTAAGGTCATGACACCTGCTACTGGAGATAGTTTTTCTACTTGTTTCTTCTAATCCAAATTTCTTTTTTTCCCCGCCTAATTTCCCTGGCTGGATCCTCCAGCAAAATGTTGAATACAAGTGGCCAGAGTTGACGTGCTTCTTCTGTTCCTGATCTTTCACCATTATGTACGATGTTCGTGTGTGGTTCTGCTATGTGTCCGTTATCAGGTGGAAGAAGTTACTGTCCATTCCTAGTTCGTTGAGTGTTTCTATCCCGAAAGGCTGTTGGATGTTTGTCCAACTAGTTCTCTGTGTCTATTGAGATGATTATGTGATTTTGTCCTTTATCTTATTAGTATTTGTATTACATTGATTGATTTTCAGGGTAAAAAACCCCCAAAACCTTGCATTCCTGAGAAAAATCCCACTTTATCATGATGTATAATCCTCTTTGTATGTTGCTGTATATGGTTTGCTAATTTTTTTACTGTGCCAAAATGTACGTAACATACTATTTATCATTTTGACCATTTATAACTATATAATCAAGGGCATTAAATACCTTCACAATGTGTGATCATCACAGCTGTCTATTCTCAAAACATTTTCATCATCTCCAACAAAAGCTCTGCACCCACTAAACAATAACTCCGCATTCATCCCTCCCCATGGTCCCTGGCTACTTCCATTCTACTTTCTGTCTCTTTGAATTTATCTATTCTAGGTACCTCATCTAAGTGGAATTATATAATATTTGTCCTTTGTGTCTACCTTATTTCACTTAGCATATTGTTATCAAGATCCGTTCCTGTTGATGTATCAGAATTCCATTCCTTTTTATCACTGATTAACATTCCACTGTATAAAATACCATAGTTTGTGTATCTGTTCATCTGTTGATGGACATATGAGCTGTTTCTATATTTGGCTACTGTGCTCTATGAATATTGGTGTACCAATATCTGTTCAAGCCCCTGCTTTCATGTTTTTTTTAAAAATATATACCTAGATGTGGAATTGCTGAGTCACAGAGTTGTACTATGTTTCATTTTCGAGGAAACACCAAACTATATGCTCCCCAGAGCCTGAACTGTTTTACATTCTCACCAGCAGTACACAAGGGTCCCAATTTCTCCACATCCTCTTCCCCAGTTTATTTATTTTAAAAAAATCCATTCAAGTAGGTGTGAAGTGGTATGTGATTGTGGTTTTATATGAATTTTCCTATTGGCTAATGATATTGAACATATTTTCCTGTGCTCCTTGGCCTTTCGTGCACCTTCTTTGGAGAAATGTGTATTCAAATATTGATACTTTTCCCATTTTGAATTGGGTTTGCTTTTTTGTTGTCAAGTTTCTGGAAATTTAAAAAATATATGTAATGACAAAAGAAGAGTCGGGCCCTAAGGTGTTGTGATTTTTTTTTTTTTTTTTTTTTTCTTTTTGCGGTATGCGGGCCTCTCACTGCTGTGGCCTCTCCCGTTGCGGAGCACAGGCTCCGGATGCGCAGGCCCAGCGGCCATGGCTCACGGGCCCAGCCGCTCCGCGGCATATGGGATCCTCCCAGACCGGGGCACGAACCCGTATCCCCTGCATCGGCAGGCGGACTCTCAACCACTGCGCCACCAGGGAGGCCCGGTGTTGTGATTTTTGATAAAAGCTGCCTACCTCTTTCTCTTTAGAGTATTTCTGTCCAATTTTTCACTACTGGTTTGAACATTATCCTTTGCATATTGGGAGTAGTTACCTGTAAATATTTAATATACATATCTAGATATATAATTTTCTTGGAGTACTATATTAACCCTTTGGACTACTTCCTTTGAGAATAAGAGACCTTTTTATACTTCTTTCTTTCAAGCCCTATGATATTATTTTCTAGTATTCTAATTTGCTTTAAATAAACACATACATACACACAGTTGCTAGCAGCATGATGATCATTTTAAGCAATGGTCTGTAGATGTGGTGCATGCCTTACTGGTACCTTACTCACCATTTCTTTTGGGGTTCATTTTTATTTTTATTTTGCTTTATTGCATCCTCTAGCTAGTAACTCATTTGAAGGTGGTCTATACATATGAAGTTTTCTTTGTTCTACTACATCTGAAAAAAAGTCTATTTTATTCTCACTTTGGGTTGTACTTTGGCATAGAATTTTAAATAGTAATTTTCCTTCACATTTTGGGGATGTTAGTACATTGTCTTATAGGATTTTATCAACTTGGAAACAACTGTTTATTCTGAATGTTGTCCCTTTGTAGTTTTTAATGTTGTTATTTTATTTTTAATATTCTGCTGTTTCCTCTATTATTTTGCAGGGGGCCTTTGGCCTGACTCACAGAGACCTTGGGTATCAGACTCTTCCTCATTCTATAGCTTTGAATTAATACCTGGGGACTCTGCATATGTCTGTAAACATCATCAGTGCCTGCTATGGCTGTATTTTATGTTGTATATCTTCAAGGTTAATGAAACCACTGGAGCTGTCCCTAACACATAACCAGACTCGCCTCCCTACAGAAATGCTCAAGCTAATTGACTGCCTCTGTGTGTGTGTGTGTGTGCGTGTGTGTGTGCGTGTGTGCAAATATGGCTGAGGCTTCAGAGGCAGAATTGACCTTTTTGATAGGCCTCTCACTCAGCAGCTGCTTTCACTCAAAACTCTATACATACCTTGTTAACCTTTCAGGGTCTGGAAGCTTCTACTTCTGTCTCTCCAGGACAATTTTTCTAAACTTTCAGACATTAACTCTTGACTATGCAGGCTTCCTTCCATTTATTGGAGAGAAATAAATTCAGTTTGATTTATGAGTTACCGTCTATGTTGAGTCTTTCAGGAAATCCATTCTAACTCAATATTTTTTTCAGTAGAGTTGCCTTCTGCATGCTTAAGTATGTATTTTGTGTTTATTTATGATTTATTCCGATTGATTATTATTTGGGGACATCTTTCAATTTTAGGATTCGTGTTTTTCTAATTTCTCAAAACACTACTGGCAACATCCATTAAGTATTGCCTCTTCACTGTGTTCTCTATTTTTTTGTTTCCCAGAAAGCTTATTAGACATATGTTAGACCTTCTCAACCTATGCTCCGTTTTCTTATATCCTCTTCCATTGTTTCTTATTTTCTATAATATCTAAAGTTCTACTTGCCAGTTTTCTAATTTGGCGAGCAACGTCCTGTTAATTAATTGTTCTTAGGCAATTTAAACTCTATTGTCTATTTTTTTATAGTCCACCTGGCTAGTTTACATAACTAATTTTCTCATCTTATATTTTTTCATCACAAATTTCTGATCTTATTTCATGGAATTTATTTTTCCCTTTATCCTTGGGGTGATTTTGAACATACTAGTTATAGCATTCTTTTTAGATAGCTTGATTGATTCTGTTTTTTTCTCTTGTAGGGTATGTTAATTGTCTTTTATGGGATGAGTTTTTCTCTTATCTCTTTTGTTTTAATAACAATATTGAGATATAATTGATATTCAATAAGCATTTCTGGTGTTCTCCATTCTTTATGGTACATCTTTATTTCCATGTTTGAGTCTATGTGAGATGAAGTGGTGAAATAAGTCTAAGAATACCAAAAGCTAACAATTGTGTAATATTTTCTATAGATGTGTCATCTAAGCATGCACTTAATCCTCATTAAAAAGGTGTGAGGTAGAAACTGTTATTAATCTCACTTTACAAGTAGGAAAATTCAGGAAAGGAGTGGTTAAAGCAAATGCCCAAGGACAACTCGGTAGCAGGTGAGGGAACCAGGAGTAAAAACCTAGGAAACACGTCTAACAGGACAACAGGATTCAGGAACAATGGTGAGTCTATATGTGCTAAATTCAAATATGTAACTCTTTGGAATATATGGTTCTACTTGGCATTCAGAATTGAGAAGTTCAGCAGGTAGTTGCAGATATAAGCTTATATCTAGGGGAAATAGGTAATTTAACACTCACTCTACCTTATAAGTATTAATAGGTTTCTATAATTTCTAAGGAATTATCTAGGTATATGTTGGACAAAAAGTTATTGTATTTAGATAATTACTTTTATAAAACAGTTTGTATAGTAATTCAGAATCCATCTTTTCCTGCAAAATCAGAGTTTTCTGTTTATTGACATTATTTAACAGTTATTAAAAATGAACATTGTGTACTATAAATAGAAGCAATGTGCTTTTAAGACAAGGGATCTTGAACAGAGATAGACTCCACAGAGTAGAGTAGGGCTTGTCAAGGCAAACGGTGGCATTACAGCATTTGCCTTAGTGCCTGGGTGCTTTCTGCTGCACCCTCTATGCTGGGGACCACTTTTGTAATCTACCCCTCACACCCATGGAGATCAGCCCTTTAAAATTTTTTGTTTTTATACATCTAACTTTGTAAGGATCTACCAAACCATTCCCACCAGCAGTGCACAAGTTCCCATTGCTCTACAATCTTGCCAATATTTACTATTGTCCTCTTACTTAATTTCAACCATTCCAAGGTATTGCATTATGGTTTTAATTTGTGTTTTCCCACACTGAGCATGTGCTTTTTTGGCCATTCTAAAGCTTTGTTGGTAAAGTTTCTGTTCTGGTTATTTGCTTTTTCATTGTCCTTATTTTGTATTTTTATTATAATTTCTTAAGATTTGATTTTGCTTTTTGAATATAAGTTTTTGTCATATATATGTATTATAAATATTTTCTTCCCAGACTGGGGCTTACCTTTTTATTTTCTCAACAGTGTCTTTTGATACTCAGAAGATTCTAATCTGAATGAGGTCTGGTTTGTTACTTATTTGATTTTATATAGTTTTTTGTGTGTGTTTGTTCTCTCTAAGAAATCTTTACTTGTGTTAAGTTCAAAAAGTTTTTCTCATGTGTTTTGTTGTAGGGACTTTACAGTGTTAACTCACATGTTTGAAAGAAGCCCTTTTAAATCAGTCATATAGGCTCCAAATCTATCACCTCCCAAATTCAGTAATGAAAATTAACTTATTGGAGATGCAGTTATCCTTGCACTTTGTGTTTGGAAAAAAAATTGGTAAGTCATCCAATAAAATAACTCACAAAAACGTTTTAATATTTTTCAGCTTATTTTGAATGGGGGTTTTTGGATTACACTCTAAGCAAACAGTAAGTACTAACTGCACACTTCAGGTTGTGTCATTTTAGCAAGGGAGATCTTGGAAGACATTCGGATTTCCCAGGGCCATTCATTATACCAACAGAGGGAATATCCTCAGAGAAACTGGAACAGTTCTCTTCTGCATCTCCTTCTCCAAAACACAGATCTGCTTTACACCATTTGCAAGTCCCAGGGGTACTACAGGTTGGCTATGACTTGAAAGCCAGACTGGGAGCTGAACAGTAACCCCAGCTAGTAAATTGATAGGGATCCAGCATTGCTATTATTTAATTTGAGATCATAAAATCATATGCTGACATTTTTAAGGTTTAAGCACCAACTTTTAGAGGATTTTTATCTTTTATCTCTTTCTTTTCAGCTCTAAGGGCTACCCCCAACATCAGGAGTGCTGGATATGATATATTATACCAGGAACATTTGTGTTTTTTCATCACTGCCACCTGCTGTTGCCACTCTATTTTACCACACAATTTTCTGCTTCTACATCAGCAACAAGGTGTAATAGACTTCCTTATTTTCACTCCCTCATTAATTTTTTTCCTGTTTTGCTCTTCAAGTGACATATTAGAAATACAGCTTCAAGACTAATAGTCAAGGAGGATGTTTAAATCAAAACCCAAGTTATAATCAAAGCTCATTACTTCCCATAAAAGGGAGGCGTGTGGCCATCAGTGCAAGGTTTCCTTTAAAATTATGAGCAATTTTTCATACATTCACCTTCAGCTCTAACATGTACATGCACTTGTATTTTTAAAATATTCACCTAACTTAAAATATGTCATCCTAGGGGCATTTTTGCATAGAAGAAAACCATAAAATACAAAGTTCTCCTGCTGATTGAAACACACTTGATATCATCCCCTGCTGAATTTCTACAAATCCTGCAAATCTTTCAAAGGGGAGCGAGGACAATTATATTTTCAGCCATGTTCACTGCTTAGGGAAGGGAGTTGGGGAAAAGTCAGGCCATCATTATTATTTTGTTCTGTGGATTAAGAAAAAGGTTATTCTGTATCTGCTCCTCTGTTGACAGAGGTGAAATCTACCTGGTTGACTGAAGACTATGCACCCTGACCACTATTGAATCATGTTGTTTTGTCCCAAACAATTTTACAGAGAGAAAGTCCATTAATGTGTATTATTCACCTACCAAAGCGTCTGTGTTCATTTTATGCAAACCCGAGTGTCTATGGACTACAGAGGGGAGCGTGTGCGATGTGGAACGAGATGCAGTGTGCGTATTAGATAGCAGCTTCTTACATTGACTGTGACAGTGACATTAAATACTAGTGCGGCACTGTGCATTCACCATCTGGAATGCTGGAGATTACAAAAACAGCCCGGAACAAGATTTTAATAGAGTTGCGTGTCCTCGTTGTCTTTCAGACGCTGTTGCTTATCAATCGTCAGAGACTATTTGTCAGTCAACTGTTTTCATTTGTCTGGAGAGAAGGTTTGTTTTGGTAACTGATAGCTGAATAATAAAGATTTGAAGCTAAAACTTCATGTTTATTAATCTGCGCTATCCTCATAGCCCCTGGGTTCTCCCCAGGAATGCTCCGGTCCTGGTGTCACATCCAAGGATTAAGATGTGGGACTTCTGGAGGTTGTCTCCTCAACACCCATTGGATCCTCAAATTAAGCCCTTCTTCATAATCTCTTTGTCCTCCAGAGTGCTTGGCTTAAGAATGACCAGGGGAGGGCTTCCCTGGTGGCGCAGTGGTTGAGAATCTGCCTGCCAATGCAGGGGACACGGGTTCGAGCCCTGGTCTGGGAAGATCCCACATGCCGCGGAGCAACTAGGCCCGTGAGCCACAACTACTGAGCCTGCGCATCTGGAGCCTGTGCTCCGCAACAAGGGAGGCCGCGATAGTGAGAGGCGCGTGCACCGTGATGAAGAGTGGCCCCCACCTGCCACAACTAGAGAAAGCCCTCGCACAGAAACGAAGACCCAACACAGCCAAAAATAAATAAATAATTAATTAATTAAGACCACATATTAAAAAATAAATAAAGTCTTTAATAAAAAAAAAAAAAAAGAATGACCAGGGGAATCAACACTATGAAGGGAATTCTTGGTGGAAGGTGCTGGGAAATGAATACTTCCTAGTTGCCTTGTTCCTTGCACCGCCAATGGATTTGATGATTGGAGACTTAGTATGACGCCAGCTCATCAGGAAGACAAAGTCAAACGTGTGCAGAGAAGTGTCTTTTGAGCGCTGCCACACCATCGTTGGAGTGGTCCTATTTCCAGACCTCCTGTCTGGGAGATAATTAATGACCTCATTTTTTAAGCCAAAATGAAATGAGGATTTATGTTCCTTATAGTCAAGGGCATCCCACCTGAGATATTAAATATTTTATTGCAGCTAACTATTGTGAAATTTTTAATTGTTTGAAAAAATATTAAATGGCTTTGTTAAGGGATTATTTTTCAGAGATAGGACTTATTTCTCAATATGTAAAATACAAGATGTGCAAAAAATCAAAGAGTACAACCTACAGGTAGAGTCCTACGTGTACCTCTAACAGGTGCATGGCACTCACGATTTTTTTTAAAAATTCATGTAACTTAAAATATATCTCCTGAAGAGTATATTTCCATAAGAGAAAGCCATAAAATACAGAACCCTCCTGCTGATGAAGCACAGTTAATATTGTTCCCTGCGGAATTTATGTAAATTCTGCAAATCTTTCAGAGGGATTCGAAAGGAGTTATATTTTCAGCTGTGTTCATCCCCCTAATGGGCAGATGTTTGGGGAAATTTTATATCATCATTATTCTTTTTTCTGTGAATTAAAAAAAATAGGTTATTCTGTGTTTGCCCTCCTGTTGACACAAATGGAATCTCATCAACTATTTATGTAACTTTTATGACATTCTTCCCAACAATTCAGAGTTTGAATGCATAAATTATAAAATGTCTATGTCAATGTATAAAAACAAATGAGTTTTTAAACATATCCATTCATAATGTAGTACAAGTGACTTATTCTGACTCAGTAGTGAGGCTTTTTATCTGCACTGGTGGAGGCCACATCCACGTCTATCATCTCTAAGCATCGTTGCTGCCACATTGGCAGTTGAAGAGGACAGAGTGGGGTGATGTGTCAGGATCTGAATCACAGACGTCATCGGAGGGTTATAGTTACAGTCTTACTGCTGCTATCACAGTATCTTAGGAATTATTTTCTGAACAAAAAAACCCATCTTTTTCTGTAAATATTTAATCTTTTGGATCATTCAAATTTTCTGATTATTAAAACATCATTTCCCATTAATTCCTATAATGTAGATATTAGCCCTTATTCTCCTGGTATTAAATCCAGTTCAGAATTATGAACAACCTTAATGATAGTATTGACACCCAGGTTAGGGCAAAAAAATACCCTAATACAAATTTTGTCGTCTGCTTGCAAAGAGGAAAAACAAAACAAAACATGGTAAGTGTTCTTGACTGACACTTTTCATTTCCTTGTGGGTGCACTGACCTTCAAATTTTACTTAAATTATTCTTATTCAATTTTATAGATTTTCTATTATTTTCAAGGATTATGCCTTGATTTTTAAAGGCTCTTGCAAATATACTTTGTATTTCCTCTAAATATTTTATTTCCTATAGAGTCCATGTGAATAAATAGTCAATATATAGTCAGCGTGTTTATTACTCACACCCTGACTTCCCAGTTATCCCTCCACTATCGGCGCCAAAGTCCCCAGATTGTACCAACTGTGCTGAGAGGAAGGCAGAAGTTGGGATGTTGCCTCTAGTTACAGATAAAATTGCTACACTGCAAAATCCACTTCCAAAACAATGTAAAGGCATATGTATAAACACTCAATCATTTTCATCACACAAACCCTGAATTGTCGGATAGAATGGTATTGTAAAAGTTATATAGGATGTATTAAAATCTCTGTCTTAAAACAAGTTTAGATGTAAAACAGCTGTTTTATTTTAAATGCGAATATACAAAACAAGCTGTTCATCTTCTGTTTATGATATGCTGATATGAAATACCTAACAACATGATGGCTGTTGTTTTCTTATAGATCCAGATTGCCCAGTTTAAATCCCTGCCATAGAAGAAAAGTCCTACATATGGATTTTTTCCCATAAGATGAAGAAAATTGGTTGAAAATCATCTTGTGTTTCAGAACATAAAGGATGAGCTTAGGATCAGGGCGACCTGCACACAGGTGTGTGCCTTTGGTTCCCATTGTCCAGTGCTTGGTCTCACTAAGCCTAAGTGAGCATCCTGTCTGAATTCTAACTGCAGGAGCCTCGGATGGTCATTGTCAGACCGAGTACGTGAAGTCATACTTACCGCCTCTCTGTTCTAATAGGTCTGTTCTTCCAGTATGTTCACAATCTAGACCTGATTCTGGAAATCTCATGCTTCCTTTCTTCAATTTTGTTCTTAGTAGACTTAAGCTCAAAGTGTTATAAATATATAAAAACAATAAAACCTTGAAAGAAAAAAAAATATCAGGGAATGTGCCTCTGCAACTTTTTATCTAAAGCATCTCATCCATCTAATGCATACTGATCAAAAATTCCCAATGCAATTTAGGAGATTTGCATGTTATGTATGTGTGTGTCTTCGTGTGAAAATCTAGTAACTGAAAGGCAAGAACTGTATGAGACATTTCTGTGTCATCATCACCACCTAAGTATTCATCGTGTACAATGTCATGTGCAAGGTTTGTGTTGAAGTGGATAGCCTAGCCTTACATAGGCATAAGGGGAGTGATATGATAATGTGTTAGTTTTCTTATTGTCTTATAACTTTGCTTTTAAAGAATTATATTACTCGACAGTATGCCTCTCTTTCTCCTAACTGGAGAAACTGCATATCAGCCTATCAGCGCAGTTGTGTTTTTTTTTAATGTAACAATGTTTCCAATGCTATATTCTGAATATGACTGTGATACTGCATGCCAGAAAAGGTTAGAACTATTGTTCATTAGTGAATAAGCTGGGCTATGAAGCAATTGTATCAATGACTCTAGGTTACCATGAAACAATCATACTGCTGCTTCTTTGTTACCAACGCACAGGTAGTTATACCTGTAAATAAATATGAATTTCTTTTTCCCATTATCTTTTATTTTTTGATGTCTAGTGTTAGTAATACACACAACATCTACAATCTTTTATATCATATAAAACTCATGCTGTAGGTTCTGACAATTCATCTTGTAAAGTTATGGTACTGATAAATACAGTGCAATACTGTATTTTCTCTTCCTTGCGATTTTCTTAACAACATTTTATTTTCTCTAGCTGGCTTTACTGTAAGAATACAGTATGTGATACATATAACATGCAAGATACATGTTAATCAACCATTTATGTTATCAATAAAGCTTCTGGTCAACAGCAGGCTATTAGTAGTTGAGTTTTGGGGGAGTCAAAAGTTACATGTGGATTTTCGACTGGGCAGGGGTTCGGTGCCCCTAACCCCCATGCTGTTCCAGGGTCAACAGTATTGAGGATGTTTATGTTGTGAACAAGTCATAATTCCCTTGGGTGCAGCAACCGTGCTTCATTATCTTTGTCTGCTGTACCTAGTAGTGTACTTAGTACGTTGTAGGCTTTTTGTAAATGTTGAGTGAATTCACAAATGGGAAGTAATTTCCCAGAAGCTGATAGATTTGTTTTTCATTGCAAAATTGAGTTCTACTCAACAGCATCACCCTAGAACACAGCATCTTTAGGGAAGATACTGAGTTTTATTCACATTTTAATTCATTGTGTTTGGTAAAATGACATCTTGATGGCAGGGGTACGTTCCTTGTGTTCTGGTAAACAATAGTGATAATTAATAAAAATGAATTAATTAAAGAGAGCAATATTCTACCTGTAGGGTCTAATAGCTTTTGGAAGCATATACATTATAATAATATATAATTTTATATTATTATATAATGTCATATTTCTGTTTTTATACTCTTCAATTAATTATACTGAAGAGGCATACTAAAAAATATTTAGAGCCATCTCCTTGATCCTCAAGGTATAACGCAAAATCATTTTTTCTGAATTATCTGGTTTTTAAAAATCCCGTAAGACAAAAGGATGAAAATAATACCACAATGTCATTTAATATATGGTGCCATAGATTATAAGATTTGTCATTATTTAAGGGACTACTAAGAAAAAAGCACTGTAAAATAAATTACATCATAATATTTTGTCATTTGTATTTTTATCTTTTACTCAAGAATTTAAAAATTCTACACTTATTTAAACATGGACTTTTTTCATGTCATGCGTATTAGTAAAATAAATAAGATCAATGTATTGATTATAGTATTCCTACCAAAACCTCACTCTGAGTCCAACTGAATTCTATAAATTTTTAATTCAAAGTCATTATGTCCATGCTTTCCTACAATTTATTTTCCTCTCTCTTCTACAAAGATCTGAAGTGATGGAGATTTTCTTAAAAGAAGACTCCCCTCTGATGTTTTCTTCCACATCACTGCCATCCACTCTGCAAGGTTTGAGGCTGGTGTTTTCTTGGCGATATCAAAGGTGTTACTGGAATGTTTTCCGACAATAAACTGCAATTATATTCTTCCCTCAGAGGCCTGTTGTTTGCCATGCTGAGGGGCTGCAGTTGACCACACAAGTCCCCAGGAATAGAACAGAGTCACCACACTTTTCATCTCATTTGTCACCTTTTCAAATATACGCCTGTGAACTGCATTAAGAACCAAGACACGTGAGGGCTCCGTCTAGGGCTCCAGGACTCCCGTGCTGTGCAACTTTTAGCCAGTTCTCCTTGCTCACCTGACCCCGCTTCCAGGTTCTGTGCCTACACAGCAAATCACTGGGGAGGATCTCCTTCCTAGGAACTGGGGTACAGGTTAGACTTAAATATGGAAGAACGTTTAGTGACCAGCAGTGATTCATAGCTTCCAGTGACGTGCTGCTCTTCACAACCCGCATTCATCACCTTGGTCTTCAATGCACCGACACTGCAACTTTAAGGCGTGTCAAAAACTGGATAAACCAGTATTTTCTATATAGTTTTATTTTTTCCTGATTTAAGTCACAATGAAAATTAAGTAGCTTCTGCTCTACTGAAGTAGACAGGAAATTTCTAACACATTAATGTCCGATGCCTTTAAAATAGTGCCAGGCCTTCCCTGGTGGCGCAGTGGTTGAGAGTCCGCCTGCCGATGCAGGGGACACGGGTTCGTGTCCCGGTCCCGGAAGATCCCACATGCCGCGGAGCGGCTGTGCCCGTGAGCCATGGCCGCTGAGCCTGCGCGTCCGGAGCCTGTGCTCTGCAATGGGAGGGGCCACAACAGTGAGAGGCCCGCATACCGCAAAAAAAAAAAAAAAAAAAAAAAATAGTACCAGATTGTGCATGAATTGGACTTTCTTTGCTGTGGATTTTTTATATATCCATTATGAAGAATTGGGCAATGTTTTCTTACCTTAATTCACATCAGATGCCGTATAATAGACAATCTTTTTGCAGTATATTTCTAACAGAACACAACAAAGTTACCTCAAAGTATCTTCTTAGATCCTTTAAAGCTTGGTTTTTGAGTCACAAGCCAATATTCAATTATGCTCATTCCTCAAATGATGAATATTTATCAAATTTATTGATTATAAATTTAGATTATTATTATTATTTAGATTATTATTATTATAAGTTTAGATTCTGCTTTATTTCCATATTTTTTTACTTCAATGTTGAAATGTAGCATAATTTTAAAGATATATTAAACACCAGTTAAGCTGAACACATGTTCAAGTAATAATATACATTTCTCAAAGTAAATGACAACATGGACATCTCTGTCCAAATTTGCACACATACATGCATTGAGAGATACTTTTTATAGCCACTGACCATGATTTTCAGACACATTGATGGAAAGATATATTCAATTTCAGAGATGTTAAAATGTGGAAATTGACATCATAAAATAAATAAAATATGATCTTTTGTAAGACTTAGTTGTTTTAAGGTTAAACTGGTCTATTCTCTATTCCTAGTTGGTGAAAGCCCTCAGTGGTGATTTACTCCTGGCTCAGAAATAGATTGTGAATGTATTATGACTATATGTGAGAAAATGGATTTTACGACATACAACCTAGGACTTTTAAAGGTATAACTATTTAATATAATGTTGGAACAGTGGGCGTGGCTTTGTTGACTCAAAAATTTTCTACCCACTCCAAAATATTAATTAGAAAATTCATAGAGGTAAGATATTATCACTGGAAAATATCCACTAAAATAATGTGAAGCCCTTTTGTATACTATGTTTATGTACCTGAGACAAAAACCTGTGATGTCTTTGTCTGCCCTGAGAGAAGATGACATTGGACCCACAGAGAGGTTTTTTAAAGAACGGTCATCAAAACTTCATAAGGAAAAATAGATAACTTTCTGAAGGGTCTAAAAAAGCCAAAAACAAGAAATGCCGTGACTATAACAATATTTCATTCTTTAACGAAATTAATTCTTGAAAAGAGTAAATTTCAAAGTCAAGATTAGCTCCCCAACTAAGGTAAAAGTATAGGACATATACTGTTGTTTATCTGTGACAAATACCTGCAAACATGTGTCCTGGGAGGGTAGGCTTATTGGGTAAATTAAATTCCCTTATTGTATTATATGATGGTAAGATGTCACCTACGGGAAGCAAACTACCTAACGCATTGTGAACTGAAAATGCCACCTGCCTTCCATGTCAGTAAACGAAGGATGTCACAGCCATTAAGCCATCACATTACAGCCTCCCAATTGTGAGCCCTGAGGGAACTCAGGATGGAAGCATAATCCCCCACCATCGAATCATCAGACACTGCAGCCACCCACCCTCCCCCTGCAACAGTGCACCCTGAGGAAACTCAGGGCAAGAAAACACAGGATACTCGCCCCAGACAGCTGAGGTGCATGTCAAAGGAATGATTTCAATGAGCCCGGACGCTTGCATCTTCTTGTACAGAGAAAAGCGCTAAATTCATTGACTTGGTTTTCTTTTATTAACAGTAATCTTTCGATGTTCCAACTATCTGGGCTTTGCTGCAAAAACTCCTACATACCCTGCCTCCCACCCTTGCCTCTTCGGAACAGTTTCTCAGCGTTACCTGAGATGCCGTGTCCTGGGCTTGAAGTCCTTAGAATGCCCATTGAATAAAACATAACTCTCCACTTTCAGGTTGTGCGTTTTTTTTTCAGTCGACAGCATCAATGAGAGTAGTTATTCTATATATTCTATTCCTTCAAGATTAGGTATTTATCATAATTAGAATAGAGTTTAGCTTAACAATATATTACAGGATCATTTCATAGCAACTCAATTAGTATTTCAGGCTGAGGTTTTGGTTTGCTTACGTAGGCTGCTAAGATCTCAGTCTGATGGCCTCCTGTTTAATAATTTAACAAAAGAAACTTTATTGACTTGATAAAAAGCAATTATGAAAAACTACAGTTAACAACATACCTAATGGTGAATGGCTTAATGTTTTCTTCTTTATTTGGAGAATGAGCAATGATGTTCTCTCATCACCTCCATCTACCTGTCTTGGAGGTCTGAATCAGTGTAAAGCAAAAAGGGAAACCAAGGATTACAGATTAGAAAGAAAGGGTTAAAAGAGTCATTACTGTAGTTGCAGATGAAGTAATCAATGTAGAAAATACTAAGAAAATGACATAAAAGTAACAGTGACATTTAGTGAGAACCCAGGATACAAAGTCAATATAAAAATCAATTTGTTCTCAGGTGTTAGTGAAAATGCCATAGTAACAACTTCGAAAATCTTCTCCTCCATAAAAGCAACAAGACAAAAAAACTGGCCAAAATTCTCAGAATCAACATTTTCAGACTCTGGAAATTAATCCCAGGTTGTTGAGCATTGTTAAAGAAAGACAGCTGAATCTTGGTGAGAACAGTAATTTTTGTGGCTTTTGGTCCTGGTCAATTTCCATCCCCTGCTCCCAGCTTTGAAAACCAACCGCCCAGTTAAGGGTGGCAGACTGTGTCATCCCAGCATGTGCCTCGTTGGCATGGGACTATTCTGAGTTAATTACTTCGAGAAACTGCAGAGGAGTAGACGTTGCCCTTTTGTAAGGGGAATCTGCATTTATAAAAGAAATTTGCATTACAAAGGGGGCCTACACTGGAGGTGACATTTCACCTGGGAGATTTGTCAACCCAAGGGCAACCTTTGCCCATCATCATTTCCTCCTCTCCCCACTCCCAAGCCCCCCAGTCCTCAAGCCCCCAAGCGCTATCCCTTTCCTCAACTCAGGATGGCGTAAAAGCCTCCGTCTCTGGCCACCTTTTGAGCCTCACATCTTTGTGGGGCTTCCATGCATAGGTAAGTAATTAAAATTGTATTTTCTTCTTTTCATCTGTCTTATGTCAATTTAATACTTAGACCAGCCACACAACCTAAAAGGGGAGAAGGGAACATTTCTCCACCCCAATGGTCCAGGCTGAAAACCAGAAGCCTGGCAGCCACCCAAGGGGACAGGATTTGGCTGGAGCCCCTTCAAAGCCTCTTCTCAGGGGACTCTAATCCTTCGATCTGGAAGACCTCAGGTGCAAAGCTGCCTTTATTTCACGTGACTGGAAGTTCGTTCGAGTCTAGTAAAAAGCCCTTTCCCTGTTTTTTTTCCCTGAAAATAATTATAAGCATTGTATTAAAAAAACATAACTCCAAGGATTTTTCCACATTATCGTTTGGAATAGGAAAACACTGGAAACAATACAAACGTTATCGATAGAGAACTAGGTCCCTAATGTGTGATATATCTACAAATGGGGATGTTGGCATGATATTGAGTAAAATGTCACAAATAGCTTTTAAAATATACTTAGGTTAAAAAAAAAAAGTCCAGAAGAGGATTTACAGTACTGCTGTTAAAAATAAGGTATATATCTGTTTGTATATATGTATGAAGTGTATATATGTATGCACTTATACATGACAACAGTGCCGATCACAGGGCAGGTGGATTGGGTGATATTCTTAGAGATCACTGTTATTTGGGGGAAGTGTATTCAAAATTATAATACTTCATATTTTGAAAACCAAACAAAAATATTATTTTTGTGATATAAACCAGTGAAATTAAAGTTTGGCAAAATCTTCTTGGGTTATGAGATGCTCACAGTAGGAAATTTACAAGTAGGTTAGCAGGAAGAAAGCAGTTTTGTGTGAGATGGAAGTCAACAGCTTATCTAGAGGTTTCTGGTATCCAGATTTATCAGAAGTGAGCTTGGACTTAAAAAGGAGAAGAAAATCCTTATACAATGACTAGATATTACTTTTTCTAAAGATTACAATGAAAATCTCTATGTAATGAGCTTTCTGGGCCCTGACATTTATTGAGGCCATTTATTTGTATTCAATACAACACCATTTTAATTGAATGAAAAAAAAATTTGAGCATCTATTAAAGTTTACTGTAACTAGATTTAAATAAACATCTTTAAAGAAGAGCTTATTTAAGAGTCTACATTAGACTGGATAAAGCATGTTATTGCAAGGGGATTTAGGGATTATAAAGATATACTGCAAACCCAGTCTTGAACTTTTATTATTGCAAAAGAAAATACAGAGGAGGGGAAAATGAGAATATGGAGAAATAAAGCCTCAACCTTTTACACAGTCATGCTTGTGAATTAGAAAATTTGACAGCTTTTAACTAATTGATGAAATAATCCCTAGATCTCAGGCCTAGGCAGCCAGTAATCTACCTTGTGTCTCTGAAGATTTGCTTATTCTGGACATTTGAAATAAATGGAATCATATAGGACGTGTCCCTTTGTGAGCAGCTTCTCTCACTCGGCATGATCTCAGAGTTCATCCGTGTAGTAACGGCCATCAGTACCTCATTTATTTTTATTGCCAAATAATCTTCTCTGGTGTAGATTATGCCATATTTTGTTTATTTTTTCATCATTCAGTAGACATTTCGGTTGTCTCCACTTTTTGTCTATTAGGAATAATGTTGCTATAAATATTTTACGCAGACTTTTGCAAGGTCTTATGCGTTCATGTCCTTTTTGGTACGTACTGAGAAGTTAAATTGCTGAGTCTGAATTGCTTGCTGCTGAGCTGGTGTTGGTGAAGTTTGTAGGTCAGCCCCTTGTGCCAGCTTCACATGAGCTGGGGTGGGGACATGGAGCCCCCTGGGGTGAGCTGATCTCTGGCAGGCAGTCCCCGGGGAGAGCTCCCTCCCATAAGCAGGGTCTCAGTCCTTCTGGCTGCACCAACCAGAAGGGAGCTTCCGCAACCTGGGGCTGAGAGGATAAGAAATGCCAGTGGCCGCCCTCCTGGGGCGGCAGGTTCTAGAGCAGAGTTTCTG
Organism: Mesoplodon bidens; assembly: GCF_964165515.1. Classification (NCBI taxonomy): domain Eukaryota; kingdom Metazoa; phylum Chordata; class Mammalia; order Artiodactyla; family Ziphiidae; genus Mesoplodon; species Mesoplodon bidens. Next base: position 3,023,780 of record NC_138173.1, on the reverse strand, counting down.
GAACAAAGGTCGGGTGGGGTTAAGGTACTGGGTTCTGCTCAGTGGCCAGAGACTGGCCCCATTCTTACAGTGAACAGTTTGTTTGTTTGTTTGTTTGTTTTTTGCTGTACACGGTCCTCTCACTGTTGTGGCCTCTCCCGTTGCGGAGCACAGGCTCAGTGGCCATGGCTCACGGGCCCAGCTGCTCCGCGGCATGTGGGATCTTCCCGGACCGGGGCACGAACCCGTGTCCCCTGCATCGGCAGGTGGACTCCCAACCACTGCGCCACCAGGGAAGCCCTCGGTGCCATTTTCCAACAGCACTTGCTTATTTCATGTCTCTTTGTCACGTTTTGGTAATTTTCTGGGAAACTTACAGATTGTAACCCTAAGCGACTGTACCATTTTACATTACATAAATTACAGTTTATAACGGTTCCAATTTCACCGCATTTTCATCAACTTATCTGTTTTTTTTTTTTTTTCAGGATAGATCTTTTTATTTATTTATTTTTGATTATCTGTTTTTTATGATTACATCCACCCTACTGAATGTGAAGAGGTTATCTCACTGTGATTTTTAATTTGCATTTCCCTAACCAATGATGTTGCACATCTTTTCATGTGCTTATTGGTCATATGCATATGTTCTTTAGAGAAGTGTTTATTCAAATAATTTGCCTGCTTTAAATTTTCTTTATCTTTTTATTATTGAGTTGTAAGCATTCCTTACATATTCTGGACACATGTTCTTTATCAAATATATGATTTGCAAATATTTTCTTTCACTATGTAGGTTGTCTATTCACTTTCTTGATAATATCCTTTTAAGCATAGTAGTTCAGTTTTGATGAAGTCCAATTTATATATTTTTCTTGTGTTCATTGTGATCTTGATGTCATGTCTAAGAATCTGTTGATAAATACAAGGTCATGAAGATTTACTCTTATGTTTACTGCTAAGATTTTTATTGGCTCTTATATTTCCCCCTCTATATCTACAGTTACTTTTGTTTGTTTTAAAGTGCATTTTGTCTGATGTTGGTGTAACCACTCCACCTCTCTTATGGTTGTTGTTTGCATAATATATATTTTTCTTCATCCTTTTAGCTGTATCTTTTTTCCAGTCTGACAATCTCTATTTTATTGGATTATTTAACCCATTCACATTTAACGTTATTATTAATATAGGTGGTGCCATTTTGCTTTTGTTTTCTAAAAGTGTCATATCTTATTTGTTTTTCTGTTCCTCTTTTACTGGGATCTAGGTTTAGGCAAAGAATTCTTATATTTTACACCAATAAACAAGATCTATAAAGTGAAAAATAGGGAAAGGGAAATTGAGCTACATAGAATAACATATTTATATCTCATTGGAATTAATATATAGTATAAATATGAAATAGATTTTGCTAAGTTAAAGTGTATATGGCAAGCCCTAGAGTAACTACTAAAGAAAAAAATAGTACAATACAGGGAAAAAAAGTTACATTAATTTTCACTTAATGCAAAAGAAATCTTTATGCACCATCAGATGGCTAAAACAAAATTCAAAAAAAATAGTGGCGACATCATGGGGGCTTCCCTGGTGGCAAGTGGTTAAGAATCCGCCTGCCAATGCAGAGGACATGGGTTTGAGCCCTGGTCCAGGAAGATCCCACATGCCACGGAGCAACAAAACTCCTGTGCCACAACTACTGAGCCTGTGCTCTAGAGCCTGTAAGCCACAACTACTGAGCCCACGTGCCTAGAGCCCGTGCTCCACAACAAAGTGAAGCCATCGCAATAAGCAGCCCATGCACTGCAACGAAGAGTAGCCCCCGCTCGCCGCAACTAGAGAAAGACCGCGTGCAGCAATGAAGACCCAACACAGCAATAAATAAATAAATAAATAAATAAATAAATAAATAAATTTATTTATTTTTTAAAAAATGGTGGCAACATCAAATGCTGGCAAGATGTGGAGAAGCTGGTTTACCCACACACTGGCAGTGGAAATGTATGAGTAGAGGGTAAATGCAGTAAAATGGTGTAGCCACTCTGAGAAAAAGTTTGACTCTTTCATTAAAATATTCTTGTACAACTACCATACAATACAGCAGTTCCAATCTCGGAGCACTTATCCCAGAGAAATGAAAAGTTTTCTTCACAATAACCCTAGACATGAATATTCATATTAGGTTTTTTCATCATAAACAAAAAGTGGAGACAGCCCTGATGTTCCCAACATTGTTGCATTAACAGCCTGTGATATATCCATATCATGGGTTCCTACTCAACAGTAAAAAGGAACTCAGAACAACTTGGCCAAATCTCCATGGATATATGTTGGACGTAAAAGGCCACTCTAAAAAGGTTACACACTTTGTAATTCCATTTGTACAGCATTTCTAAAAAGGCAATATTTTAGAAATGGAGAACAGATTAGTGTTTGCCAGGACCTAGCAGCTGAGAAGGCTTGGCAAAGATTGGTGTTGCTGTTATAACAGGGATGCTTATAATGGAATTGTTCTGTCATCTTCATTATTTTAGTGGATAAACAAGTCTACATATGTGATAAAATTGCATAGAGCTAAGTACACAAATACACACAAATGAATACAACTAAAACTGGGGAAATCTGAGGAAGATAAGTGGATTTTATCAATACAAATATTCTGGGTTTTATATTGTACTATATTTTTACAAGATATCACCTTTGGGAGAAAGTGAGTCAAGGATAGACTGGATTTCTCCATATTATTTCTTATGACCACAGGTAAATCTACAGTTACTGAAAAATAAACATCTAATTTAAAATATATCCACCTGAGCTTCAAATGTCTGGTGCTATTGACACCATGATTACACGTGTAAGAAGCCAGACAATGATTTAAAGGATCATTGATATACCTCCTATTACTCATATTATAATGTTGGAGGCAATCAATACACATGATCAGGGCTTGAAAATCTCAGCACTACAATGTCACTTCACTGGTCAGATTCCTGAGTAAAGAAAACAAACCAAATTAAATATTTTCTCCAAAGACAGGAGGAAAAACTTTAAAGTTCTGTGGCATTCAGTGCAGGGGCGCAGAGAGTTTGTAATGGCATGACTTGGCTGTCCACTCACTAGGACTCTGAGAAGAGTCCCCAGAGTATTCTGCCCTCGTTAAGGTGGACGACGTGGTGGAGAAACACAAGGTCCAAACCTCATCTGAGTCATGTCACTAGAAACTGTCAGAGAAATCAACCAGATCGCCCGCAGGCAGGCTTCAGTGTGGGAAACCCTCCTACGGGGTACAGTCTTGGGAAGACAAAGCAGGACCTCCCTGGAGCTTCCGCAAGGCGGTCAGCCCAAGTTCAGCTACTTTCAGGAACAGCTGTCCAGGTGTGGCTCTTCAAAGAAAGAGGCGTTGCTCTCATGGTTTAGCAGTGGTGGTTGGGGAATTTGGGTTTAGCGAGGCAGGGGGAGAAAACTTGGCAGCCAAGGTCACGTGAGGTCAGAGTGGAAGGTTCCTTTCTCCAGAGCACCTCCCAACACAGAGGAGGGGGGCCCTCACTCCTGTTCCCACATGGAGTGCAGATGCTCCTGTTTTTGGTGGAAAAATCGAGACAAACACAGTCAAGGAATTTGCAGAGTAATTCTAGCACTTGCAGTTATTTTGAGTTATTTGCATACTTCTATTACCAGAACGTTGTGAAAAATTTGCCCAGAATCATCAGTTTACTTCTTTTACATGATAGAAAGTAATTCAAGGCATTGTTCTGCTCTGTCATAGCTGAACTCTGAGGTGAATAATTGATTTTTATACAAGTGAACTTTCCCATGGCTGACAAGGACAGCAACTGTTAGATAATAAGGTAGTGTGTTTGTGGAAAGTTTATTTAGAAAGTGAAATCGTACAATTTTAAGTATGTTTTTTTTAAAGGAATAGCAAGTCTTTTCTATGAGGAGAGCACAAAATTATTGTTTTGTAATTCAAGGAAAATATAAAAATTGTTTGAAGCTTTCTTAAATCCTAATGAAGTGTGCAGTTTGGGAACATTGGTTTTTTACTATAAATTACTGAGCATTTGGGATTATAATATAGTCACTGATTGAACCGTAGGGAAAAAATGGAAGCATCAAAATAAACTACCAGGATATATGTTCAGTAAAGTAAATCCAAACTCTAATGACATCCCACAGATAGCTAATTATGCCTTCAAGTGCCTTGACATAGAAGCATTGTGATAAATGTAAGCAATTTAATGAGCGGTAACACACAGGCCTCACCTCCAAGAATTTCATATTCTAAAAAGGCAGAGAGAAACATGCAACTAACCCTGTCATTAGAGGTTCAAAGCCGGTGATAACAGGAGCACATCTCTACTTTCACTAATCGCAACTCCAGCCTCTGCTGCTCCCACTACAATGACACGCCGTAGCTGCAGGGAATGTGTGAGTGAGGCTGAGGCTCTGGAGGACCACAGGTGAGCCCACGGTCCTCCAGAGGTAGGACCAGCATGGACACCAGGCAGGGTGATGAAGCCTCCTGGCCCCCAGAAGTCTAGGTGAAGATGAACAGGTGAACGAGTTCAAGGAGACCAGAGAGAATGGGCTCAGCAAATTTAACTGAGGATATAATCTGGTAGGAAGATGATTTGTGGAAGTAATGAAACTGCACTTCTCAGAACTTGTACTTTGGGAAGCACAACTGACCAAGGCTCCAGTACTTTGACATTCATCACCATGTTCCTTGCAGAGGCCAACTAACACTCAGGGGCTGCTCCCAGCCAAAGACCAATTGCAGCAGGGATTCTAAGGCACGCTGGTTCCCGGGAGACAGTCTCATTTAGTGGGGAACTCTGGGCTAAGGAGCTCTCATCAGCCCTACCAAACCTCCTTAAACGTGCACCATAGTCTGTACTTCACCTGTCCAGATGGGCATCACTGTCGGTCAGCTAGGCATCCTCCTCTGGCTGGCTCACCATTTCCCCCACAAGCATCTCCCCTGATCAATCTCTTTGCACATTCAGCATCTCACCTTGCTATCTGCTTCTCAGGCATCTGGATTAACACGAGAGTCTTTATCTTCACATGCTTTACAGGGCTTTAGGCTGCTGATGTGGTGCCCCAATAAAATACTCCAATTGCTAGTGGGCAAAATAAAAAACAAACTAACTACTAAGGACACCTAGAAACCAGGCAGAAGATCAAATAGAATAGATGTCCAAAAAAGGAAATATAGTTTCTTGAAGGGATGTAACTTGAACGATAAATTTAAAACTTAACAATATAATGAAAGTACTGTGATCTAAGCATAGTTGTTTTTTTTAAATTATAACAGAATCTTAAAATTTAAAATGCAAAGTCCAGTAGATACAGTTTATTCAGTGGTTACTATTTACATGCAAATTAATGTCCTGGAAGATCAAGAGGAAGACATATTTCTAAGCCCAGGGCAAAAATACAAGAAAAAACTCACAATGATGATAAGATGATAAATTCAGAATATCTTATTTATTCATAATTAGATATCCAGAGAGGTAAAAGGGATTGACAGAGGAGGGAAATAATTAAATCAATAAAATACAATTTCCCTGAGCTAAAGAAAGACACACAATTTTAGATTCAAAGAGTCCAGGCTCTAAGGTAGATTGATTAGAAGAGAAATACACTGTGGTGTACCATGGACAATTCCTAAATGTTCTCAAATTTCTCTCTTTCAAAGATAAGGATAAAATTCTACAGATAATCTTAGAAAGAGCATACTATCTATTAAGGATATAAACTAGGCTGGTATCAGCATTCTCATCTGAAAAGTTGAAATGACATCATCAGAATACTGAGACTAAAAGACTGAAATTAATAAAATGATATATATAAGCAAGATGTCTTCCCCATTGGCATTAAAGAGAAATATTTGCAGATACACAGGGATTCATATCATCCATATAACACATGTGAGACAACTTTTATCGACTCCTTCTGTGTAACTAGGATTTTGCTAGGATTTCACATACATCATTTTATTTCATCTTTACAATTCTATGAGAATGGTGGATTTATTCTGTTTTTATATGAAAACTAATGGCTCAGAGAGGTTAACAAATCTGGGCAAAGCCCAGAGCTGGCATGCTACCTTTGGATAAAAATTAGGTGGTTCTGATCCTATCTACTTTGTAAAAGCATTATAGTTTTTTCAGATAGCTGTAGTTGTGCTGGGAACTGAACGTACTAGCTTTATATTTGCTGTACTATTTTTTGGCTGAAATTACAAAAAAGTTGTAAGAAAGAGAGACTCCTGACAACCTGATAGCCTGTGGTAGATGGTGGTTTGCAAAAACTATTTCTAATTTTTAACTTTAAAATAAGGTTTGTATATGTGTGTGTGCATCTTTAATATACATATCTGAGGTCGGTATGGAGGGTAAATGCCTAAACTCACAGCCTTGCAAGTTTTCAATGTTTATATTCAAATCTTTATTCTTGTCAAATTGCTGGGACTCCTTTAATGAAAAACGGAAATGTAGCAGTGGTTTTAGAGATATCGAATTGCCAAGGCAGACTTCTCAGCAAACCAGGAGACATTACTGAGGTATGAATTTTGTGTGCAACGATCTCACAAACTAGTTCATTTCATCTTGTGATGGTATATCAGCTTCTGGAGGACACATATTAATAGTATCACATTACTTTAGTGAAATGTAATAGAAAATATTATATGATATTAAATAGCTGCCCAAATCCTGAAAGAGTTAATAGACTTCTGACACCTATTGACTTATTGTCAGGGAGTTCTTAAGATGCTGGGGAGGGCTAAGGTCCAGCGTTATTTCCCAAGTACGCTCATAATCAAAGAACAGAGCTCTGACCTTTATATTTTCCATAACAAAAGTTCCAGTTCTCATTTCGTACAGTTCCTGCCTGTCTCTGACTGCTCGCTGAGGGCTGTCCTGTGTACAATGAGTTCTGCATTATGAAGGCTTAGTTAATGTGATAGACTTCAGGATGGCTGGGAATCAGAAACTTGTATTATTTTTCTGTCAAGTGTAGGAAAAAAAAAAGACTCATCATAAGAATTCTAAGAAAAAGCCATTGTTTTGATGAAAGTTTCATAGAAAACTACAATATCTCTAAATTATTTTGGCAGTGGAATAAAAGGAATATATTATAAAAAAGTAGAGCCTCATAATATCATTGGACACTAACGAGAAAGAAATCTATAAGGATAAAAAGGAGAATCATATATAACAGCTTTAAAGTCAATTGAATGTACTCAGAGCTAATGCTTAAATTTATGAGGGAATGAAGATTATTTCTAATGAGAGCACTGAAAGACATACATTAGGCGTTAAACTTTTTTTCACGCTAATTGTTAAATTAATGTGATAAAACTGTTCACAGTACTGCTAGCTTCCTGTTTGGCTTCCTCAAATGATTTTTTTATTAGCTTTGATTATAGGCCACTGTAAGTAGGATACTAAAAGACTCCTCCAGCCAGTTATGTGCTGGGCAGTTTTATTATACTCTAGTTAAAAATGCTGGCAATGTCCCTTTGTTTAAAAGAGATATAACTTTTATTTGACTTTAAAGCTTGGACCCTATGGCTTGGCTAATAAACCAAAGCAGTAGAAAACAGTTTTATTAAACACTAAAAATTATAATGGCTATGACCTGTCACCTGTTTAATGAGACTAAATCCTCAGTAAATCTTCATCACCTCCGACACCACCTGGTTCTTACCGTGCACTATCTGACGGCCTCTTTAAGAGATGACAGTGAAAACACAGAATTAAAATCATTACAATGTGATTATCAATCAATGTGATCAATTTTATTGCCTGTGTTTCTTGGAAAGGGCCTGAATGCCCCAATGGCTAACTGTGGACTCAGCACTCAATGGCTTTGTTTCTGTTACTGTGCAATGAAGACCCAAGAGCAAATTGAGGCAGAAAATACATTCCTATGAAAATGAAGAATAGAACAGCTCATTCCAGCACAGTATTCATTGTTGCCCCAACACACACACACTTACACACACCCACACCTCCACATGGGCACACCTGTAACAGGCAGTCCTGCCCCAGGTCTGCAAGTTCCCTCTGTCATCTGGTGCTGAGGCCACTGCAGACCTCTGATTGGAAATGTTTGTTGATTTAGGAGTTTCTAGATGGGGGGAATTTTACATGCTGACACTATTTGACAAAAGCACTGAGAAAACCTTATAAGGGGCTCAGTTGAAAAAATATACATTTTTTTCATGAAACACGATCCTTTAACAAGAAAATATAATTTTCAATTTTTTATATACTAAAAAGAAAGAATGAGATATTTTTGTTTTTAATCATGAAACAAATCATTATTTTCTACTTTGAATAGGATCACTGTATTTTATTCAACATGGTAATCCTTAAATTCAAGTAGCTTGAATCTTTTACAAGGGGTCTGTAAAGGCAAAGAGAAAGGTTGTAAACTGGTCAAAGAATTAAAAAAGGGCAAGGCAGTTAAACTCAATAATGGCTTTGGCATAAGTGCTACAACTATATTAAGTATATTAATGCCATAAGTATTAACTATTTTTGATAATGTTGTCTGGGTTGAATTTAATTATTCAACTTTTCCAATAATGTTTAGTAAACACTTACCTATTGTACAATGTACACCGTACTATGCAGTCATTGCAGGATACAGATATTCCACCCTCTTACCCCAGAGACCTTTTCTGTTTCAGAAGAAAATACATAAATAAATTTAAATTTTAGTTATCCATATGTCAAATGTTGTGTAATTTAGTATTTATTTATTAAACCAATATGAATCATGCCCTATGAGAGAAATAGTGTTAAGAAAATGGACAGGAGTGAGGAATTGATTTGCCTTAAGGAACTTAAGGAAGGCTTAACAGAGACAGCAATATTTCAGCTAAGCATTTTATGGTTAATAGAAATCCTGTAATGAGCATAACGCATTTAGCACATTGCAGAGTCCAAGATAGACACAGTAAACCCTGCGGATAATAAAAACAGTAATGTGACAGAATATTACATTGAAGTTCACAGCAGCACTGATGAATTTTGCAAAACAGGTTTGAGGACAGTGTGAGGGGCAGACCTGAAGGTTGGATGGGACAGTGGGGTGACTGAGGGGAGAAGGCGTGAAGGCGGTGGACGCAGACTGGGCTTCGAGGAGAAATCCACCTGGAGAGGAGCAGTGGCTGAGGAACTTCAAGCTCAAGGACTGAGCAGAGTTCTTTTGTTTGTCTCAGGGCAGAGAGACTAGATTACAGGCTTCTGGGAGGATGCTAGTGGGGGAGAGCTTGGTAACGGAGGTAAGGGTCAGGCAGGCGGGTCGCACGCACACAGCTCCTGGCCCACAGCAGAGCCTCTTAGCCGCGGCTCAGCATTGATTCACGAACTGGACTTAATGAATTAGGGCACAGGAGTGCTGGCCTTGGCCTGGAGGTAGATGCAGAATCTAATTCTGTCGAGTGAATGTTGTCTTTTATAGCTGCTTTCCATTTGCTCCTTTAAAATACGAATAGAATTGATTTTGTGTTGAAATACTGTCCAAAGAAGGCAGTCGCCTTCATACATCACTGAAGTGTGCAATTAAATTTCCCAAAGTTAAAATACTGATAAAAAATTGGTATCAAACAAGAAAATTCATTTTTTATGGTCCTCTTTATAGCAGCAGTTTCTGGGAAAAACAATTCCATAGGAAAGATAATGGAAGAAAGCCTCAGTCAGTGAGAGAACCCTTCTGGGAAAACATCCACTAACCGGTGTGTTTCTGTTTAGAAATCCCACTATTTATATAATTCAAGAGTAATGTTCCTGATAGCCAGGAAATGTTTATAATAAAGTCAAGATTTCACATAAAAGAAAAACTGCTTGCGATTGCTAATAAAGATGATTAACATGTAACATTTTAACTTTAAAACACTTATATATTAAATATTAGGTTTGACCATTCATGAATTTGCGTTAAAATATTTCTGCCGATTGGCGTTACAGTTGCCACATGAAGTGTACACCTGGAGCAGTGGAATATGGCATTCTGTATACTCGCATAAATATTGTACACATCCTGAGCCTCCTTTGAATTCGTCTTTAAATTTTCTATTCTCTTATTCCCTAGTAAATTACTGTTATCTTTTCTAGTTCGGTTTCTATGAACCATACCCCAGGCTCTTTCTTAAAAGTAGTGAGTAAGATAAATGGTACCATTTTCTGCCATAATCAAAACAGAAATCATCGAGAGCAGAAGCAAGCCTTTCCTTGCTCCCTGCTGTCCCGAGCTTTACCCCACTGGTACCACGATAAATAATCGTTTCTGTAATTGTCAACGACAGCAGCTTTCAGCCGAGATACATCATATAAGGCACTAACCATATCGCATCCTGCAGAGCTGGGAAATTTCTTTTGTCACCTCTGCATCTGATATAGTGGTTGTGTCCGTTTTCCTTTCTCCTCTCCTGCAAGATTTCAAATGAGCAGAAGCTTTGTTATTTTCCCAGGGGCCTGTTAGCCAAGTTGGCTTTTAAATGTTTTCAGGGCACAGTGGTGTCTTTCCATTCATGGATTTTTTGTGTGGCACCGCAGGTGGCTTCAAAGATTCAGATGACCTGCTGGACCCCGGCCACGGCAGAGCCCATCTAACACGTGTGCATGCACAGACACACACACACACACACACACACACGACAGAGAGAGGTAGAAAGAGGAACAGAGCTGGAGTTAGGCAAGTGGGGTGAGAAAAAAATAAACCTCGTTTTATTTTGTTTCTCATATTATTCCTTCCACTACATTTATTCCAACAAGTTGTTTTGGTTTATCTTGCAGGCATGCTACTTTATTTCAATGAATGGTTTTGGATTTTTGATGAGGAGCTATTTATTCTTTATTTCTTTGGTTTTGACTTTTCATCAGAGGTAATTGAGATGTCTGAACAAGAAAGAGAGAAAGTTTAGCATAGGGAGAATTATCTCTGTTTGAACTATTTTGGGAGATAATTGATAAATCAAGATATAAAGCAGTATTGTTTGGATCCCCGAATGGCCTACAGAGACGTCTCCTTTGGTTATAACACGGTGAAAGTAGTGGCCTTTGTTCCTGGACATGTGAGCTTTTTGGGGGCTCTGCCTGTCCACGCATGTCCCTTGTTTGGGCCCTGAGTTCTGAGGGCAGGAGGATCTTGTCAGGTCTTATTATGGGACCTCATCATCTCAGGGAGATGTATCCTCACCTCTTTAGGTATTTTCAAATATCAGTTGCACACGTTTGTACATCAAATTCAGCTCCTCTAAGGGGAAAATCGGTCACAGAGAAGGAGGAAGCAGAGTTCCTGCTCAATTCTTTGCCTGTAGCTTCTCAGAGAACCGGAAAACACAGGGCTGCTAATTCCATTAAGAGAAATCTTTAAAAATATGAAAAAGTCAACTGCTATTTGTATTTGCTATGTTGTGATCATTTCTTGTCTATTACTAGGATTTGCTTCTTAAAGAGTTTAAAGCAAGTTGTATCTTGCTTTTTCCATAAACTGAGTCAAACATCTTTATCATGTTTCACAGACTCCTAGTAAATAACTAATACTTTGATAAATTTAAATTTATTTAACCTTTCCCAATGTTCAGACATGGAAAAAGATTCTAGTTTTTCACAATTATGATTCAGCTTTATGAATTCTTTTTCAAATTAAAGTCCTCTCCCTAGCATAAATTCCTCATATTGGAATTATTAGTTTTCAAGTATCATTATATTATAAGTTTATACTAATTTTTAATATATTTTAATGTTTTTCAATTTTAAGATAAAGAAAAATGGAATTCAAATTTGACAATCACACATGTTTTACATTAACATGTAATTCCAAAGTCCTGAATATTCACCTTATATAACCACTGCACAATTAATAAAATAAGAAAATTTAACATTGACAAAATGCTGTTATCTAAGTTATAGTTCACATTTGAATTTAGTGACTTGTCACATATGTGCTAGAAGTCACCCCATGTCAGTTCACAGGGCATCCTGCTCTCTTTCTCACTGTGTAATGATAGTTTACACAAGCAACTTTCTACAGGTAGGCACTGTGAAAAATGTTACAATGACATAATCTCAGAATGAAAGTCACATTTTAGAGCTATTTAAATTTGTTACAAATTTGCTCTGACCTTTTAAAATTAAATTAAATTTTATTTTATTTTTCATTTTACTGTGGACAAGAAATATCTTTTCAAAGATGTGCTAAATTTTGGTTCAGCATTTGTAAATTTGTATATATGCACACTATCTGATATCTTTGCCTTTGACGTGTTTTTATGATCAAAAGTAAATGTACCCTTCCCCCCAATGTATTTAAATGTATTTAAACTAATACATTCGATAAAAACCATTATTCTCTTGAAGGTTTCTTCTTTTTTTAATTTAATAATTAACGGCTAAGTAGGATTTTTGGTGAACATTTGAATTTGGGACCAGAATCAAGGTTATTCCAAGGTTAAGGTTAACAGCCTCTTCTGTTAGCTTTTAAACACGGGGGCAGTCTTCTAGGCTGGATTTTCTCTAAATGGAATGCAAGACAATATATTATCTCTGGGCACATCTGGTTTCTTTCAGTGCAGTAACACAGAATGCTCCTCGACGGCACTTCATAAAAGCACAAATCACGTTCTTCACTTCACTGAGCATCGTACACGTGTCTGTAAACTGGGGCTCTTTCGGGTCCCGTCTGCTGCAGGGTGGGTGGTGTGGAATCATCGCACCCAGGTAACTGGAGTCTACCCTCACCTGCTTCCATACATGCACACATTCCCGTCCTACTATGGAGTCCCATGGTCCAGTTTCCTACAAGTACACTTCTTTTACTGGGGGGTAAGTTATAAATAAAAGTGTGATTATAATTTGCTCACTTTGTTATCTCTTCTCTCCCATCACCCCAACTTCTCCTGCCTCACAAATAATAAGTTTCTCTGGCTTCACACAAATTTGGCCAAGCAATCTCTTGCTAAAGTTACAGGCTCCACAGTTGACCTACATGAAGCTTACTTCACGGTTTTTGAAGATGGCCCTTGAAGGTCCTGCAAAGGAGAAGCATAGGTCACGTGTCCTCTGGCAGAGAGACTGTTCTTGGCTCTGAACTTGTGCCACCTGGGATCATGTCACTGTAAATTACATGACCTCATTTTATCTCTGAATATGAAGAGAAGACAGGTGTTCCCCAGGCACAGGTAGAAAGCTAGAATTTTAGTACAGCAAACACATTGAAAAGAAAACTCTCAATTGCTACTATTTGTCTTCTGGTGGCAAAATTCAGGGAGAACTGAGTCATGAAGAATGGTTTCTGCAAAGAAATTCTGAAAAACAGTTAGAGGTCAGACCCAGGTGGACGTGGCAGAAGGAACCAGCATCTTGTCCGAGGCACTTGGTTACATTTACTGAGAGGATGTCCAGAGGTGGTCATGGATTTGAAGAGACGAGTCGTGACGGAGGGAAAGGCAGCAGAGAGCACGAGCACAGGGGACCCAGAGTGGCCTTTACGTGGCCCCAAGTCCTGTCTCAGAGCAGGGGGCAGGCTCCACGGGCCAGGCCTGAGCCCCCAGGGGCCCAGCTTCCTCCATCACCACCGCACTTTGCCTGTGACCATCCTCACTGCGATCGTGGCTTCTGCTGGTACCCAGGCCACTGTCTCCTGAAATACTCAGGACAGTCCCCATGTAATGCAGAAGAGATGGTAGGATTCATCCAAGTTTCCCAGGCCTGAAGCTACAAAATTATGATGCAGAAAATATGCACGTGCAGGCAGATGTTTGGCCGGGCTGCCTAGAGGCTGTTGCTTTGAGGGCTCAGACCACACGGTCCAGGGATTCTCATTCATTTGGCAGGAGGTGGATACCATTAGAAAAAATGAAGAAGTCGAGCCCTTTTGCCCTCAAAGCTTATCTTCTAGAAAAGCTGACCTCTTGCTGGGAATGTATTTGATTACAGAAAATCCTTGCCTAATGTAACAATCCGATGTCTGGACATCTGTTAAGTCAGTATTTTCTGTAGGGTGTGATCACAGAGAAGTCAGGGTCTGAAAACAAGAAACCCCACATGTCTACAGAAGAGGCAGAGAAGCTTTGAAGAGAGAAAGGGAGCGATTCAGAAAGATAAAAAAAAAACAGGAGCTGAGCTGAGAGGCTCCAGCCACTCCCGCCCCCAGCGTCAGTGCTTTTGTTGTAAGATGGAGAGGGATGCACAGGAAATCCTCAGAAACTGAGACAAGAGCGGGAAGGGGCCTCCAACAGAGGGAGATAAGACCTCTTCCAGCTGCAACACGGAACACAAGCCAGCTAGAGGGGTGCTGACATGAAACGCTGCCGAGGAAGATGTGGAAGAGAGGCTGCCGAGCACCTGAGATGCTGAAGCCCAAAGGCTTGCAGGATCCATGAGTCTGCATCCGCATGGCTTTGGACCCTGAGGATTTCCAGACTGGGTCCCAGTAAAATGCTGGTAGCAGAGCTAGAATGATGCTCCAGAGATCCAGACAATAGATGAACTAGACCCAGATAAGGAGCACCCTGGAAGCAACGGCCCCGAGAGCTAACACAAAGATGTTATCAGCGTAAACACTTCCAGAGAGTCTGCATTTGAACGTACATTTTCGACAGTTCAAAAGCCCCCAAGTATCTCTCCTTACAAATTACATTTATTTTCTCATATATGTTACGCCAAAGAGCTTCCTCTGCATTTTTCCAAGGGCTCCATCCAAGCCACCTCCACCTGCCACAGCAGGCAGGAGCTCCCTGGGGAGGGCCGGGGGAGCCACTGGCCTTGAGGTGAAACGTGTCAACTGTGTGGGAATTTTTAAGTGAGAGTTGGTCGACTCTGGCTAACTGATACTTAGTTTGTGGTTTTTTCACCTGTCTACTAGAGACCCTGACCACTGGTGATGACAGCAGAGCCAGTCCTCACATAAGCAGTTCTGACCTCCGCCTCAATTCCCTTAGCTGGCCTGATGGACTATGAGATGCTACCTGATGGGGTGCCCTGTCTCCTGGTCCAGCTCTGCGCCCACGGTGCCTGCCCGCTACCCCCAGGCCGACCCATTTGCTAATTAAAAACAATAGAGCCCTAAGAAAACAAAATGTTATAAGGTAATAAAACAAACCACTATCAGTGCTAATAAATGTTAACGTTTTTATCATTAGAAAGTGAATATGTGTTTACTATACAAAAACAAAGCATGTGTGAGAGCACATGGTATTATACAATAGCGATTATGAATCCTTTCAATTTTTCACATTGGAGTGACTGAGACCACTTTGTTTTGGAATTAAAATTATAATTCAGATCAGATAGTTTGGAAAAATACTTAAAATGTATACAAGACTAAGTGGAAAGAATGCAAAATTCCTGCTCTTAGAGATTAAAATGCCAATGTTTTCACATATGTTTCCAGGAGTTTTTCTGAATATATTTTCATAAACTAAAACTAAAATTAAGACTAATTTAAGATTGCATTCTTTTTTTTTTTTTTTTTTTTGCGGTACGTGGGCCTCTCACTGTTGCGGCCTCTCCCGTGGCGGAGCACAGGCTCCGGACGCGCAGGCTCAGCGGCCATGGCTCACGGGCCCAGCTGCTCCGCGGCGTGTGGGATCTTCCCGGACCGGGGCACGAACCCGTGTTGCTGCATCGGCAGGCGGGCTCTCAACCACTATGCCACCAGGGAAGCCCTAAGATTGCATTCTTAAGTTGTGATGTAAAAATATTCATGTAGTAAGACTTTGTAAATGTATATTTATAATGGCATTTGATAGATTTTTATTTTGCTACGGCCCACCAGCTGAGAAGGTTTTTTACATTTAAAATTCATTGAAAAAAATCAAAAGAATATATTTCATGACACGTGAAAGTTATATGAAATCCAAATTTCAGGGACCACAAATAAAGTTTTATTAGAACACGACCAGGCTCATTCATTTTCATACTGTCAGTGTCGTACAGCAACAGAGTTATGAGTTGTAACAGAAACAGCCCACAAAGCCTGTAACGTTTACTAACTGCTCATTACAGACAATGTTTGCTGACTCTTGCAGTAAACCTCTTAGATTTGAGAAAAATACTGGGCGTTCTGACTCGTCTTCTCATCCTCAACTGGCAACCTGATCAGGAACTTTAGACCTTATTCTTATTTCCAATAGAGAAACCACAAGCACCCAATTTTCCAAACAAGAACAAGCACGTGACGGCCACAGTATTTGGTGGTAATTAAAACTTCTACAGCTGGAAGATGAGCTGTGTAGCCATTCATCTGGAATCCATCCAAAGAATGGAAATAAAACCTCACCTCGATATGAAGTCTAATGGAGCACATGACAAATGGCAGCCCTCCCCTCTCCCTCCCTCCGTCTACCCTCGCTTTACTCTCACGTGGCAAACGTGCCCCTGTGGTGTGAGCGCCAGAAGCACGTGCCAAACGTGCCCCTATGGTGTGAGCGCCAGAAGCTGTCTCCATGGTCGGTCACAATGTGCTTCACCATGATGTAAATGTGCAGATGCAGCCTGCCACTGGGTTTTTATTTAATGTAAATAGTTTTTGTTTCCAATGAGGCAGTTTCTGGTACTCCTATGAAATATTACTCAGCTTTTTTTATCGTAAAAAGAAAATCAACCCACTGTTTAGTACCGAGAAGGGAATTTAGGCACACGGGTCAGCCAGCAGTCGCTGTGTCAGACAAGCCTGATGTTCCTCTTCTGGGCTTTACATCTGTGTTGAGATCCATTTTGGTGGTTGGTTTTTAACCCAAACTCAGTGCGTTTTTAAAAATAGTTACAAATACAAGATAAGGAGAACACTTGAACACACAGAAGGGAGAAATGTGCCTAGTGTAGGTTCTGCAGTAATAGCCTGAGTCCAGTCCTCCAGTGGTCTGTTTCCCATTGGGAACGTGAAACGGGGCAGAAGCTATAATCCATTCTGCGTGGTCACAATAGGGTCCCTGTGATTTGCTCTGTCTTGGGTCATCCCACACCCCATAACGTTTGTGCTTGTATCTGTGCTTATGTGGCCACCCAGGAGATGGGCTGGGGGCTGCAGCCACCACACTCAGACCCCTTGGAGGAACCCCAGCTTTTCATGGGTCAGCACGGACACTTTGGCTGGAACGCTCTGGTTTGAGTGGGAGCCCTGCAGTCCCCTTGCTTGCCTGCTGCGGGCTCTCTGGGGTCTCACCAGCAGGAGTGCGGGGGGGTCATCCTTGAGCCCCAGCCCCTCGGAGCCCCTGTCTACCTGTGCTTTCATTCGCTCAGCCTGCAAGGGTCAGATTAGCCATCGAAAAATGATAAGCTCTACTTTTTTCTTTTGTATTTTGATAAACAATAAAGAAGCTGGAGCTGTTAAACTTTATCTTGGGGAAAACCTCAGAACTGGTTTATTTGGTGTCATGGAACCTCTTACTGCTTTCAATGCACAATTAGTAATCCAAAAAAAAAAAAAAAAAGCAGAAAAGCTTTTTTGGGTCCAATGGAATTGAGAAAGTTTAGAACACAATGTTTTTTTCCAGTCTCTGTTTGTTATTTTCAGGGGGTGTGTAGAATTAAAATGGTGCTGGGAGGGTGTAGGTTGAGGAGACATAGGACCGTATGCCATCTGTAGGGACAGAGATGCCTAGCTCTCTGCTAGAAATAAACCCTGGATCTTTGACCAGAGAAAAGAGGGTTTAAGGGATGAAATGTCATCTCATAAAACTTTCAGTCATTTATGTAGTTTTTGACATAGCAAAATAGCAATTATATTTCCCATTTTATTCCCATATGCCTTTCAATTTGCATAAGCTTTGCCCTGTATTCTAATAATTGTTTAGGAAATCTTGGTTTTCATTCTTATTCTCATAAGAGAATTTTTTTTCGTTTCTCAGAAATGTTTATGTGGGAATCCAAGAGGTCATTTAATACTTTAAAAGGAACTCAATCATTGATAATATAAATTAATTAAATAGGTTAGCTTCAGGTATCTTGCAGACATTGAATTTCTTTTAGAAAATGGACTTAATGATTTTAAAGTAGTCAATATAAGAAGAGGAAAATACAAAAGGACAAAGAGAATTAAAGATATCATTTAATATCTTTAATTGCTGTGACTAATATTAGCCATGGTTTGTAAAGTTGACTAAAGTTGTGAGTAGTCTGGACAAATGATATATAATTAGCACAGATTTGTGAGTTTTTTCTTCTTATCACATCTACCTGACACCTACTAACCATTTGTCGAAATTCTGCAGCCGTCCCAGGTTCATTGATCCTCTCTATCATGCTCTTGTAGAAATCGATGAAAAGTTTCCCTCAAGCAAAGTAAGGTTTCAATCAGGTAATCACAGTCTAACCACCAACTGGATTATAGCTCCCAGTTTTTTTAGTGAGCTCTTCCATTTTCATACTGTCAGACAAATTAATTAAATTTACAGACTGGTCTGGTGCATTAGTCTAGGATTTTTATCTGAGGATTTTTATATTATATCTTATTTTTCTGGGTACTAGATATAAAATCGTTGAAAAGACATGGTCCCTGCCAGTAGGAGGGAGACAGACATAAACACAGATGATTTTAACAGAGTGTTGCAGATTTTGTGACAAAGATAGCTAAGGGTTCTACAAAAGCTCCAAGGATGTGTAAGCTTTAATATATACACTTCATCACTTTTAAACTTTACACAGATATAGTTTTAAAAAAATAACCTTGAGAATATTAAAAAAAAAGAGCTGCTTATTTAACTGCACAATGTCAGTGGGATGTTTATGGGGTAACCATCACCCTGAGAGTGTCTAAGTAACGTAAGCCGATTTTAAAAGACTTCAAATCACCTTGAACTTGGCAGCCAAAAAGGGTTCCCTAGAGAAGTCTGAATCCTAATGCTTCCTTTTCCACCACACAGAACAATGGTATTTTGGGGATTTTTTTAGATTACCTTCTGTATTTTTCTAAACTCATTGTTTTCTTTCATGAGCTTTTTTACACTAACTTGCTGCTTCACATACTCTCTAGATTTTGGTGATGACTTCCACTTACATGACGGATGCTCTATTCACAGACTTCACATCTTAGAACCACACTGGCTGGGGAAGCCTTAGTGAAGCTCTCATGAAAGTAAAAATATTGGGTATAGGACTTCCCTGGTGGCGCAGTGGTTAAGAATCTGCCTGCCAACGCAGGGGACATGGGTCCACCCAGAGTCATTAACAATGACAGAGGAGCAGCACAGCACCCCACTGAGAGTGAAAGAGTGCCAGGAAGACATCCCCATAAAACAGATTCAATGTCACCTACTGCTTCCAAATGTGATACAACACGCTTAGAAAATGATAGAAGAAATAGAGCACAGTCAAATTAGAAAAACTCAGGAATAAAATAAAATATGTCAGATCTGGAAGTGAAAAACATTTCAAGATGAAAAAAAAAATTAAAAGGAACACAAAAGCAAATAAACCTAATGGAAAATGGCTAAAAGGGAAGATAAAATGAAGAGAAGGGCAACTGTAAAACTTTTTTAAGAAAGAGATTAAGGGACTTCCAGTTCTGAATAATATGGAATAATGCATTAAACAATCGACAGAATATATGAAATACTGGTGGTCAGACATTAGCCAGAAGACAGCACACACTATACCCCCAGAGAAGGGGAAGAAACAAGGTCAGTTCAACTGTAGCTCCCAGTTTGTGCCAGAAACAACGTTCTGTCTGCAGCTCAGGGAGAAGGAGGCCCAAGGGAGTCTGCTGACCTTGCTGAGTTGAGAGGCACAGCTCTGATTTCAGGGAGGACAGGCCACCTCGAACAGAGGACGGAGCTTCACAGGGAGACAGAACCGCAGAGATCTGCAGAGGGCTCCCCGTGGCTCTTTAGCTGAGAACTGATGTGTGTTTACATAAAACTGTTTGAGGCTAGGGAAAGAACCACCCTCAATGGGTGGACAGACAATGTCTAGTGTCCTAACAGGGCTGGGAAGAGTCTGTGTGCACACAAGGCAGAGTGGAGAAAAATTCTAAGGTTACATTATCTGGATGAACATTCCCAAATCTTGAAAACAAACCTCAAAGAGATCCAACTAATTCAAATAAGCTTAACTATTTGCCCAAAGTTAAAGTTTATTGAAAGAAATACAACAAAATGGAGCCACCACCAACAAAAAATTTAATGTAGGGCATACAATCAAAAATGTTCAGCCATTCAAAAAAGCATGCAAATAAGACACATGAGCAGAGGAAAAAGCAATCAATAAAAACATTTACAGAAATAATAAAGATGGAACTACTAAAGACATCAAAAGGTGAATTATAAATATGCTATATATGTTTAAAATGCTGAAGAAACCATAACTATTATAAGGTGAAAATAGAAGATATAAAGACAAATTAAACTTCTAAAGATGAAAAATATAGTATCTGAAATTAAAAAAAAATTCCTCTTGGGTAAAATTAACAGACAATTAGTTGATGCAAAACTAAAGAGCAGCACACTTGAATTCATAGCAATAGAAATTATCCAAAAATTTTCCGTCTCCCAAAAAAGAATTTAAAAATTGAACAGAGAGTTACTGATCTGTGAGACAGTATTAAACAGTCACATGTGGGCATAGTGGGATTCCAGAAAGGGAGAGGACATATATCCAAGAAAGTCAATGAACAAAAGTAGAATAAACATAAACAAAACTATACAAAAGCATGGTGAAATTTCTGAAAACTTCCGAGAGGCAATCATAAAGGAAACCAGAGGAAAAGACTCTCATTAAATATAGAAGAAGGATAGTAGCTGATTTCTGTTAAGAAAAAGTGTAGGTCAGAACAAAATGAAGATATATTTTGAATGAACTGAAAGAAAAAATATACATAAACTAAAATTCTTTATCCACCAAAGGTGTCTTTCAAAGTTAAAGGAAAAATAAAGAGTTTTTTAGACATACAAAAGCTGAGAGATTTCATTGTCAGGAGACATACACTAAAAGGAATATTGAGGAAGTCTTTCAGGCAGAAGAAAAATTACACACAAGGGAAATTAAAATCTCCACAAAGGAATGAAATTGGTAAAAGTGTAAGCAAGTTTAAAGACTTTTCTCATTTATTAATCTCTTTCAAAAATTATTAAATTTTTAAGTTAAAAAAACACTCAGTGTAGCTTGGGGCTTATAGAATATGTAGAAGTGAAATATCTAAAAACAAAATATCTAAAAAAAAATCTCAAAACAACAGGACATAGAATGGGTGGAGGAACTGAAGTCTATTGTTGTAAGTTTCTTATATAATAAGTGAAATATAATATTAATTAAAATAGCTTATATCAAGTTAAAAATGTAAAGCAACCAGTAAAAGAGAGAAAGAGAGGAAGTGATAAGATAGTAATAGAGATAAACTAGAAACAGTAAAAAAAAAAATCTTAGTTAATCCAAGAGATGAGAGAAGTAGAGAAGAAAAGGAACAAAGTACATATATGACAAATAGGAAAAGAATATTGAGATGGTAGATTTAAGCTTAATATCAATATTTACAATAATTATAGACCTAAGTGGGCAACTTAGAAGGCAGAAGTTGTTGGATTGGATAGAATAAAGCCTCAACTCCACGCTGTCAAAAAGAAATCTAATTTAAATAACCACAAGGAAAATCAGACTTCAGGGAAATGAATATTAAAATGGATAAAAGGAGGTCACTGTGTAATGAAGGCACATCAGCCATAAATGCAACACGTATATGTACTCTTAAACCTCCTACCTGCCACCTAAGTTTTAAAAGTGAGATTAATTTTAATATATTTTATTCGATCTAAATATACAAATTTTATCATTTTAACATATAATTGACACAAAGCATTATTAATGATACTTTACAACCTTGGTCTCATTCTAACACATTCAAATTCCAGTGTCTAATTTGCATCACAGCACATCTCAATTCAGACAAGCTTCATTTTAACTGTCCAGTAGCTCCAGGCGGCTAACGGCTCCCCTTTGGACATCTCCACCGCCTCTCCCCAGACAGTGGAGCTTCCCACCACTCAGAGAGGACGCTGCTCCTGGAGAGACCTGCAGAGCTCCAGAGGAGAGGTGGGGAAAACTTACTTTTTTATCTTTGCCTCATGCTTTTCTTTCTTGGCCTTATTATTGTAGCCCATATGAAGAACATCATTGTTTTATTGGTGTATGTTTAGTTGTTGATTTTACAAATATTTTAGATTCATTGTTAGTCTTTTTTTCTAAAGGTCTCTTCTCCTTTTCTGCCCACAGCTGTTTCCACTGAGGTAAAGCCTCTTCTCTCTTTTCTCTACACTTTGAAATGAGAGTTACACAGTTAGTCTATTTCGGTACTGTTTTTTTGGGGAAAGTGCACAGAGATTTCAGTGCTCAATAAACTAAAAGTGAGAAAGTAATGGAGTGCTCATTTTTAAAATGCAGGTGCGATAATACATCTGGATGCAGCAGAGTTACATACAGATATATGTAGCGCAGCAACATAGAATAAAAATAATTTGAGGTTGTGCTTTTTCTAATTAGGATTTGTGCAATCTATTACTTGCAGTTGGGGGAACTTCATTCCCAGATTCATAAGGTGATGAGGAGACTTAAGCAGCTCCTTTGGAAAAAAGTTAATGAAACAGTTTATGTGGGATACGAGAGACTGAAGGTAAATTAAGTTGTATTCAAGAGCATTGTATGTGGGGGGAACTGCCCTCTATTTTCACTAAGGATAGAGCTGGAGAAAATTGGCTTCAACTGTAATAGAAGCAATTTAGCTGAGACATTACCAAGAAACTTCTTTGGGCATGAGGGTTGCAAAAGAAAGTATTACCATGGGAGTCCTTGACATTTCATTTTCTCAAATATGTATGTTTTAAAGGAAAGCGTAAACAGATAATAACTGGAGAGAATTACTGGGATATAACTTTTCCCTAAAGTACAGGGAAGTAATAGAGAAAGAGCAGTTCCCTGTTCTGTTCATTCCTTTAATCTTCTGTTCATTTAGATACAGGAGCTTTCATCTCAAATGAAAAGAAAGCCAGAGAGGTGCTGGAAAAGAAGGAAATGTGCTGAGTCAGTGTGTGGACCAAAGGCTTGTGTGGTTATTATCACTTTCAGGCTGTTATATTTTATTTTAATAACAAATAGTAAGAATTACCCCCAAACTACATTTTGTCTTTTTTTTTTTTTTTTTTTTTGCGGTACGCGGGCCTCTCACTGTTGTGGCCTCTCCCGTTGCGGAGCACAGGCTCCGGACGCGCAGGCTCAGCAGCCATGGCTCACGGGCCCAGCCACTCTGCGGCATGTGTGACCTTCCCGGACTGGGGCACGAACCCGCGTCCCCTGCATCGGCAGGTGGACTCTCAACCACTGCACCACCAGGGAAGCCGTGTCATATTTTTTTTTAATCTTGAAAGTATGCAAAGCTTCTCTTCAACTCTAAAGATAATTTTATTTATTTTTCTAAGCATCAGTTTCTAGTGTTTATTCAAAAAGTGAATAGGCACATCTATTGGTTGGTTCTTTTATCTTCCTGTATATGGTTTCCCATTTTCCTACAAATATTTCAGAGCGATCGATTTTAATTTAATTTTTTTTTTTTGGCCATGCGACATGTGGGATCCTAGTTCCCTGACCAGGGATTGAACCCATGCCCCCCTGTGTTGATTTAAAATTGTTTTTATAAAATGTAGATTTAAAATTGTTTTTTAAAACGTTTAAAAATTGTTTTTATAAAACGTAGATTTAAAGTTGTTTTTATACATTTGTCTTTTAAATCACACAGGGAAAAAAGAGGGCTTACAGATCAAAAGCACAGTAATAACAGTCTTTATTCACTAATGTGGT